>NC_138775.1:141419188-142019188 GCF_965119305.1 Pelophylax lessonae | reverse complement strand
TCCTGCAGATGCTTGATTCTCCTCCTCTCCCTTCTGCAAGTATCCAGCGGCTGCAGGAAGAATAGGGAAAGCTCAAATCCTCTATATAAAGCTGCCCCATTCCCCTCCTATAAAACTTCTTTTGCTGGCCAGGCCCCCCAGTGCTGTCTAGCACCCCCCCCCACTTTCCAACACCCCCACCAAGTGCTCTTCAGCCCCCCCCCCCCAGTGCTTTTCAGCTTCTCTCTCTGTCCCCCTGGGTTTCCCTGCCCCCCCCAGTACTCCCTGCCCCCACCCCAGTGCTTTCCAACCCCCTGCAATGCTTTCCAAACCCCCTCTTAATTCTTTCCAGTCCCCCCCTAATGCTCTCTCCCCCCCCCCCCTCCTGCCCTTCAGCTTCTCCAGTGCTCTCTGCTTCCCCTGTACTCTCCAGCCCCCCTAGTGCTTTTCTTATCTTCTATCATAACTACAGTCTCTGACCATCTCTTGTATCATCTCTGCAGTCTCTGACCATCTCTTGTATCATCTCTGCAGTCTCTGACCATCTCTTGTATCATGTCTGCAGTCTCTGACTATCTCTTGTATCATGTCTGCAGTCTCTGACCATCTCTTGTATCACGTCTGCAGTCTCTGACCATCTCTTGTATCACGTCTGCAGTCTCTGACCATCTCTTGTATCACGTCTGCAGACTCTGACCATCTCTTGTATCACGTCTGCAGACTCTGACCATCTCTTGCTTCACGTACGCAGTCTCTGACCATCTCTTGCATCACGTACGCAGTCTCTGACCATCTCTTGCATCAAGTACGCAGTCTCTGACCATCTCTTGCATCAAGTACGCAGTCTCTGACCATCTCTTGCATCATGTCTGCAGTCTCTGACCATCTCTTACATCATGTCTGCAGTCTCTGACCATCTCTTGCATCATGTCTGCAGTCTCTGACCATCTCTTGCATCATGTCTGCAGTCTCTGACCATCTCTTGCATCATGTCTGCAGTCTCTGACCATCTCTTGCATCATGTCTGCAGTCTCTGACCATCTCTTGCATCATGTCTGCAGTCTCTGACCATCTCTTGCATCATGTCTGCAGTCTCTGACCATCTCTTGCATCATGTCTGCAGTCTCTGACCATCTCTTGCATCATGTCTGCAGTCTCTGACCATCTCTTGCATCATGTCTGCAGTCTCTGACCATCTCTTGCATCATGTCTGCAGTCTCTGACCATCTCTTGTATCATGTCTGCAGTCTCTGACCATCTCTTGTATCATGTCTGCAGTCTCTGACTATCTCTTGTATCATGTCTGCAGTCTCTGACCATCTCTTGTATCATGTCTGCAGTCTCTGACCATCTCTTGTATCATGTCTGCAGTCTCTGACTATCTCTTGTATCATGTCTGCAGCCTTTCAACCTAATTTACTGAAACTGTACAAAGACACCCTAAACCCTGTGACAACAATTAGAATTCACCTTTTGCTAGTGTGATGTCAGATAAGTAACACTTTTAACATTTTGCTTTGTGCACAGTTTCTTGAACAAGCTATTGATGTTCAACTTTCCCAGGAAGTCATAAAGGAAGTCATAAAGGAAGTCACCATTTACTAGTTACAGCTAATTTGGAAAGATGTGGTGTTGGTGCTTCATCTAGGCTACTGGGAAATTAGTTTCTCTTGTGTGTTGTGATGTTGTGGGACCTCTGCTATTTCGAAAATGGCTGAAGCAGTTCCATAGGAGCCTCCAGAAAGGCTTCTACATGAGGCACCCTGATTGCCATAATTGGTGCTCTCAATTGCTTATATGGGAAGAGTTACAAGTAAACGTGGAGATTAGAAAGTTGAGAGATTAACATGCGTGTGGTCACATTTTATAACATTTTATGATGGGGCATTGGGTGGAGCTTGGGCGGGACTTACTTTAAAATGTGGGCGGGGTAATCAAATTTAGGTTCGGGCTGAAGCCCCTGGTCTTTTTCTCACCTAGCAATGCCCCTGTTGATGGGTATTAAATACTTCCATTTACACTTTGTAAATCTTTATGCACATGGCGGTAGCCATAAACGCTCACTACATACTCCGGATCTGCTTCCTGCTTTTAAGTGCTATCCAATGGTTTTTCTATTCCTCACTTAACAAAATAAAAAGTTTATAGATTTGACAACACACTGAACATACTGGCCCCATAAGAATAACAAACAGTTGAGCAGGGAGGCTGCAGTGATTCCAATGAAATACAGCTACCTCTAGTGCTTGGATCTACAAATGTGTACATTTAACAAAATTCTAGAAGGCATGTAAATTGTGAAGGACATTTTAAAATGAATTTCAAGGTAAGTAGTGCAAAAAAAGTTACTAAAACTATGTGAAATACACTACCTTTAGAGTATCTTTTAAAGAAGTATGGTTCGGGTTTCAACTTCTACTCATCAACAGAAACAAAAAATGATTGTATTATGAATAACTAAAAAGTGCTACAACTGCACATGCCCTTTCCACATGAAAAAAACTTTAGTCTTCATACACTAAACTATAATTTACATGTAATCTGCTACTGCAATAGATATTTGCAGCCATGTGACTTAGACAGAGACTGACATCACTGCTGGCAATAACATTGCTTCGATGAGTAGCAATTGTTAATACTTTGGAAAATCAGCCTTTGGCGGTATTATGAACCTCCTGCCCAAAACAGAAATTTCATTATACCGTAAATCCAGATTTCTTCTTGTTTAAAAATGCAGGAATACTTCAAGCACTGAACTTAATTAAAATAGTGGCAGAGGGTGACACTATGTCTTATTATACAAAGCATGAGGTGTATTCCTTTTACATGGTTTCCACGGGTATGCCATTTCTATGTTTTTCATGTGTAAGCAAAATTTCTCTTAACCCTTTGTAATTATCACTTAGCCTTTACAGAATGTGTGATCTATTAGCCTAGCAGCATAGACCATAACCCACCAGCACAATTTCATGAACACAAATACATCAACTGATCAAACAGACAAAACCATGAAGACAATATAGAAGACAATTTAAATAATCGCTTTGTCTCAGTCTGATAAACATTGTTTGAGAAGAGCCTATTACTTACCACAGCTCCCACTCCGTAACTGGTAGCAGGGGCCAAGGCATGATATGGGTCAGCTGTATATACCCTTCCGTATCTGTTGAGAGAAATATGCAATGTTAGAGGGCACAGAAGGGATCCATAAGACTGCAGAAGTACACCACAAGAGTATCAAGATGGGTTTTCAGCTAATATTGGGTGCAACTAGCCAACACATCCAGATATGGATGATGAAAATGATTTGGGGTTATATTTAAAAAGAAATCTGTAAACATTGTGCTTCATTCAAATTATTATATATACGGCTTATACACACTTTGAAAAAGGTAGCATGTTTTATCTTCTGCCTGTACAGCCCTGGCCAAATGTTTTGAGAATGACACAAATATTAATTTTCAAGGTTGCTGCTTCAGTGTTTTTAGTTTTTTGTCAGATGTTACTATGGTTTACTGAAGTATAATTACAAGCATTTCATAAGTGTCAAAGGCTTTTAATGACAATTACATGAAGTTTATGCAAAGAGTCAATATTTGCAGTGTTGACCCTTCTTTTTCAAGGCCTCTACAATTCGCCCTGGCATGCTGTCAATCAAGTTTTGGGCCACATCCTGACTGATGGCAGTCCATTATGGGATAATCATTGCTTGGAGTTTGTCAGTTTGTGGGTTTTTTTAGTTCACCCGCCTCTTGAGGATTGACTAGAAGTTCTCAAATTTCGGAGGGAAGCTGTCCCGGCTGGGAGAACACAAGGGGATTACTGCTAGCAGTTGTAGCTTGAAAATCCTATGAAAAATCTAACATGCTGGTTGTACCCAAGTCGGTCGAAAAATAGATCGACTTGGGTACAATTAGCCTGCCCATACATGGTTTGAATCTCAGCCAGGCCTTGATGAACCAACTGGGATTCCAACAGTCTATGTCCGGTTTAACAGTGTAACGGAAGACAAGCGTTGATATAAAAAGGTGAGGTCAGGTGAGGACAGCCAAGGACTGAGCAGAGGAACAAAAAAGAAAGTAAATATGGTGGATTAAAGTGGAGCTCCACCCAAAAGGGGAAGCCCTGCTTGTTTGCTTCCCCCCCCCCCCCTCTGGTGCCACATTTGTGAACTTTTTTGGGGGAGGGATTTTGACATGTACCTGTCCCCACTTCCGGGTGACAGGCGAGGTCCCCTGGAAGTTTGATCCACCTCCATCGGGCCATTCACAAAACGCAGCGTGCTTTGCACATGCACATTAAAGAGCCAGCTGTTAAGTGGCAAGGCTTCACTGCCGGTTTCCCTTACAAGGAGTGGTGGCAGCAGCATCCAAGAGCAAAAAAAAACAGCAGGGGTGCTGATATCACGGGATCCCTGGACAGGTTAGTGTCCTAATATTAAAAGACAGCAACTACAGTATTCGCAGCTGCTGACTTGACATTTTTTGGTGGGGGGGGGGAGGAGGGTTGCTGGAGCGCCTCTCTAGATTAACATGACAGTTACGAGATAATTTCTAATGCTATGTGCTACAAACTAAGGTAAAAAATATACATACGCACTCATATATATATACATACATACATACATACATATATATATACATACAGTGCCTTGCAAAAGTATTCGGCCCCCTTGAACTTTTGGACCTTTTGCCACATTTCAGGCTTCAGAGATATAAAACTATTTTTTTGTGAAGAATCAACAAGTGGGACACAATCATGAAGTGGAACGAAATTTATTGGATATTTCAAACTTTAACAAATAAAAATATTCGGGCCTCTTAAGTTAATACTTTGTAGCGCCACCTTTTTACATAGTTACATAGTAGGTGAGGTTGAAGACAATAGTCCATCCAGTTCAACCTGTGTAGGTATGTGTGGCTGTAATCATCTCACATAGCCCTGAATGTTCTGATCCTTGAGATGTACGTCTAAGAGTCTTTTGAAAGCCACCATACTTCCCACAGAAACCACCTCTTGTGGTAGAGAATTCCACAATCTTGTAGCCCTAACAGTAAAGAACCCCCCACGTTGCCTGAGGTTAAAACGTTTCTCCTCTAATTGCAATGTATGTCCTCGAGTCCTCATGCATTCCCTTCGACTGAATAGCTTTTTTTCTAATCTTAGATCCCCATTGAGATATTTATAAATTGCTATCATGTCCCCCCTCAGGCGTCTCTTCTCCAGGGAGAATAAATCAAGTGATTGCAGACGCTCTTCATAATTAAGGTCCTCCAATCCCCTAATCAGTTTAGTTGCCCTTCTCTGGACTCTCTCCAGCTCCAACACATCCCTCCTGAGGACTGGTGACCAGAACTGGACAGAATACTCCAGATGCGGTCGGACCAGAGTTTTATAGAGTGGAAGGATTATAGTCTTATCTCAGGAATACATCCCTTTATTTATGCATGCTAAATATTCTGCTGGCTTTGGCAGCTGCCGCTTGACATTGCATGCTATTGCCTAATCTATCATCAACCAAGACTCCCAGATCTTTCTCCATTTTTGATTCCCCCCCTAAAGTGTATTGTGCTTTTAAGTTTTTGGTCCCCAAGTGCAAATCCTTACACTTCTCCACATTAAACCTCATTTGCCATGTCGTTGCCCACTCCGTTATTTTGTCCAGGTCATTCTGTAGGATATCTGCTTCATGCTGTGCAGTTATTGCCCTGCCCAATTTTGTGTCATCTGCAAAAACTGATATTGAACTACTGATCCCGTCCTCAATGCTGTTTATGAATAAATTGAACAAGGTTGGTCCCAGGACTGAGCCTTGGGGGACCCCGCATACCACCTCAGACCAGTCTAAGTATGCGCTGTTTATTACCACCCTTTGGACACGTCCTTTTAGCCAGTTCCGTATCCAAGAGCAAACCCTGCTGTCGATACCTGCAGACCTTTATTTTATAAATTAAGCGCTTGTGGGGAACTGTATCAAACGCCTTAGCGAAATCCAAATACACCACATCCACTGGTCTGACCCCATCTAGCTCACAGCTCACCTCCTCGTAGAATGTTAAGAGATTGGTTTGACAAGAATGCCCATTTGTTAACCGTGCTGATTACTGCGGATGATGTTGTTGCCTTTAGCAAACTCTACGATATAGTCTCTAATCACATTTTGCTGTGATTAAGCTGTAAGTCACTTGGGGTATGTCTATCAGTTTTGCACATCAAGAGACTGAAATTTTTTGCCCATTCCTCCTTGCAAAACAGCTCGAGCTCAGTGAGGTTGGATGGAGAGCATTTGTGAACAGCAGTTTTCAGTTCTTTCCACAGATTCTCAATTGGATTCAGGTCTGGACTTTGACTTGGCCATTCTAACACCTGGATGTGTTTGTGAACCATTCCATTGTAGATTTTGCTTTATGTTTTGGATCATTGTCTTGTTGGAAGACAAATCTCTGTCTCAATCTCAGGTCTTTTGCAGACTCCATCAGGTTTTCTTCCAGAATGGTCCTGTATTTGGCTCCATCCATCTTTCCATCAATTTTAACCATCTTCCCTGTCCCTGCTGAAGAAAAGCAGGCCCAAACCATGATGCTGCCACCACCATGTTTGACAGTGGGGATGGTGTGTTCAGGGTGATGAGCTGTGTTGCTTTTACGCCAAACATAACGTTTTGCATTGTTGCCAAAAAGTTTGATTTTGGTTTCATCTGACCAGAGCACCTTCTTCCACATGTTTGCTGTGTCTCCCAGGTGGCTTGTGGCAAACTTTAAACGACACTTTTTATGGATAGCTTTAAGAAATGGCTTTCTTCTTGCCACTCTTCCATAAAGGCCAGATTTGTGCAGTATACGACTGATTGTTGTTCTATGGACAGAGTCTCCCACCTCAGCTGTAGGATCTCTGCAGTTCATCCAGAGTGATCATGGGCCTCTTGGCTGCATCTCTGATCAGTCTTCTCCTTGTATGAGTTGAAAGTTTAGAGGGATGGCCAGGTCTTCGTAGATTTGCAGTGGTCTGATACTCCTTCCATTTTAATATTATCGCTTGCACTGTGCTCCTTGGGATCTTTAAAGCTTGGGAAATCTTTTTGTATCCAAACCCAGCTTTAAACTTCTCCACAACAGTATTTCGGACCTGCCTGGTGTGTTCCTTGTTCTTCATGATGCTCTCTGCGCTTTAAACGGACCTCTGAGGCTATCACAGTGCAGGTGCATTTGTACGGAGACTTGATTACACACAGGTGGATTCTATTTATCATCATTAGTCATTTAGGTCAACATTGGATCATTCAGAGATCCTCACTAAACTTCTGGAGAGAGTTTGCTGCACTGAAAGTAAAGGGGCTGAATAATTTTGCACGCCCAATTTTTCAGTTTTTTTATTTGTTAAAGTTTGAAATATCCAATAAATTTAGTTCCACTTCATGATTGTGTCCCACTTGTTGATTCTTCACAAAAAGTTACAGTTTTATATCTTTATGTTTGAAGCCTGAAATGTGGCAAAAGGTGGCAAAGTTCAAGGGGGCCGAATAGTTCGCAAGGCACTGTATACACATATACACACACACACACACTATATCTATCTATATACACACACATCTCTATCTATATATACACATATATACACACACACACCCGTTGAAGAAAGGTCAAGATCCGAGCCACCGAAAAAGAGCGAGGATGAATCCCAAGAGACTCACTCCACGTGATTTACGTCTTCCATATACGATGGTAGATCTTCCTAGAAGTAGATTTCCTAACTTTTAACACTGTTGGTATCACCAACTCGAATAAACCTCTATCCTTCAGCACATACCGTTCAACAGCCAAGCCGTCAAAGCCAACGGCCGTGGCATTGTCTGATTGAATGCTCTCTGAAGACCATCTGTCCAATGTTACTGGCACAGTCTGATCACTCGGGAGTTCCAGGACATTGATCAGTAGTCTGGATTCTTCCAGTTTACAGACTTCCTGAGCAGAATTTTTGCAGAGGATGCCTCCCCACCCGGACAGGCTAGCATCCGTGGTGACCATTGTCATATACAAGGGGAGAAATCTGCCCAGCCGAAGCGACGGAGAATGAAGCCACCATATCAGGGACTCTTTCGTTCCCCGGCTCAACCGGATCTGATTGTCCAGAGACTGAGGATTATTGTCCCATTTGCCCAGAATCTCCCTTTGCAGGGACCTCTTATGGAACTTTGCAAATGAAATCACCTTGAAGGTAGACACTATCAGGCCCAGCACCCGCATGAAACTCCGGAGGGATGACCATCTGCTGGACAGCAGGGGACAAATTGCAGCCTGCAATTTCTGGAGTTTGTCCAGACTCCGTTCACAGAAGGAGGTCATCCAAGTAGCACAGTACCGCAAATCCCCATTGGCGCAGCAATGCTAACACTGGGGCTAACACTTTCGTGAAGACCCAAGGATTAGAGGCGAGACCAGAAAGGGTAACGCCACAAACTGATAATGCTCCTCTTCCACGGCAAAGTGGAGGAAGTGCTGGTGACAGGCACATATTGGAATGTGAAGGTAAGCGTTCTTGATGTCGATAGAGGCAAGAAAATCTCCCTGATGCAGGGATGCAACCACCGTGTGAATAAACTCCATTCTCAACCTCTGTACCCATACAAAGCAGTTCAGCGCCTTGAGGTCCATAATTAGACGCACCTTGCCTTCCTTTCTGGGAACAGTAAACAGGTTTGCAAAAAACCCCTGAAAACGTTCCAATGTCTGAACTGGGAGAATTACTCCTTGAAGTAACAGGTCTTGCACTGCCCCAAAAAGACCATGTAAATCGGTCCGGTTGGAAGGAAAGAAACTTTCTGAAGGGTAAGAACGAAACTCAATCTTGTAGCCGGACAGTATGACTTAGTGGATACACTTGTCTTGTACCAGGGAAGTCCTTGGGTCCGGAAACCAGCGAAGACATCCCCCCACCGCCCCAAAACAATACGAGTGAGGGCGCACCTTCATGCCGAAGGAGCCTTGTCACTTAGGGATCACAAGGGGACCTTTTGGATGTTTCCACTCTTTAGTGACAATTCTGTCAAAATAGGAGGGGAAAGGAAACCCCTTTGCAGCTCTGGATGGCTTATGAGTGCCAAAGGGAACCGACGCCTCAGTCGCAGCTTCATCCTCCATTTTTAAGGTCTCACGCACATACAATCAGTGCATCCACCAGCGCCTTTTCGTGCGTGGCTACAGGAGTGGAGGAGTCATCCTCACTAAGAACTCAGGGCGCGTGATCACAGACCCAGCACAGTGACCCACGTCCAAGGCGGCCGAATCAGATTCAAGATCTGAGGAGACAGATGAGGCCGGGGAAGGGGGGCGCTTTTTGCTAGCTGGTCACCCAAAAATCACCTCCATCCAGGACACAAAGGACTCCAGGACCGCTGTCAGTGCATCAATGGATGATTGGGACCTCGAGGGCCCCGCAGCCTCTGAGAGGGGATCATCAGATTCAGAATCTGACAGCAGATGAGGCAGGGGTAGGCGGGGGGCATTTTTTTGCCACTTCGCCTCTTAAAGGCCACTTCCACCCGGGACAAAGGATTCCAGGACCGCCGACAGTGCATCTATGGATGGCTAGGATCTGGAGGGCCCTGCGGCCTCCGAGAGGGGTTCAGGTTGGGAAACGTGTTCCACAGAGTCCATGTCGCACTAGGGGAACCCCGCAGAAAAAAAAAAAAAAAAAAACACTGTTTAGGAACGTCTTACCCACCGGTATTTTCAGAAAGCAGACGCTGTAGAGATTAAAAAAAAAAGGGAGTGGTAGATTAATTTTTTATGTTACCACAAAGGTCTAGGGAATTCAACATTTCAGTTAAAAATACACCAAGTTGATTTTAATGCACACAAAAAAAAAATTACCCAATTTTTTGGTAAAATATAAAAGATGAGGTTACACCGAGTAAATGGATAACCAACATGTCAAACCCTAAATCTGCATGCGGCCGTGACATGGTGACAGAATTCAGTACCCCAAATTTTCTAAAGGTGACAATTTGAAAGCCCCCTTTAGGGCATCAGTTTAGTGTTATGAAGGTCTGGTGGTAAAATTCTGGGAATAGAAAAACTCTATTGCAATCGATATTTTCATGCATAGGCACCCCTGACCCAATTGTTTACCTTTGCATGTGTGTATATGTGAGGGGCCTCAAATTTTGCTGCTCGGGTGTGACTAATTTTTTACAGTTAAAGAAAAAGAAAGTGTAATGATTGATTTTTTTGGTGACAGGTTCTCATTGAGACATCCAGACCCTGGATGTCTCCTCTGTACTCCACTAAATGTAATGCAATTTGCTTTGCATTACATTCTTTCCAGGCCATGCTGGCCAGGTAAACCTGGAAGTGAGGTCAAACCTGTCACTTTCAGGTCACCAAGAAGGGGCAGGAGTCTGCTTCTCATGTGTAGAGGCTGCAGTCACCAGGAATGTGTGTGTAAACCCCCCCCCCCGCTGTCAGGTTCGATGTACAGACCGGACAGCAAAAGGGTTAAAGGACACAAGGTTCAATTATTTTGAGACAACTGCAAAAAAAGCAGTCAGATTGAAGGATGGTTCACACCTGATACAGCCCAGTGCTTTTTTTTTAATCCTGCATCAAAAACATGGACAGTGTTTAACATGCATTCCAAAGGCTGTAGTGTACACCAGTGCAGTGCTTTCTAGTACAGTCAATTAAAATGGAGCATGTTGCATTTTTACTGTATGGAGCGCATCTGTAACTGTTGGCAGAGAGCAGGTTCCTAGCTTGCAGCCCCTGGATGCTGTCTCTTACCCAGACATCTGAGATGCTTTCTGATGAGGCGTCCACAGAGGCAGAAAGACATCTCCCACTTTGAAAGGTGAGGTGTCTTTCATCCTGAAAAGGACTAGTCTGCAGACTTGCAGGAGCTGAGGCCCAAAGCTGGCAGTGGTACTGGGCCCTTTCCATAGGCTTAGCTTTGGATGAGGAGCCCGGGAGAAACTTCTTTGGGCTTCAGTCAGGAGATAATTTGCAGGAAAAAGGCTTGGGCTTCCTCTTTGATTGGGTCTCTGATGTAAAAACCTGGAAGCGACATCACTTCTGGTTTACTCAGCAGCCAACGGTGTCGATTTTAATATGACTGTATTCAAAATCGCTGATCTTGGCATTTTGAATACTTTTAAATGCAGTGGTGGGGTTTTAAGAAAGAAGAAAAAAAAAAAGTGGGATTTTTGTACAGCGCTCCATAAATCATAACCATATTGCCTCATCCAGGAGTAGGACTAGGCAGGACAAAAACACCTGGCTACGCCCATGGGCCGTCCTCAGCTTGGTATATAACCCCCCTACCCCCTTCTGCTCTAGGTAATCAGTTTAATAGCAAGCAGTAGTAGAAGGGGTAGGTCCTGTGTCCATCAATGAACTCAGAGAAATGGATTTTACGTTAAGTACAAAAATCCCATTTTCTCTTTCGTTCAATGGACACAGCGCTCCATAAATCATTTCTACTGGGACATCCAAAAGCAGCACCAAAAGGAAAAAGTGGTGAGGAAAATAAATCAAGGCTAAACATAGGAGCATTTAACCAGGACACAGGAGCCTTAACAGGATTACAGGAGTCCCATCTGAAAAATAAAGGTTTAAAGAAACACACCCCTCAAGAGGGAACAGCCCCTCTTAAACAGCAGCTTTCAAAACTTTGCGGTCAATAGAAGCATCCACAGATGCCAGAGTATCTACCTTATAGAATTTCGTGAAGGTATGCACCAACGACCAAGTGGCCGCCTTGCAAACTTGCAATATTGATTCCTGATGGAAGGCCCAAGAAGTACCCAGCGCCCGAGTAGAATGGGCAGTGACAGAGAAAGGTGGAACCTGACCTTTAAGGTAATAGGACTGAGTTACCGTCTGTCTGATCCATCTGGAGATGGTAACCAAAGAAGCGGCCAGCCTTTTTCTTGGTCCGTCCGTAATCACAAAAAGCGAGTCTGACCTCTGAAAGGACTCGGTAGCTGCCAGATACACCCGAATCACACGAACCACATACAAGGTATGCAAAGCAAATTCCTTGGGATGAGCCGGCTTGGGACACAAGGAAGGCAACATAATGTCCTCATTCAAATGGAAGTCAGAGATAACATTGGGCAGGAATGGATAGGGACGAAGAACCCCTTTATCCCTATGGACCACCAAATGGGGACAGGATGCCGCCACCAATTCCGATACCCTGCGGTTCGAGGTAATAGCCACCAAGAATGTCACCACCTGGGATAATGTAGACAAGGGAATCTCCCGAATATTCTCAAATGGAGGTTTCTGGAGAACCGAAAACCCTAAATTTAAATCCCATGGCGGCAAAAGAGACCATACAGGTGGAGCCACATGTTGAACCCCCTGAATGAAGGTATGAACTACTGTAAAGAGTGCGTGGCTAGGGGTCGCTGAAAGAAGATTGCCAGGGCAGACATCTGGTTCTTGATATAAAGAGAGAAATAGGAGAGCTCCTCTAAGAGTAGTATTTAATAAATCCAAAGTATAAAGCACATTTAAAACTCACATAAAAGTTAGGAGGAATATAGTGAAGCTCTTCGCGGGTGAGACTGCTACAGCAGCAGGGAGAAAACCGGCATTTCTGTAATGGATCATCTATCTCCGTACAGTGTGGAGTCTTCAGTGGGGAGATCGGCTGCTTCTGGCTCTCAGCTGTGCGGTCCACCGGTAGAGGCGCAGCGCCGGCTGGCGTATGACATCACCGCGGAGCAAGGGAACAGAATGCGTTTCCGAGCATGTGCGAAGCGCTCTCAGAGCATGCGCACTCCTTTATCAAGTGTGGCAGGATTGTGAGACGGGCAAGGTTTATATGGACAGGAACAGGGCTTTTTAGTTGGCCTAGGTCCTATGTATATGACCTGGCTCTTGATGGTACTCAAGGCCAACTTATGATCAACACCCCATTAAAGAAAGGTTAAGATCCGAGACACAGAAAAGGATTGAGGATGAGCGGCAACCGCTCACACCAAGAAATGTACGCTTTCCACGTACAATGGTATATCTTGCTGGAAGAGGACTTCCTAGCTTTCACCATAGCAGGGATTACGGATCCAGACAAACCTTTATCCCTCAGTTCCTGGCTTTCAATAGCTAAGCCTTTAAAACCAGCGACTGTAAAGCAGGATGGTAGATCAGCCCTTTGGACAACTGGTATTCTGAGGGGAAGGCCCCATTTAGGGCCACCAGGATGATTGGAACATCCTCACTCTTGAATCCTCGCAGTACTGTGGAAGAAGCCTGAGCGGAGGATTATACTGCCCTTACCGTGGCCCTCAGACGCCTGTGGCATCTGCCAGAGAAACCCGTGATCTCACCACGAACTTCAGTTTCCTCCTGTGGAGCCAAACCTGCTAAAGGAGCTGCATGTAGTACTGTGCAAACAGAACTGTCTTGAAGGTGAATACCACCAGACTCAGAACCTGTATACAAATCAGGAGAGAAAACTATCTGTGTGACAGCAGCCGGGGAATCACGGCCTGCGGTTCCTGAAGTTTGTCCAGAGGAAGGACCACCCTGGTCAGAATTAGAATCAGACCTAGGTAATTCAATTCCCTGGGGACAGGGATAGAGGGGACCATAGGTATTTCGGACATCTCCTGAACCTTTGCAGGAATTAAATCCACACAAGGAGACTCATGACCTAAAAAAACCTGCAGAGAACAAACTTTGTCCCCCATCCTGGGTATCTCCAAAATAATCATTTGGCGGACCTCCTTGATGCTCACAAAAGAGGACGACAGGGCCGGAAACCAGCAAAGATCCAATAATGGGTGAGGGCAGACCTTCATGCTGAAGGTCTTGTCTGTGGGTCCGGAGAAGCTTGAAACCTCCGGGGGAATATTTGAAAGATCCAATTCCCTTATTCGCCATCCCAGGAGAACAAAATACTTTTATATGGGCTGTGGCAGGAAGGTATTCCTCTCCCCCGTGAGACCCTTAATGAAGTTATCCAGGGTAGCCCCAAACAAGCAACTGCCTTGAAAGGGCAGATCAATGAGAGCTTTCTTGAAGGCTTGGTCTGCAGAATAATTCTGAAGCCACAGAACGCACTTAATCACCACCACTGAAACAAAGCTTGGACAGCACAGGAGCTGTACCCATAGCTGCATCACAAAAACTGCATTCCATGGACCAACTGGTCTGCTAAATCAATTTAAGCAGCGGGGATCTGCTCACCCCTCTAGGCCCTGGCGCAAAAGCTTGGCACATTCAGGACGGTAATTCCTCTACTGGGATCATGGTTGCTTTATTCAACCTGGAAACAGGAGGGTCCACCACTGGTGGGCTAGTCTTTTTTTTAAAGGACTCCTCAATAGGGTAACATAAAGCAAAATGTTTGGGGACCACAAATGGTAATTTTGGTTGTTCCCAATCCTTACAGGAAAACCAATCAAAATAAGGCACATAAGGAAACAACTTTGGAGTGCGAGGTGACTTGTATGTACCAAACACAGCCACATCCGTGGCTATATCAGCCGCATCCTCTATTTTTAAAGTCTCACACACTTCAGTGATAAGTGTGTCTACCATTTTCTGCTGCGACCATGGAGGAATCATCCTCACTAGCAGATGGATCTGGGGGTGTGATATTAAGCCCCCCTGAATGGGCCGGCAGCGGCATCAGGCTCAGAATAAGATGAGAGACTGAGCAGAGGAAGGTGGGGGAAACTTCCTCCTGGGCCTTTGCCCACACGCAACTTCCACCCGGGACACCAAGGACTGCAGGACCACCGTTAGTGCAACTAAGGGAAGCTGGGGTTCCGAGGGACCTGCCACCCCCATGAGGGGGGTCTGTGAGGGAGATGTGACCCTAAGGCTCCATAAGGAAAGGAAGACCTTGCAGTACAAAAACAATCTTTTGAAATCACTAAAGGATCCCATCAAGGCTCAGGGTACCTATCAGCAGAGAGTGATAAGGTACCCCAAGTAATCACCCTACCAACCAGAGGAGCGCCGCGAATTCTAACCCAGCATCATCATGGACGCCATCCCTGTTCATATGACCCGGGCGCAGGAAGAGGAAACTGAGGAGGAAGGGGGAGGAAGAGGAGCTTCGGCATCCCCACGAGGCTTCCGGTCGTCTCCAGCGTCTCCCGGACTAAGGGAAAATGGCCCCCCGTGACATCGGGCTGCATAAAACTGGCCGCGAGCCAGAGACCAGCCAGACTAAGGGAAAATGGCCCCCCATGACATTATTGGGCTACACAAACACGGCCGACAGCCAGAGACCAGCCAGACTAAGGGAAAATGGCCACCATCAGCTGCTGAAGCATGCTGCCAGGATCTTCCCTGTGCTCTTAGCAACGCTGCACCCTCTGCAAGGGGAGCCCCCTGAAAGTAGGACACACGTTTAGGGGAGACTCCACTGCGCACTCTGCACTGGGACACCCCTGCACTATACCCACACTGCAGCAAAGAGTAGGGCATGCACCTAGGTGTCTCCTACACTGGGACCCATCCAGACTACCAGGGCAGGATGCACATTATCCCAGGACCCTTACAGAGTGGGGATAGTGGGGGAGACCCCGGGGGTTCCACTGCATCCTTTGTGCCGGGACCCCCACTAGACTCTAGGTCCAGACAGGGGGGAAAGGCCAGCTTACTGAGGATTTTAAGGATGGGAGGAGAGACCATCCTGGAGGTCACCCACATCGACCCCAAAAAAAACAAAAAAAAAAAAGGGGAGGGGGGGGGGGCTGCACTTACCCTTCCAGGGTGCGGATAATGCTCCAGACAGAATCCTAGTCACCGGAGTAGGGGAGCTGTCGGCCAAAGGACAGCTGAGTCCCAAGCCTGGTCACATGCGACCCTGTGAGACGTTTAAATGGCGTGCCAGTCTCTGTCCCTGAGGCTATGTCGCAGCCGATATATAGCTCTATCTATTTCTATCTCTATGTATGTTTGGGGTTCCAAGTACATTTCTAGCAAAAAATACTGATTTTAAAAAACTTTAAACAAACGTCAGAAATAAGCCTGGTCTTGAAGTGGTTAAAGAACCACATTTTTACTTTTGCATAGCTCCGATCCAACACTGTGCATACGTATTAATTTGGAAATACAGCAGGGAAGTTCCAGATTAAATAGAACCACATAACTCAGATGATCCATAATATTCATCAATAGAAGGGCAAGCTTTGCTTAAAGTCTTCAGAAGGGTCAGCACCACCCCTGGTGTGCACTTGTGGAAGCCCAATAGGGTATCAGATTTATCCACCACTTTTCCAATTGCAGGTATCACCAAAGATCACCGTTACTGGGTGAACATTCCACATAACAGAAGAGGTTGTGAAGAGGTTGCTGCAATCATAGGTAGACCCAAGTCAAATGCACAGTCCATGTCCACAATGCTCCAACATTTGGTGAAAATTCTTAGCCAGCTGCTTTGTAGTCTAGCCCATCCTAAAGAGGCAATTGTGGGGAGTTTCCCCAGAGTGTAGATTGGAATCTGACCGGTTTTGCTGTTCACGCAGGCTGCATGAGAGGCAAATGGTTTTACGACCTGTTTGGATTGTCTTTACAAAGCCACATCTCAAAATGGCTGCCCCTGGCACCAAAAACAGCATGACGTCATGATGTACACAGCATCATATCATCATGCATGCTGTGACATCACGACGCATGCAGCGTGATGACTTCACTGTGCATACACCCTAAATGCAACGACCGCCATATTAACCACTTGCCGACTGCGCACAGTATATTTACTGCGGCAGTCGGCCCCGGCCAGGCAGAGTGACGTAGATCTACGTCACTCGCCTGTCACTCCTTCTAGAGCCAATAGCCTCGGCTCGTTCACGGAGGAGTGCGGGAGTGTGACTGGCGGACCCGATGTCCGCCGGTCACACTACGATCGCCGGTACAGCGGGAGAAAGACAGAGCGGCTTATGTAAACAAGCCGCCTGTCAGTTCTCCCTGTGTAAAAATGAAGATCAGACGGTTCTACTATGTAGAACCGTTGATCTTTTTTTTTACACCAATAGCAATGTCCCACTACAGTTAGAAGCACGCCCCTAGGACACACTTAACCCCTCCCTGTCCAATACTGTTAACCCCTTCCCTGCCAGTGTCATTTTTGCAGTAACAGTGCATATATATATAGCACTGATTACTGCAGTAATGTCACTAGTAACCCCAAAAGTGTCAAAAATGTCAGTCAAGGGTCCGATCTGTCTGCCGCAATGTCGCAGTACTGCAAAAAAAAAAAAAAAAAAAAAAAAAAATCGCAGATCGCCGCCATTACTCGTTTAAAAAAAAAAAAAAACACCAAAAATGACAAATCTTTCCCTTTGTTAGTAAACGCGATAACTTTTGCGCAAACCAATCAAAATACGCTTTTTGCAATTTTTTTTACCAAACATAGGTAGAGTAAAACAAATTGGCCGAAAATGTTAAAAAATTTTGATTTTTACATTTTTTTTGGGGGAATTTCATATAAAAAAAAGTGAAAAATAGTTATTTTTGCAAAAATTACGCTCTTTTTTTGTTTATAGCGCGTGATCAAAAAAATCGCACAGGTGATCAAATACCACCAAAAGAAAGCTCTGTTTGTGGGAAAAAAAGGACGTGAAATTTGTTTAGGTACAGCGTCGCACGAACGCGCAATTGTCCGTTAAAGTCACGCAGTAAAAAAATCGCAAAAAACCCCCTGGTCTTTTAGCAGGAAAATCCTCCGGTGGTAAAGTGGTTAAGGTATTCAATGGATTAAATCATGAGAAAAACATTTATACCTGGGTGTATAAGACTGGCAATACCCAAACCCATTGCCCACACATCCTTTAGCACAAGCCAAACAATAAAAAGTCTTTCTACATCAACAGCGGATGAATCTTTTCCTCAAACCGGCTACTTCCACCTCAAAGTCAGCATCCTCTGTACAGTTACGGCAAGGCCGCAAATACTGTCCCACAGGTATATTATGGACAAAGGACTTCGGATGGAAGCTTTACATGTGCAAAAAACTTTAAGTCAGTTTCCTATATAGTACAGTTTTAATCATAATCATCACTAGCACCAAAACCAAAAATGTGATTTGGTTTTAATCACACCCCACTAGTGAATTTGAGGTGATAATTGTTCACAGCTAGACTGGAAACAAAATTAATAGCTTCCTTTCCTTGGACCTGTCCATAAAGCCAGGACAGTACCCTGGGCTGGCTTTGTCCAGTCAGTCATGTGGTATTATTTAATCTATAATCTGGAACTTTACCTGCTGTATTTCCAAAAAATCTCCATCCGTGTTGAATCAGAACTATACAAAAGTAAAAATGTGGTTCTTTAAAAGACACTTTTGGATTTAAAGAGAACTTTTGGATTTTAAGGGAAATTCCCCTAAGCACATCAGTGCTTGTAACCCATTTTGTTGCATTGCCAAATAGCCTATGCACACTTGCACAGTACCGATTTGTATAAAAATAAAAAGGTTTTACAGTCTCTAAAAGAGAATACTGGATCATTCAGCCATCCAGGATTAATAAGGAGAGTTTTGGAGCAAGAAATGTTACTCCTAAATAAATGGGGGGGGGGGGGGGGGTGGAGGCACAGAAAGAATTTTGCAGCAGCGTTTTTTTTTTTTTTTTAATTGGCCAATTTTTTATCATTTCTGTGTGTGTTTTTATATGCTGCAATTAATAAAGATGGTATTATTGGAATAAACGTGAGATTTATTGCAAGCCGTTTCCTGGGGATTTGTCCCTTTTTTAGAGATGGAATTGGGCTGAAAGTGGTTTTAAAGACTCAAGGTCTCTTACCTTCATGCATTTTATTCTGCAGCGGCTCCACCCCTGCGCTCCAATTCTCACCTGAGCCTCCTCTCCATCCAGAGATGTGCTCGAGAGCAAAGCTTCTCCCAGGTCTTTTGTTTCTCATTGACTGAGACAGTAGCGCGAGCCATTGGCTTGTGCTCAGTCAGTCACAGCCAGTGAGCCAATGAGGAACGAGCAGGATGCAGGGCTAAGCCACGGTTCTGGGTGTCTTATTGACAAATAGAGCGAGGCTTGGGAGCAAGCACGCACCAGTGCCCCCAGAGCAAGCAGCTTGCTATTTGGGGCACTTGCTGAAGAGGAGGAGCCAGTAGCGGCTGCAGGGGATACGAAAAAGGAGAGGATCGGGCCTGCTTTGTGCAAAACCACTGCACAGGGCAGGCAAGTATATTATGCAAGTAATTTTTTTTTTTTTTATGGACCTTCAATGTCACTTTGTATATGGAAAGGTACAGCCTCATTCAGGTTTTTATCTACTGACAAACATGCTTGCACTGAGTGGACTAGTGCCTTCATTTAACCTTCCCAACTATGTAACTATGTAAAACTGCTGCTCTCCAGACCAACATTTTATATTGCATAAACACAATTTAAATTTAAGAGGGGAAAACGGCAAAAGGCCATAAATTATATAATGGTTTTATTTTATGAGCTCTGAATGATAGAAACAGCTTGTAATAATATCCTAGGTGACCTCAGCATGAATATATATTTTTTGCCAGATCTGGTGTGATCCCAACTTTCATGGATGCCACAATAACATTTCCCTGGCCAAATCTCATGGAAATGGCAAACAACCAGGTTTATGAGGATGCCATCTTTCCTCAAGTGAATAAGGTACCAGAGTCTTCCAAGAATGTTTCCCCCTCCTGCTTCCATGGTCATAAACACCACGTTTAACACATGCCACCCCCCCCCCCCCCAAAAAAAAGTTGGCTCGTGCAACTACTACATCCTGCACATAATTGTGTTCTTGCAAAAGTAAAAGTGTGATGGTACAAGACCAGAGAGCTGTGTAGGCAGCCTAAAAATAGTCACTTGAGATAAAATGCACATCTTTTGCCATAATGCCAACTTTAAAGTACTAAAGTCACATTCATTAAAGTGATTGGAAAACCTACATTTTTTTTTCACTTATTTAGGATAGCATTTTGCACAGAGCAGCCCCAAACCTCTTCTGGGCCCCCCCGCCTGCGCTGTCAGCTCCTCCTCAAACACACACAGCACAACTGAGCCCCACCTCCCCGCTCACAGGATTTGATTGACAGCAGCAGGAGCCAAAGGCTTTTACTGAGCAGTGTTAATTTAGTCGCCTAAATTGTCACTATTTTAGTCGACTACAATACGACAAACTAAAATGGCATTTTAGTCAAAAGACTGGGGAATTGAAATTTGACTTCAAAATTAGCACTGCACTACATTAGAGGGCAACATTTGAAAGGTTTTTTTTACCTTTATGAGGGGAATGCATTAAGGGTCCCTGCTGATTGAAATATGAAAGAAATCCCTGGACATCCTTTAGGTCTGCATGTTCCAGGGAGGGAGCTAAAAATGCATAGACTTTAGCTTTGAAACCTGTCATTTCAGTTGCTTTACATTCTATCAGAGCTGCTTTTAGATCAATACAGCTAAAGTCTGCACCATCCAGTAGCCAGCAAGGAGAAACATGCCCTATAGAGGGATGCCAGGGATCTGCTCTTTCACTCAGGCCTATCACTTGTCATCACTTATGAATTTACATTTTTGGACTTATTACTCTAACTAGTTCAACCCTGGTACCATTATACCTCCCTCTCAAACAAGAGCAATTTTGACATTTCCACCAGGGGCCCGTTTTTTTTGGCATTAACTTTTTGTACCAGAAGTATGCATTTAAGGTATTGCAAGCTAGGCTTTTAGCAATACTTTCCATCAAATCCATAGACAAAAACATTAAAAAATTATATTTTGAGGAGTGTTAGTTTTAAAAAATAAAGAAAGAAAAATAGTTTTAGTGTCAATAAAAAGCATCGTTGATTTTTCCCCAAATATGCACATTCAAGAAAAAAAATTAAAAAATCACTAAAAATGATTTTGAGTAAACCACGTAATTCCTCTTGCTATCCTAACAGTACCTTAGAAGCTTTTGTAAGCCCTTTATTTTCCCTTTTCATGTTACAACTCTAGCAATTTCTAGACAGCAACTGAAAAAAAAAAAAAAAAAACCACTGGAAAATCAGACTTTGGAGGTCAATTGTCCGGTCCTATGCAATCTGCTTGGATACCACGACACAATCACTCTTTTGATTGGCTGCAATTTTTGTATCCCTTTCTATTGAAAAGGAGGGGTGGAGAAATCAGAAGGTCAAAGCAATAGGATTTTAGCACCGTTTCAAAGCTTCTATCTATGGAATAGCTAGAGAGCTGCGATATGAGGAGTAAAGCTGGCCATACATAGACCATGGATCAAAATTCAGCTGGTTCATCTTTGACCAGCCAAATTTCAATCCATGTATGGGCAAGGCTGGTTGACCGAAGTCAGTTTACCAAATTCTTGACAACCAGTCAGTTGAATTTTCCTGTTTGAATTTTTTTGTGTTCGATCAACGCTGCCAGCACTTAAGTGTATTCTGACGGTGGGCAAGTGTGGATGGGGGGGGGGGGGGGGGAATAGCCTGAAGCTGTATACTGCACATGTGTTTAGGCATGTGACATTTGAGTGTTAATGCATACCACTGGCCAGATTATTCATTTATTTGGGCCACAAATGCATTGAAGCTCAAGCATTTAGGTCCCTTGAGTGCTTTTTTCTCCCCTCCTGAATGTGCATTTGGTGGATTTTTCTTCAACATGTAAATGCTCCTCTTCTAATACACCTATGCATGGACACATAGGCTAATATTTTAGAGATTTTATAAACCGGAACAAAAAGGCTGCTAAAAACCCGTAAAAGCAATGTTTAAGCCCAGTATGCATGACCCCTTAATCACAAGGGACATAGGTTAACAAAAAAAGATTTCAGCGTATGGCCAACCTACAAAGGTATGGTATATATTTAAAAAGAACTTATTAATCGCATAAGAGAAGTTCAAATTACAGGGCTACTGTTGGATAGACTACATAATTCTACAGAAAAAATTTAACCTTCCCTACTAAATCCATACTTTTCTATGAATAAAAAAGTGAGGCAATATAACAATATTAATCTGGTCTTTTCGAGCTGGGTCATACCCATCACTGTAGGCTGCAGCAGCGGCGGCAGCAGCGGCAGTGGCAGCTGTGGCAGCAGTGGCTGGTTGAGTGTATCTGTAGGCTGCATATCCACCCTGTGTAAATAAAAATAAATAAATATATAAGTCAGGAGCACTGGAAATCAGCAGTAACAAAATGTTGAATTTACATGTAAATTACCCATTAATTTAAGGTCAGCAGGATCTGACCTTAAAGTTAGAAACTTTAACCACATGCTTACAGATATATATATATATATATATATATATATATATATATATATATATATATATATATATATATATATATATATATATATATTTATTAATTTTTTTTCCCTCCCATTATTTTTTTGCAACTGATATTATACAATGAAGAATGTGGTTGGAACACAAGATGATGGCCTGATAAGCCTTCTGAAAAAGAAAAATGAACTTCCAGTAACCTATGCTGGTAAGGTTATCAAATCAGACTTTCACTTAGGACTTGAAGCTAGGATAAAATAGAAAAGCTAGAAAAATGTGGCATATGCAGGACAACCAAACCAAAGGGTGTTCACTCATGTTTTAAGGACTGTGAGCCCATATAGCAGAAGTAAATTATTTCACTTGTGCATCTGGAATGACAAAATTAACTGCCAGAACAAGAGAAATAAAGTCAGTCCACAATCTTAAGGCTTCATATGCAGCAGACTTACACCTTTATAGTCAACAGCCAAGGGACAATGTGAGGAGGTGGGGGTGCTCATGCCATTAAGATTGTAGACTGGCCCCAAGTCAAGGTGAGAGATAATGGATATTTGCTAAGACCTCAGCGGACAGTACCTATTGGCTGTGCAGAAAATCTATTAATTTTTGTGCATGCAACCTCTGAGGATATCTAGTGTGTGCTGCCAAATGAGGTCATAGTAGACAAACACTTACCCTCACTAAAAGCCAGATAGCATTTCAGACACTGAGCACACAAATACAAACAACGTGACTGATGGAGGCAAGCCGTCAATTGCCCTAACACACTGACATTTCTACACAAGCTAATGAGGTTGAGAGAGGGATTTTCTACAGCGTGCATTCAGGTGAGAATGTTAGAGTGTCAACAAGTCAGTTGGAGGTTAATGTTTAAATGCTGGTGTATTCCACATCTACCACAAGTCATTAATACCCAAGGCAAACTGGAGAAGGAACTAGAGGGGATGATGATAAGATTAAAGTGAAGAAAGAAGAGCAGAAGTCTCAATATGCAGCAATTTATCAGAATACAAACCCATTGTTCTGTATTTAACCTTGTAAAATTAATCATTTTTCTTGCTAATTGCCTGACAGTGCACTGCAAAACCAATCATTCATATATGCATGGGCGTCCGCAGGTAGGGGCAAGGGGGGGGGGGCAAATGCCCCCCCCTGGAATCTCAACTTCCCCTTTCAAGTGGTTGTTAAGCCACTTTATACCATATTGTCTGGTCTGTTTAACCGCTTGCCGACAGCCGCAAGTAGATATACTGCGGCGGTCAGCCCCGGCCAGGCAAAGTGACGTATATATACGTCACTAGGCTGTGACCAGTTTGTGAGCCAATAGCGGGCGAGCGCGCGCCCGCTGAGGCGCACGCCCGCCTGGGCTCGTTCACAGAGGAGTCCGCGCGTGTGACCGGCGGACCCGATGTCCGCCAGTCACACTACGATTGACGGTAGAGCGGGAGAAAGGCGGGCGGCTTATGTAAACAAGCCGCCTGTCATTCTCCCCTGTGTAAAAATGGAGATCAGACGGTTCTACTATGTAGAACCGTTGATCTCTGTTTTTACAATAGGAGACCTGTCCCACTACAGTTAGAAACACGCCCCTAGGACACACTTAACACCTCCCTCTCCAATACAGTTAACCCCTTCCCTGCCAGTGTCATTTTTACAGTAACAGTGCATATTTTTAGCACTGATTACTGCAGTAATGTCACTGGTAACCCCAAAAGTGTAAAAAATGTCAGTCAAGGGTCCGATCTGTCCGCCGCAATGTTGCAGTCCCGCAAAAAAATAAAAAAAAAAATCGCAGATCGCCGCCATTACTCGTTAAAAAAAAAAAACAACAAAAATGACAAAAATCTTTCCCTTTGTTAGTAAACGCGATAACTTTTCGCAAACCAATTAAAATACGCTTTTTGCGATTTTTTTACCAAACATATGTAGCATAAAACAAATTGGCCAAAAATGTTAAAAAAATTTAGATTTTTACTTTTTTTTTGGGAATTTCATATAAAAAAATGTGAAAAATATTGTTATTTTTGCAAAATTTACGCTCTTTTTTTGTTTATAGCGCATGATCAAAAAATCGCACAGGTGATCAAATACCACCAAAAGAAAGCTCTGTTTGTGGGAAAAAAAGGACGTGAAATTCGTTTAGGTACAGCGTCGCACGACCGTGCAATTGTCCGTTAAAGTCACGCAGTAAAAAAAAAAATCGCAAAAAATCCCCTGGACGGAATGGGGGTAAAATCTTCCGGGGCTTAAGTGGTTAATAATCATGTGTGTCTGTGTATGTGCTTTAAATAAAATAAGCCGTTCTTTACCAGTTTTCAGAGGGCCAAGCGCCGTTCACGTGACCCGACGGCTCTCTCCTCTCCCCGTCTGACAGCTGCCTGCAGCGGGCGGGGCCGAGGATTCCTCACTGATGTGTCAGGCGGGAGGGGAGAAGGAGAAGAGGAGATAGGCGGTGGGTCACGTGAATGGTGAGTGGCTCTCTGACAACTTGTAAAGGATGGCTTATTTTTATAAAACACAGACACAGGGGCACACAGGATTATTAAACAGACTGTAGACAGGATATGAAACTTTAAACTACTGCAGCAGCAGGAGGGGAGGGGGGCACTGACACAGGAGCAGACAGGCAGGGAGGGAGGGGGGAGAGAGGACAGAGGACAGGTGAGCTGCAGATGATGGAGGCATGTAAACTGACCACAGGGTCAGGGCTCAGCAGCCATGGTATACCGTGGTCAGTTTACAGAGGGAAGGACATAGCCATGCAGGATCAGCCAGGTATTTTAGGAGATAGAAGGGGCCAAATTGCACAGCAAAGCACTGTGCTGTATAACATGCTTTAGGGCAGGCATGTCCAACCTGCAGCCCAGAACCACAGGCAATGCGGCCCACTGCCCCCTGACAATTTTTTATTTTTTTTGCTGGGGAGGATGAAGTTGAGTCAGGGGCACGGCCACAGCGACTTCCAACTAACTGTAGGCAGAGGCTGCCTCAGAGAGGAGGGGGGCGAGTGTTGCAGGTTTACAAACAGAGCGGGGATCTCCTGCTTACCCGGCGGCCTCGGTCATACTATGCCCCGCCTCCTGGACTGCCTCCTACGATAAGCACATTGGTGACATCTATTATAAGAGCTGGTCCAGGAGGCAGGACTGATCCCCGCTCTATGTAATCCAGCGGCTCTCCTTTCTCTTCATTGCAGACTGCATCGGATGGGCACTCACTGGTGAGGCTGCATTGGATGGGCACTCACTGGTGAGGCTACATTGGATGGACACTGATCAGGCTGCATTGGATGGGTATGCACTGGTGAGGCTGCATTGGATGGGCACACACTGGTGAAGCTGCATTGGATGGGCATGCACTAGTGAGGCTGCATTGGATAGACACGCACTGGTGAGGCTGCATTGGATGGGCACTGGTAAGGCTGCATTGGATGGGGACGCACTGGTAAAGCTGCATTGGATGGGCACTGTTTAGGCTGCAAGTGCCGTGCGATCTCCTAGCTGCCGTGGGAGACTTAGGATGTCTGCAGTCAGTGACAGAGCCGCTGCTTCCTGTATGATATGAAATACACTCCGCCTGTGACAGGAGCCATACAGGAAGCAGCGGCTCTGCTCTCTACTGCAGCCACTGCTTCCTCCAGCAGTACCCGTATGACCAGCATTACCCACCAGCAGTAACCGCCAGCAGTAACCGCACCAGCAGTCTGCAAAATAAGTAGAAAGGTATGTTCATTAGCGTGTGTAAATTGTTGCAATGTTTTTTAATAACTAGTTGTGTTCTGTCATAATATGTCATATCCTTGTTCATACATGTATGAGTAAGGACATGACATTTTCTGGCTGCCCAGGTGCAACTAACCCCCAGCACATAACTGTAAATATCCCAGCATGTGCAGTGTTTCTGACTCCTCCCACCATGACCACTTCAAATCACCGAAGTGGTCATGATGGTTAGAGTGTTCCTTTAATATCTCTCAGAAGAAGTAATCCTCTGTATACTGATTCCAGTATTCCTGATACTGCGCAGGAAGAGCGTGGCAGGGTTTTAATACTTATATACTTTAACTATAGTATATATTTTATATGCGGCCCGAGAAACTCTCTCTACACTCAATGTGGCCCAGAGAAGCCAAAAGGTTGGACACCCATGCTTTAGGGGAAAAGGATCTTTTTTTTTTTTTTTTTTTTTTTTAAGGTTAACGAATGCTTTAAAAATAAATGCTACTGTTTGCTCTTTAAAGATAAATACTCAAAATAAGTATAATGACTAAGCCCCTCCCCTTCATGAGATTGTTGAAAAGGGGCGGAGCATGGGTGACCTTAAAATGATGCCCCCCCCCCCCGAAAAAAGTTCTGTGGACACCCATGCATATATGCATATTTTTACAATGAAATGAAATGCAATATAAAGCTAACCTCCAAATAGTAGGGACTCATAAGGACTCAAAGAACAGTATATTTATATATTTACACACACTAAACGTAGCTTTGCTATAAAGCTAAAAGCCCAAGATCACCGGTGGGTAAGTTGGCAGAGCTTTTAGAATAGAATATATTGTAATGTACAGTTCATATAAAAAAAAAGTCAAACCGACTAGCCTTGCTCCAAACATGTACAGGTACTGTCACATGTAGCCAAATCCGTTACATTAAAGTAGAACTATAGGTATTATTTTTCTTCCCCCCTATTTTGGATAAAGCAAGGGAGGGTTATAACCCCTGTTTTTTTGCCATCTGTGCCCCATTGAGAAGATTTACCTTCACTTCCTGTCCCACAACCAATCAGGAAGTGACTGGAAACCCTTGCAAATAAATGGAGTCCTTGGGGACCCCCAAGTCACCAGAATCAGGAGGCCCCCTTGGAAGATTTCCCTCCTATTACTTTTCTGGGGACAACCCAAATTTTGGGATGGTCTTTTACTTTCACTCTCTCTATTTGTCCTGTTTACCATTATCACTGAATCTCCTTAACAGGTGCTCTGGCCGCAATAAAAACTGACAAGTGTTCTACTCCCTCTCCACTTTATCCAAAACTAAAAAAAAATAAAATAAAGTTTAGCTTTTAGTTATACGCTCATAATTTACTAAAGTCTCCCAAAACTGGCAAAGGAAAAGATGCAAAAAACGCAAATGAATTACGACCCTGCATAAGCCAACTACTAATCACTTACGGGAGAGTTTTTATTTTTAATTTAAAAAATATTAAAAAAATGTTATTTTAAGCACCCTTGTTCCCATGTGCTCACAGGTCCTGCACGCATATCTAAATGGCAATCACACCACATGTGAGGCATTGCCACGATTGTCGGAGCAAGAGCAAGAGCAATAATTTTAGCACCAAACATCCCGGGTAACTCTAAAGTGGTAACCTGTAAAAGGTTTTAAAGTGTTGCCTATGGAGATTTTTAGTTATCGTAATTTGCACCGTTCCACAGGTGGACGCAATTTTAAAGCATGACGTGTTTGGTATCCCATTTACTTTTGTAACATCATCTTCTATATTTTACCAAATTGGGTATTATATTGTGTTTTTGTGCATTAAAATACATTAAAGTGAATTTTTTCCAGAATTTGTATACGAAAAAGCGCCGCACAATTATTATTTCTCTAGGGCCTCTGCCTCTGATTTGGGGTTACACATAGTTTTCTAGGGAAAAAAAAAAAAGTTATGTAGGAGAGGAATGTAAGAACTGGCCCGGACTGGAAGTGGTTAAAATATTTTTATCATAGTATGGTCTAAAATCATCAGCCCCATCTAGTGCTGCATAATTTATAATTCTGGATGAGACATGGGTCCACCAGTCGCAAACTAATGGGCCATACACACTAAGATTTTCTGAAGACTTTTTCCTTTAGACTTACCAAAACCATATAATATGAGGTCAAACCTAAACACTTTCAATTTGTATGCAATCTGGCAGGCCCTTGCACTACATAGAAAAGGTAAATCTGAAGAAAATCTAACCACAAAAGTTGGATAGTGTGTATCCAGCTTAAGTGTAGGCAATTGAACCAAACTCTTCAACAATGGTGGAGGCCCATCCACTGGCAAAGTGATTGCATCGATTTCTGGGATTTCTTCCTTGGTGTACATTCTCTGCAGGGGTAAAACCTACTGCGATGAATTATGCTTCACTCTTGGACAATCTGAGGGTTGTACTCTATGCTAAAAATGCTCCAGCGCATAACTTGCCATGGCCAAAGTGAGCTTTGTTTTAAACTCATTTCACATCCTACTCATCAGGTTCTTTACTGCTACTTAATTTCCATAAAGGAAGAAACAGTTGTCTGGAACAAGCTTTTCCTTGGAAGTGGAGGTCTATTTAGAGACACAGTAAAAAAGGTTTGTTTCTGATGGGATCAAAAGAATAAAGCATCTTTTATTTAAGTGCCTGAGGGTCAAGGGGGACATTGCTGAAAACTTATACCGCTTCCTCCTCTCCTTTACATTTGAAGCCTACAATTTTTTTTTTCTTTATCAACCCTCTTATTTTACTTCCCACAAAGCCAGCAAGTTTCTCCACCCCAAACTCTCTCTGTCAGTAAGGTAACAGATACCCTTGCCAACAGTTCCACCTTCTTGCATCACTTGCCTCATTCTGGGAGTGGAAGCTTGAAATAAATGCCCTGCTACCATTGTGAACGCAAAACTCAAAATAGTCTACAAAACTAAACGAAAAAGCACGACCAGCTCCTAAGGCCCATTTACACTAGCACTGTGGTAACACAAGATTTATAAAGCTTTAGTCACGGACCTGCAAAAACATAAATCCATGTAAGCAGGAGGGTAAGCAAGAGGGCCAGGAGACTAACATTTACAGAATTAGAAGTGGAAGCTTCCACATATCCAAGAAGCCCAGAAGAGTTAAAGCAGTTATAGCTGCAAAGGGTGGGCAAACTCAATATTGAACCCTATGGACAGACTGGGATGCCATTAATGTTCATGTGCGTGTAAAGACAGGCATCCCAAAACCTTTGGTAATATAGTGTGTGCCCATATCTGTGTATATACATATAAACCCAAACACATTGTACAGCATAAATGAGTTACACCCCTTTTGAAAAGTAAGATTTTAGTCAATATCTTAAATGAACCATTTCCAAAATTTTGACAAAACTGAGTTTTATAGAACATTTGTTTAGCTCATTACATAAAAGGTTAAATATAACGGATTACAAAATATTGCATCAACTAATTTATCTAGTATTTTGTATAACCTCCATGATATGCAAGGACAGCACCATTCTTCTAGGCATGGAATGAACAAGTTGGCGACATGTTGCAACATCTATCATTTTCTATTCAAGAACAACCACTTTTAGAGCCTGGATTCTTGATGGAGAGTGATGCTAAACTTGTCTCTTCGGAATTCCTCATAGGTGTTCAATTGGGTTCAGTTCATGAGACATTTGGCTCAGGAGACATTTGGCCACTGAATCACTCTCATCCTGTTCTTCAGAAATACATCAATGGCCTTGTGGATGTGCGTTTTGGATCACTGTCATGTTGGAAAAGTGCACGACAACCAAGGACACGGAGGGATAGTAGTATCTTCTCTTTCAATATAGAGCAGTACATCTGTGAATTCATGATACGATCAACGAAATGCAGCTCCCCGACACCAGCAGCACTCATGCAGCCCCACAGAAGCACACTGTCACCACCATGTTTCACTGTAGGCTCCATGCATTTTTATTTGTACTGTTCACCTTTGCAACGCCATACTGTTTTGAAGCCATTAGTTCCAAAAACATTTATCTTGATCTCATCACTCCAGAGTACAGCGTCCCAGTAGTCTTTTTTTGCTCTACAATGTATATGCCATATTGTGTCACGGGAAAAAAAAATCACCCCAGTTTGGCTTTCTACTTCTTTGGCTAACTGCAGTGAACTCACATGGCGATTTTCTTCAACCCTTCTCATCAGAAGACGCTCCTGTCGAGGTGTAACCTTCCGTGGACAGCCTGGACATCTCTGAGATGGTTGCAGTTCCATCTTTGTATCACACTTTTGCTACAGTATTCCGACTGATAAGTAAAGCTTTGCTGATAATCTTGTAGCCTTCACCTTTCTTGTGCAAAATTTTCTCTCGGGTTTTAGGACATTGCTCTTCCATGTGGTACCATTGCTGACAGCATGAAATGGAAAAGGGTTTTCCTTAAAGTGGATGTAAAGCCTCACATATACCCAGTGAAGTGAACAGCCTCAGATGATAAACAAATATACACTTAAAAATTTATGTAGGGAGATTTTTCATATATGCTGTCTTCTTCTTTCTATATTCTTTAGACAGTGCACATTGTGTTACAAATTGTTCTGTTTAAGCAGTGGGAGAGGAGTCTGGGTATACACTGTGAGCTGATTGGAGGAAAGTCACACACCCCACCCCTCCACATAGGCAGAGGAATGTAGAAACTTGCAGAGTTGTGCTGTGAATAGACAAGCTCTTTCCTTTTCGGTCTCCAAGTCCCTTTCCCGAGACACATTTTCAGCTGCTTTCATCTTCTGTGTCAGAGAGTTTGTCAGAGGTTATCATGCTGATAACAGAGGAACGGAGCAGCAGAAAGACACTGGACTTAAGGCTTTGGAGCAAGATAGGTAAACACTACAGATATATTTGCCCAGGTCAGATTTCATGAATGGAGTTTACATCCACTTTATACAATGCCCTTTTATGATCAACTGTCTGCTGGACACCTGTTTAATGAATTAGACTCCCCTGCAGTTTAATTCTTGTTAATTAAGATTTTGTCTAAAATTTCGCTTTGCTCCTAAGACTTTCATTGGGGTGTCATTGGGGATCTTTGAAACAAATTTGTTAGGAAAAATACTGTGTGCGCAAATAAACAAATCTTGGTTATGATCTAAAAAAATGTTGATTCTGAAAGGAAAGTAAAGGTTCTCTGACAAATCTGTTGGAGTGTACTCGTATATGCTGAGCACTGGTGTGTGTTTTTTTTTTTTTTTTTAATATTTCTTCTATGTAGTTTGAGATTGACTTGGGGGCGGAGTGCAGCGTTTCAGGCCAACCATGGATCTACTGCTTTGCAAAAGGGCTTTTTTTGCGTTGGCTACCAATATTACAATTTTTGTATTGTCTTTATTTACCAGCTACCACATGTGAGGGTCTGCCCAAATGATACACTCAATTTACATTCCATTGACATAGGCCCCTGCATAACATGGTTGGAGAGTCTAAAAAGTAGATTGGATTCCTTAGAAAATCAGCAGGCCAGGTGTTATCATCCTGTCTTTTTGAACATGCGGCCGTGGTCAAAAGTTGAGAATTATACAAATCTAAAACTTTACAAGGTCTGCTGCATCAGTGTTTTTAGACATTTTTGTCAGATGTTACTATGGTATACTGAAGTATAATTACAAGTATTTCATAAGTGCCAAAGGCTTCTACTGGCAATTACATGAAGTTTATGCAGAGAGTCAATATTTACAGTGTTGACCCTTCTTTTTCAAGACCTCTGCAATTCGCCCTGGCATGCTATCAACTTCGGGCCATATTCTGACTGGCTGATGGCAGCCCATTATAGCATAATCAATGCTTGGAGTTAGTCAGAATTTGTGTGTGTGTGTGGGGGGGATGAGGATTCTTGAGGATGAACCATAAGTTCTCAATGGGATTAAGGTCTGGGAAGTTTCCTGGCCGTGGGCCCAAAACTTTGATGTTTTGTTACCCAAGTAGCTTAGTTATCACTTTAGCTTTATGGCAAGGTGCTCCATCATCCTGGGAAAAGTTTCTCTTGGAGAATGTTTTTGTAATATTTATCATTCAGGTCTGTGTTCTTAGGCAAAATTTTGAGTGGACCCACTCCCATGGCTGAGAAGCAACCCCACACATGAATGGTCTCAGGATGCTTTACTGTTGGCATGGCACAGGACTGATGGTAGCGCTCACGTTTTCTTCTCAGGACAAGGTTTTTTTCTGGATGCTCCAAACAATCAGAAAGTGGGTTTATCAGAGAAAATTACCTTACCCCAGTCCTCAGCAGTTGAATGCCTGTACCTTCTGCAGGATATCAGTCTGTCCCTGATGTTTTTCTGGAAAGAAATGGCTTCTTTGCTGCCCTTCTTGACACCAGGCCAGCCTCCAAAAGTATTCGCCTTACTGTGCATGCAGATGCACTCACACCTCCCTGCTGCCATTCCTGAGCAAGCTCTACACTGGTGGTGCCCCGATCCCACAGCTGAATCGACTGTAGAAGATGGACCTGGCGCTTGCTGGATATTCTTGGGCACCCTGAAGCCTTCTTTACAAATGCAGTGGAAATGTTTTTTTTTTATGGGATTAAGTTGCCATTCATCTGATAACTCTTCATAACATTCTGGAGCATATGCAAATTGCCATCATAAAAACTGAGACAGCAGATTTTGTGAAAGTTAATATTTGGGTCACTCAAAACTTTTGGCCACGGCTGTAGAAACATGTTTTCATTGTCACTATCCACTAAGCACTATCCAGCAAAAGTTTGAATTTATTCGCCTTTCCCCTCATCTCCATGTTCTTCAAATGGACTTCAAGTGCTCAGTACTGCCTGCCAGACTCCACCATTTTTCTATTAACACAATCCCAATTCCATAAAAGTTTGGACGCTGTGCAAAATCTCATAAACCCATATTTTATTCACAATAGAAAATATATCAAATGTTTAAACTGAGAAAAGGTACCATTTAAGGAAAAGATGGTAATTTTGAAAATGCTGGCAACAGGTCTCAAACCGGAAAACAAAAAGGATGGCAAAGTAAGTGGTACCAACAAGGAAGAGCTGAAAGAACATTTTGCAATTAGGTTACTTGGCAACAAGTCAGTAACATGATTTAGTATAAAAAGCACAACTTAGAGAGTCAGTGGGCTTGATTTACTAAAACTGGAGCGCAAAATCTAGGGCAGCTGTACATGATAGCTAGCCAACCAGCTTTAACTTCAGCTTGTTCAATTAGGCTTTGACAAAAAAAAAAAAAAAAAAAAAAAAAACAAGGAAGCTGATTGGTTTCTATGCAGACCTGCACTCTCCAGCTTTGGTAAATCGACCCCAGAGTGTCTCAGAAGAAAAGATGGACAGAGGTTCACCAATCTGTGAAAAGCTACATCTAAACAGTGTCAAAACTTCAAAATAAAGTTGAATGTAAAATTGCACAGACTTTACCACTTGCCAACTGTAGGCCATCATAGGTGGTTGCCTTTAAAGCAAAATGATCACTTCTACGGGCAGCAGGAGGGGGGGAGCCACATCAGAGTGTGGAGCCCGGGACCACTCCAACTGGCGGCGATGGCTGTACAGAACAGATAGAAGAACTAATGTTGTCCCTCAACCCTGACCCCGGGAACCGGAAATGATGGGATTCTGTTGCTTCCAGTTCCACTTCTGTTAACCTGGCCCCTAGCAGTCAGGAAAGCAGCCGATCTGTGATTGATCAGCTGTATTAGTAGACCCCAGATCTCTCCATAAGTCCCATGCTGTCACAAGGGATAATGTAAAAACAGTTTAAGATAAGGTAAATAAAAAATTCAAAGCACCCCACCAACTCCCCTGTGGTTATGCACAAGTGTCCCAAATACATATGTAAAAATGAATTTGAGGTATCACCGCAAACAGAGGAAGAGCAATAATTCTAGCAACAGATCTTCTCTAACTCTAAACTCATAACCTACAAAAAATTTTAAAACTGCCTTGGCCAAGAGCTGCCGCATATTTGCATACCACACTGCAAACACAGCTGTACCAAAAGTGCACTCCTTGCGTGCTGCTTGCAATCGAGAGCTTTCTAATCATTTAACTGTTGTGACAGCAATTAACAGCGGTCACGTGGTGATAAACCCCACCCGGCATCTGAAACCCCTAAAGGGCCGAGAATGGCATATGCCATTCCACAGGCATATGCAATTGTAAAGTGTGACATGTTTGGTATCCATTTAGGCTGCGTAACATCTTTTACATTTTACCAAAAAGTTGGGTATTATATAGTATTTGTGTGCAATAAGCTTCATTAAAGTGTATTTTTTACCAAAAAACTGTATTTGAAAAATCGCTGCGCAAATACTGTGTGACATAAAATTGCAAAAACCCACCATTTTATTCTAAAGGGCCTTTGCTAATATAAATAACGTTTAGGGTTTCTAAGTAAATTTTCTAGCCACAAAAAAATAAGGTAGATTTTTACATGTAGGAGATAAGGGTCAGAATTGGCCTGGTTGGCAAGTGATTAAATATATCTACAGTGCATAATACCAAAAGATTATTATAATCTGGAGAAATCTGTGCGCAAGGCACAGGGCCAAAATGCAATACTGAATACCCGTGATCTCTGGACCCTCATACGGCACTATTAAAAACAGGCATGATTTAGTGATGACATCACTGCATGGGCTTAGGTTAAAAAAAAAAAAAAAAAAGTCTGAACAGTTTGCCAAGGCATTAAAAAAATGCAAAGGAAAATGCTAATATGCAACAAAAAAGCCATATCTGAACATGATCCAGAAACGCCAACATCTTCCCTGCACCAAAGCTCATTTAAAATGGTCTGCTGCAAAGTGGAAAACTGTTCTGTGGTCAGACAATATGGAAATTTGACATTTTGGGCAATCTACCCTCAACACTCAGTTTAAAAGCCTGCACCACTGATGGTAGGAGGGTACATTACTGCGTATTGAATGGACAACTTGCATATCTGGAAAGGCACCATCAATGCCGATAGATGCTGTACATCTGGGTTTTAGAGCAGCATATCTGCCCATCCAGTCTTTCAAGGAAGGTCTTGCATATTTCAGCAGGACACTGCTAAACTGCATACTGCATCTACAACAGCATGGCTTCGTAGTAGAATTTGGGTGCTTAACTTGCCTGCCTTCAGTCCAGACCTTTCACCAACTGAAAATATTTTGCGCATCTTAAAACTAAAAATACGACAGATGACCAAAGACTGTGGAGTAGAATCATATCAGGCATGAATAGGATAACATTCCTAACCCAAAACTCCAGCAACTCAGTTCCCAGATGTTTAAAAAGTGGTATTAAAAATCAGAGGGGACGTTATACTGTGGTAGACATGGCTCTGTTACAACTTTGATGCATGGCTGCCAGCAACTTAAAAATACCTTGCTTTTTTTTTCCCTTTAAATGGTACATTTTCTCATTTTGAATATTTGATAGGTTTTCTGTTTTTCTGAATATAGGTTTATGAGATTTGTAAATCATTGCCTGCCCTAATTATTATCATTATTATTTTTTTTGTGATTGTACATACACACGTATGTTCAAATGCAAAACTACACCCCAAGGCACATATATGTACAAATCCAAGAAGCAAATAACTTTGATGGCATTACTGTTCAGCGCTTCACATTTGGTTGCAGCTATGAAATGTGCCAGGCTAAGTACTCAGGGTAATGTCTCTTGCTGACCTGCCCACTTGCCTACAACATAAAGACCAAATAAGAAGAAAAAAAAAAAAACCTTCTAGATATTAGCAATTGTATGCAAAAAAACATTCAACATACATTTCTAGAACAATTTAGAATTATTTTTTTCTGACTAGCTGGTACGTGTGCTGGCAAATTCTTGTGCTCATATTCTATTATGAACACCCAGCATTAGGTTGTTCAGGGCTGCAGCACTTAACCCTTTTCCATGATACGGACTTACAGCAAATTTCAGGATAGATAGTTGTATAAAAAAAAAAAAATTAATTAAATCTAATATATATATATATATATATATAAGACCTTGGCTAGATAATGGCTTGTTTCTTGGGTGCATTCACACTTGCAAAGCACCCTGTGTGCGTTCAGCTGCCAGGAGCACCAGCAAGGGCCTCCAGAGTTTGCTGCAAGTAGGCAACTCTATTGCAAGCAATAAGAGGCTGCTGGTTTTTGCCGCTAATTTAGTTCACTCGCATGTAATCACTCAACCAGCGTTCACATGCGAGAGATCAGCCCTGAACGCAGACTGCCTGCATTCAGGGCTGATCACTTGCAACATACTTGCATATGCCTATTTGGCTGTGGAGGCCTAATCCTGCAACCAGTGTGCCACAGAGTTTAACACACTAAATTGGCAACTGAACCAGCAACCACAAGCTGGAGATTGTGGTTGATCCAGTAGCCAGTTTAGTGTTTACTTTAAAGGTTTTTCTCTAGTTTGTTGCCAATTTAGCATTGCTGTTTGTGGGGTTTGGGGCACTGTTGCCAGTTTAGACTCCATTCACAGTGCCAAATCATCCATGGTGCAGCAACTCTGAAATGCATGTGTGTGCATGGACAGCTGTGAATGGGAAATCAATGACTACAGGCTGACAGCAACCATAGCTGTCTGAAAGTAATCATGCTGGGAGTGATTACCTGCATTTAGGGACAGATAACCTCAAGTGGCTTGCTTCCAGGGATGATCTGTTCCTAACTACAGGTAATTGCTGGCTGTGAAATCACATCTGAAGTGCGATCACATCTGTACAGTGGACAGCAGTGGCTGTTGACAGCCTGTTATTACAGGCCTGTTCGGTAAAAAAAAAAAAAACGATATTCTATATATTTATATACACACACACATATATACATACATGTGTGTTTGTCTCTTTACAAATTATGTTTGTTACGAATGAAAGTATAGTAACAAATTAATTGCATCAAGTCAGCAAACGGGTATCATAAAAACGGGCTCACACCAGGGAGAGTACAACTTGTGCTCCATTAGAACTGTGAAGTGAATTAGGCAGGTAAGTGATCTCATCAGGTGCCCTCCCACAAGTTACACAGCCTCTTACCAGACCCCCATAAATCGCTAATTTAAACAAACTGATCATGAAAAATCTTAGTAGATCCCTGGAAGGGCAGCCCACATCAGCTCGTAAGGTGCACAAGAGGGTCGATTTGCAGACAGAATTACCAGCTCGCCACAAGGGAATTCAAATATTCCTCCAAGATTTAAAGAGCAGGAACCCACCTAGTGTAAAACCACCATACATATCTTTTTTAGCAACAGATCGGTATTTTCAAAGTGGACACATGATGGCACGATTAAGCCCGCCCCAACATTGTCAGGGGATTGGCGCATGACTGGGAACATCCATACCAATTTTTAATGAACCACAGATGCCATATAACCATAGAAACCAATATGAACAACAGTGAAATGTGACTATGGGGTTATAAATAAAAAACACATTAAAATAAAGTCCAAGAAGTGCTAAAGTAAAAATAATAATTATATATACATACATATATATATATATATATATATATATATATATATATATATATATATATATATATATATATATACACATACACATACACACACACACACACACACACGTATATACGTATATGTCCAATCTTGAATGAAGATCAACTAACAAAAACCAGCAGTGAAAAAATAATGAACCCCTTGATAACATCCTATTGGATTCAACGCATCGGGGAGGAGACAATAGTGCTGACGCCAGGCCACTGTCCGATACAGAGTTGGTAGTGGCACCCATTGTCATATGGTTTTAGGATTCATTTTATTTTGGCTTTTAACTTACACATCCAATAAATGCTACACTATGGAGCCTTCATCTGGCTCCCGGTGAGCTTTATTTACCACAGCTACATCTGGAGGGTGCGAGTTGCTGAACAGCCTTCCCCACAACAGATGGCAGCTTTACACTAAGTTTGTGTTTGCTGCTGTAACTGCAACCAGCTTTTCCGGTGAGTGTCCATTTCACAGGGGTGCGATGGATGATTCTGGAGCACTGTACTGGATCACTTCTTCACTTTTCAAGTCGCCACCAATTTTTTGTGCACATCTGTGCACTGAACTTTGTACTTTCACCAATAAGTTTAAACTGCTGATCCAATAAGTTTATACTGCTGATCCTATCATGGGACTGTGCATTTAAATCAATAATTTTCACTATGCTGGTTTTATTGTTGATTTTCATTCAAGAATGGAGATCTCCCTCTCTCTACACACGCGCGCGTTGATTTCACTTTTGCACTTTATTTCACATTTATATTCACATTTCACTGTTCATTCACTTTTGGCACTACACACTTTAAGATTATTTATAAGTTTGGTATATTACTTATCTGTGTCAGCTGCCGCTCCACCACAGCACAGAGATACCTTTTTTATTTCTAAAAACAACCAATATAACTAGGGCCAAATCTAGTGAGCACTGTATAGTTTAAAGTTTAAAAATATACATATTAGGTCACCCATCAAAATATGGGATTAAGTAGAATGCAAATTTAAAAATTAAAAAACAAGAAAGTGAGACGCTTCTATTTTAAATGCTGTAACACTAGGCATAAGAACTCAGAGTCCAGACTATAAAGAACGCCATCTTGTGGATAGACCCCCTTGTGCACATTACGGATTGAAACGGGCTTCCCTTCCAGGGATCTACTGCAAAAGCACCTTATGATCTGTTTAAATTAGAGATCATGGGGATTCGGTAAGAGACTGTGTAGCTTGTGGTGGACACGATGAAAACACTTACCTGCCAGATTCACTTCACAGTTGGAAGATTTGGACATTTTTGGTTCACATATTGGGATTGATTTACCAAAAGGTAATAAATGCAGTTGCTCCAGAGTATAGAAAATAATGCAAAGCTTCACTTTGAGAAAAAAAATAACCAATCATAAGCAAGGGGAAAGAAGAAACAAAAACCAAAACAGAATTTTTGCTTGCACATGAGTGGATGATAGAAATCAGCAGAGCTTCCCCTCAGATTTAGAGCAACTGCACTTGCAGTGCACAGTTTATTTGCCTTTAGTAAATCAACCCTTCTATAATAATTAAAGCACAATTTGTACTCACTGCTGTAGCACAGTTTCATATTTACCTGCCGTTTCATGCAATTTTATTTGTGGTTATTTTTTCATCACTTTTAATTGAATTTAAGGAAGCGCACCTACATGAATATACAATGTATTTACAGACCCTTAACATGCCCTAAAAAAAAAAAAAAAAAAAACTTGCAAGATCCTAACGATCTCTGCAGCTGCAGGCACTGTGAAGAAATTATTCTTCAAAACACCAGAATCTGAAGCTACAACAATTGTACCCATATTTTCTCTGGCAGCACGGGCTTATTTTAAAGCTATTTTATTGCGGGTTAAGAATATGGAAACACTTTAAAATCCTCACTTTAACCAGTTTAGCACTTTGGACATACTACGCATGTCCAAAGAGTGAACCTTTAACCACTTTCTGACCGGCACTAATACTGCTACAGGGTGGCAACTGTGTGTAGGATCACAAATATACATGCAACGCTGCACTTCCGCCTGAAGGCGGCACTTCTGCTGTGATATTTCACAGCAGAAGCTGATCAAGGTGTGTCGAGGACTCTGTCCTCCAGCACCCACCGGAGATGGTCAGGAAAACACAGAGAACTGAGATATGTCTATGTAAAGAAGGCATACCTCTGTTCTGACAAGGGGGGAAGGAATGTATGTGTCTCTACAAAGCAGGGACTAGAATCTACCTCTTCCCCTCGTTATAGCAGTACACTGTACACAAAAACACTGGCTAGGCACCTCATTAACCCTTTGATCGCCCTCAATGATTAACCCCTTCCCATGATCGCCCTCAATGATTAACCCCTTCCTAGACAGTGTCATTAGTACAGTGAGTGCATATTTTTAGCACTGATCACTATATTAGTGTCACTGGTTCCCGCAAAGTGCCAGTTAATGTGCAATTGTCCACTACAATATCGCAGTCCCGGTATAAGTCGCTGATCCCCACCATTACTGGTATAAAAAAAAGAAAAATTCCATAAATATATCCCATAACTTGTAGGCGCAAACATTCACGTAAACCTATCAATATACGCTTATTGGGATTTTTTTTTTTTTTTTTACCAAAAATATGTGGCAGAATACATATTGGCCAAAATTTATGAAGAAATTAAATTACTTTTTTTTTTTAATTGGATGTGTTTTATGGCACAATAAAGTTTTTTTTTTTTTTTTTTTTTTTTTTTTAAATGGTCGGTCCATTTATAGTGCAAAAAAACAAACAAACAGTGGTGATCAAATAATACCACCACAAGAAAGCTCTATTTGTGGGGGAAAAAAATGACAAAATTTTACTTGGGTAGTATCTCACGACCGTGCAGGGTGTGCACGCGTATGTAAACAATGGTCGCACGCGAAAACGTCAAAGTGAGAACAATAGTTCTGGCATTAACGCGCCTAGTTAACTGTATACAGATGAGCTGTAAAGATTTTTTTAAAGCATCGCCTATAGAGATTTTTGGACCCCATTTTTGGCAATCTCGCGGGCGCACACAACTTTAACCACTTGCCGACCGCCGCACGACTATCTACGTCGGCGGTCAGCCCCTCACAGGCAAAGTGACGTAGGGCTACGTCACTAGCTTGTGAGGGTCTAGGGAGCGAGCGTGCGCCCCCGGAGGCGCGCTCCCGCTCCCGAGTGGTCACGGACCCCCCCGCGCGTGTGACCGGCGGACCCGATGTCCGCCGGCCACTCTGCGATCGGCGGGGGAGAGGGAGAATGTCAGGCAGCTTGTGTAAACAAGCTGCCTGTCATTCTCCTCGCTGTATGAGAGCTGATCATCTGGATCTACTATGTAGATCCGTTGATCAGTCTGCATACAGCTGAAGCCCCAGCCAATCACAGTTAGAATCACGCCCCTAGGGACACACACAGCCCCTCCCTCTGAAATAAAGTTAACCCCTTCACTACCAGTGTATTTTTACAGTAACAGTGCATATATATAGCACTGATTACTGTAGAAATGTCACTGGTAACCCCAAAAGTGTCAAAAATGTCAGTCAAGGGTCCGATCTGTCCGCCGCAATGTCGCAGTACCGCAAAAAAAAATCGCAGATCGCCGCCATTACGCGTTAAAAAAAAAAACAACAAAAATGACAAAAATCTTTCCCTTAGTTAGTAAACACAATAACTTTTGCGCAAACCAATCAAAATACGCTTTTTGCAATTTTTTTTACCAAACATAGGTAGCATAAAACAAATTGGCCGAAAATTTTAAAAAATTTTGATTTTTACATTTTTTTTTGGGGGAATTTCATATAAAAAAAAGGGAAAAATATTGCTATTTTTGCAAAATGGACGCTCTTTTTTTGTTTATAGCGCGTGATCAAAAAATCGCACAGGTGATCAAATACCGCCAAAAGAAAGCTCTGTTTGTGGGAAAAAAAGGACGCCAAATTCGTTTAGGTACAGCGTCGCACGACCGCGCAATTCTCCGTTAAAGTCACGCAGTGCCGAATCGCAAAATACCCCCTGGTCGGAATGGGGGTAAAATCTTCCGGGGCTTAAGTGGTTAAGACATTGAATGTTTGGTAAATATGTAACATTCTCTTTTATATTTTAACCAAAAATGGGTATTCTATTGTGTGTTTTTGCACTAAAAATTACTTGATTAGATTTTTTTTCATGAAAATTTGTGTTTCACAACTGTGCAAATGTCATTTAACAAACATTTGCAAATATCACTTTTAATCTACAGGGCCTCTGCTTTCAGAAAATATATAATGTTCCGGGGAGTTAAGTAATTTTATTGCCAAAAATAAAAACTTTTACATGTATGCAAAAAAAAAAAAAAAAAAAAAAACTGCTCTGGAGCTGAACTGTTTAAAGTGGTTGTAACCTTGCAAAACCATTCACTGCCATCCCCTTATATGCAGCTATAATACTGTGTGTTTGTTGAAAATGAAGCCTAAATACTTTTTTTCAGAAATCTTCAGGCCAGTCACGTGACTCCCGGCCGCTCAATATTTAGAGGCTTCATGTTCATTAAACACTTGCACAGTGTGTTATGGCTGCATTAAAGAGGGGCTGGCAGGGAAATTTTTTAAAGCTTATTTTACTACCAATATCGGCAGGCGTAGCAAGCTCGCTTACAGGCTGACAGGCAGGGAGGGAGGGGAAGAGAGGAGATCAGCTGATGACATAGGCACGTAAACCGACGACGGTAGTAAGGGTTTAGCAGCCACGATTACCATGGTCAGCACAGGAACAGGCAGGATCAACCAGGTTTTTGTACAGCTTACGGAGGGACAGGTTAGAGAGCACAAACATTGTGCGGTTTAACCTGCTATAAAGGGAACAGGTGCTCTTTTTTTTCTTACAACCACTTTAAGGGAAGACAGTAATTTAATGTCTTTAGCAAAACTAATTTACGCCACCACAATCTCATCCTTCCTCGCCTTTAAAAAACTGTCTAAATCCCAATTTTCTAAAAATGTTAGATTTTGGCAATACACATGTAATATGGATGTTTTTGTAATTTGTGTAAAATATATTCATCATTGTTCAGCTAATCAGAATATATCAGTGATTTATAGATATTAAGATCATAGAAAAAGATTTTCAAGGGTTACAGACTGAAGGAACCTCAGCTGTATTTATCCACAGGAACATTTAAATGAATCAGGAACTTCAGAGAATGGCAAGGATTTCAGGTTTCAGCCAAAATTATTGATATCCTGTTCCCAACAGCAAAGAGGAAAACAGATTACTTGTGAAAAGAGATCAAAGATCTCTTGCAGGTGCAGGTACTTCAGCAATGCCTGAAATAGAGGCGACAAAGTCATGACAGCAGTGAAATGAAGGCATGGTAACAGAAATACTAGTAGTAGAGAAGAGCAGGCAATGAAGAAAATCAGTTCTCAGCCACTCAGAGGTTACCTGGCATGTAAAAGGTAGACTAGTCTGAAATGTATGCATGTTGCAGGGCAGCAGAGAATGTAAAGTTATCCAGTTATGAGAACTATTTTTGTGTTACATATGTTCGGTGGGTGTTTAAAAGTTGAAGTTCACTTTTAGAACAGGTTACATATTCCACCCATTTTTAGGGTGGAACATGTAACCTGTTCCAGCATGTGTAGCTCTCCACCTGCCCACCCCCCCCCCCACTCCCTCTCTGTGACAGCAGGCCAGGGATCTTCTCCCTACACCCACTGTCACTATTTCAAAACAGCTCACACGGCCGCGTGATTCATTTACAGTTTCCTGAGAATGTCTGTAAGTACTGTCAGCCATTGCGGCACACAGCTTGCAGTTTTCAATGAGTTGCGAAGGGGAATGGTTAGCATCCTCATAGTCCAGTGATCTTCCTGCTCCCAGGTAACAGCTGTCTGTTCATACCTTGTATGGGCAGGCAATCTTGAGAGACTGCAGGAGCTGGACATTGCACCTGTGATCTTCTCATTGTGGGTGCAATACTGTGCAGGCTCCTTAATTTTTGATTTTTTTTTTTTTTTTTTTAAAGGTAAACCTATCCTTTAATACTTTATTTTAAACTAGCTAACACAAGGAACTGTGTACAGTATGTTACTATTGCGGTGACCATTTATCACACACACCTAATGACATTAACTCATGTTAATAAAGTGTCTGGGGGGGGGGGGGGGTGGGGGCTGCGGCAGGGGGTGTGATTTACTAAAAAATAAATACCGATTACAGCAACAAACCTATTTTAAAGCAATAAAAATTGCCTTCTAACAAGTAAAACAAATCTTTTGTTTTAAAGGGTCTACCTAGTACTGACTTTTTTTGGTAGATTCTACAGAGTAAACCCCTAACAATTGTATTATATTGCTTAGTGACTGGGCATGTACAAACTGCATTGCACGGATTTTAAAATTGAATTTAATATAAAAAATGCACCAGATTCATTTATTTTTTTTAACTTGCAGTATGAAGACCCAGGTTTTAAAACTAGTAAAAAAGTGGAAAACAAAATCCCCAGGTAGACCGGAACAGATTCCGGAAGATTTCACAGTGAGATTTCAAAATAAATAAATGCTAGAGATGACTAGCCTATCAGGCTAAAATTGCCTTGGCCAAAATTTTTGCACAACACAGTATTTACATTACACTAAATACATCAAATTAGGACATGCATCTCATGTAATTAAACGACAACATCTACCAAAAAAAAAAAAAATAGCATTTACTTAAAACTACCAGATATGTAGATCTCCCTCCATTTTATGTAGATCTCCCTCCATTTTATTATGTTTCAATCCAAAATGTTAATTAAATGTGCATATTCCCCTCTCATGCACTTCTTACACGATACAAAGAAACCAGCGATCTGAATCCTTGCACTAGTTCTCACTTAACTTTGCTGTGAGTTTTTTTCAGGAGTCCGCATTTTGCTTTTCTAAATCACATAAATCTTAACTTTCAACCATATAATTCAGATTACAAATCTGTTGCATCTTTTCAGGAAAGTGGGCTCTGTTCCCTTCTCCAACAAGGTGTTAATTTTGGGTTAGTAATTTAAATCTTGGTTCACAGCAATCTGCACTCTGATTGGTTGGAATAAGGGGGAGGAGGCCATGTGAGAGGGCGCCTACCTGAGGTAGCTTAGGGTTTAAGATTGGTTCCTGTAAGACTAGTCTATAACAGAACAAAAACAATATTGAAACCCCAGATGTAAAAAAGAACCAAAAAGATATGCAAATGATCAACATGAGAAGCCTGCGAAGAGAAAATGATTAGACAAAAATAAATCCCTACCCCTCTCTTCCCAGTCACTCAATGCCCCTCCTGGATTCCCAGTTACTAGGGAGGAGCAAGCCAGCCTGTGGTGCACCATATTTTGCGGTATGTCTTAGCATGCTGTTTACATAGTTTGAGTTTCTTGCATAGCCCTCTTCATCCCCTGAATAAGAAGCCACAAAGGAGTCAGGAGTACAGTGGGGAAAGCAAAGCTTAAAAAAGGTGAAGGCAAGTATGTAAAGAGGAATCAAACATGAAAAGAAGAGGGAAGAAAAAGACAGAGCCAGGTAAGTAAATAGGAAGGAAAGATATGGGCTGTGGGAGTGACAGGTGGTCACTCTTTGGGGAAATAAACAAAAAATTACTTGTAAATAGGGACCTAAAAAAGAAAAAAAAAAAAAAAGGCAAGAACTTTTTTTTAACCTGAGCTAAAATTTCAGTCTGTCCTGGGAGGACAAAATTAACAAACCCCCCTCCCCCATAACGTTAGTTCGGTTGGAGCCTGAGTATATGATAGCAGCAGGGAGGCGACCAACACCATTGCATGCATTACTAAACATCCCCAAGAAGACTAAGATCTACCTACTGCCACCACGACACCACTTTGAACTCGAATTCTATCATTCCAGCGGCCAGAGCAGTGTGTTTAAAACAGCATGCCTGCATTCCCAGACACAACACAACTGATGTTATAAACAAAACTAAAATCAAATGAGAAAAAATATAAACTGATTGAAAAAAATTTTAAGGCACATTAATGAGAAATAATAGAGTGTAATAATGGATGTGACATGGATGGGAATTAAGGCTGGCTTGCATGGGCAAAGAGGAATTGGGAAGTGGGAAGCAGGTCTGAATTAGAATTGATTGGATATTAAAATATAGGGAATTTTATATATATTTTGAATTTTAAGGTCTTCATTGTATACTTACATATAATTCTGTGCCATAAAATCCATCCTGATATAGCACACTATAGAATCACACCAGGAAGGGGGGGGGGATAAAATGATAATAAAAAACAAACAAAAAAAAAAAAACACATTCCGGTTATTAACAGCAGCTGCATGCACCATGCCATAAAAATCATAAGCAGGCAAGAGAGATGTATGAATATCCTCTTAAACCCCTCACTAGCTACAGTTGTCAACATCTCAAGCTAAACTAATTCTAGACATTTTCATACAGCAAGATTATCACTGCATTATCCCACATGAAATTAGACTGTTCTTACAGATTTAATAGAGTAACAGCATCAAAAAAGCATTTACCTATAGGTGAACGTCTTTCAAGCAGCTGTATTGCAGGGTTTTACTAAAATGCATACTAAAACAAACATAACTGAAAAATTCTCCAGTATTCTTCCCATCTTTTTGAAGGTTTTACCACGATGCACGAGTGCAGCCTTAGTGCTCAATAAAATGTCAGGTCATCAAAACAGTATGGATAAATTGATGAAGGGTTACACCTCCAGGGTTTTTTGCTATCCAGGACACACACAGACTACATCATGAAGGTATACCACAGTAGTGAGATATTACCATAAGCAATCAGTGTGGACTATAGTCATTGGTACCTTCCCCATCTTACTGTATGCACTCAACATCCAGAAGGGTGCCATTAAAATGCTATCCTGGGAACGGATTCAGAATATAAAATAATTTCATGCTCGGAAACTTGCATAAGGCCGGTCACGCTTTAGATGGGAACGTTTCTCTAGTTTAGAACCCTGTGTTCTATAGTGTAATTTTCTAAATTTGTAGTAGAAATGGGCCATTTCATATTTTCATTCAATTACTTCCTCATCTGCATCTCCCCAATCCACAACACTGGGGAGCATTACTTTTTTGCAGGCATGTAAGAATACATATCAGGTCGGATGTGGTCAAATCAATAAATTTCTGTATGCCATTCCTGCTTGTCGCAGGGGTTGTTTACACATTTTTTTTTTTTTACACAAGAAAGCTTCAATGGTGTAATGTATCCCCTATTTCTGATTAGATATTGTAATTTTTTTCATACTCAGTTTTTTAAAACACATTACAATGGACAAGAAAGAAATTTACTCTATCAGCAGGCTTAGGCTCAAATGGAGGTCAAATTTTCTTTCCTTTGGGGAAACAGAAGAAAACCCACACTAGTGCATTTTCAATCAATTATTCCATGTGACCCATAGCATGTGCTAAGAAACAGTTAGGCAGGGCTCCAAATCCATCAACGGGTATGAGCCAATATGTTTCTCAGACCTAAAGACAAGTGCATGTTACCAGAGTCCTTTAAAATGGTCTGTAGGTATGTCTATACCCACCCTTTACATTTATTCTAAATAAATGTTTACATATATTGTAAAACCTTGCAAAACAGTTGCTGCTTTTGGGTTACTTCATTGTTTTAATCTATATAGTAACTTCTTTATCTGTATATCAGGAATCTGAAAACTCAAAGTAGATTCAGTTAAAATGAGGCCAAATTTCACTTATGGTTATTCATACATCCCGCAAGTTTGCTCACCCAGTTATGTATGAGGCCAAATTTCATGCGTGTCAGCTATGACTGGTCACACAAAAACACACAAGTGCAGTTACTGACAAGCTCAAACAGCCTCCTCCCCGCTCCCACAAACCAGCCTTGCCCCTTAATTTCTTCCATCTGGGCCCTGCTCTAAACTTGGTTTCATTCACTCAATAAAACATCTGATTTAAGGCCATTTGGTGACCGAATAGTGTCAAGAGGGATTTAATATTTTACAATACCCTCTGAATGGAAAAATGAAAGCTATACTTTAAAAAGAAAAATAAATCTTATAGGAATTTGTGTTTAAAAGGTATTACTAATAGTTTTTTACAATAAAATGATAAACAATCTTCCCTTTCTATGCTTTCACCTTGCTACAATAACTACACAACTATTTTTAAGACCCAACTTCAGTCAAATCTTATTTTCTTTTGGATAGAGTGGGGAAGTGCGAGAGCCTGTGTCAGATTTTTTTCAGTCTGCGCCCCTAATAGGGAAAATTTCTATTTTTATATGGTCTGTGCTTTCCTGTCCAATTGACAATCCCATTCCTTGTCATGGTGTCACATGGAAAGAAATTAAGAGAATTTACTTAACAGGTTTACAAACAGATGTAAAACAGAAATTTGCAACTCTTTCCCACTCTATTCACACTGAAAAAAAAGTGGCTCGAGTTAGTTCCCATATTGTATGCAACTAATCTATGGTAAATATGCATTAAGGTTACATACATTATATAAAATGTGCACATATGCCTGCGTGTTTGTGGGTGCACCTTAGTATACTCTAAATACATAATTAAAGCAGCACAATGCAGTGCAGCAAATATCCTAACATTTTCAATGTGTCTTAAATATATATAAATAAACTGTTGCAATAAACTAAATAAATAAAACTGCAATAAACTAATACTTTAGAAATCTATATTTGAAAAACACATCTTTCACATCTATAGGGTAAGATCTTATTTTTCTTTATCTATTTTTATGTGTTTCTGGCTATACAGCTAACGACCACTATAATAAATTATAATTCCTTCCCATTTTCCTGATTAGAGTCCTAAGCTTTGTATGCCTTCTACTTACCCAGGGTAGGTTGGTATAGCAGTAGGTGGCACTGCCCGCACTGCACCATATACCGTCCTCCCCCGACCCCTCAAATGTGCCCCTCGAAAGGCAGCTGCCGTAGTAGCAGCTGCTGCAGCTGTGGGGTAGGGAAATCCTGGAACTGCAAAAAGGAGACAGGAAAAAGACAGAAAGGGAAGGAAGGTGATAAAGAAAGGACACAGAAAAGAAAAATAAGAAGGTGAGATATTTTCACACGTCATGGACAAAACATCCTGTCACTCTTTGGAAACAAATAGCGAAAATTATTGATCACTTATATAATTATTTGCCTGGCAATGTAATTTCCAAAGCTTTGAGCAAACATTTCTTAGCTTTTATCCAGACTGCCTGAAATTCTCCTTAAAAAGGGAGCCTGCAAGGTTTTTTTTTTTGGTACTTAACAAATGTCCTGTCTAAGAGACATTACTACACAATGTTACCCCTTTATAAGCCAGAAAATCAAAAGGCAAGGCAAACAGAAGGGGGAGCGCGCTGGCAAGGCAGACAGAAGGGGGGGCGCGCTGGCAAGGCAGACAGAAGGGGGGGCGCGCTGGCAAGGCAGACAGAAGGGGGGGCGTGCTGGCAAGGCAGACAGAAGGGGGGGCGTGCTGGCAAGGCAGACAGAAGGGGGGGCGCGCTGGCAAGGCAGACAGAAGGGGGGCACGCTGGCAAGGCAGACAGAAGGGGGGCACGCTGGCAAGGCAGACAGAAGGGGGGCACGCTGGCAAGGCAGACAGAAGGGGGGCACGCTGGCAAGGCAGACAGAAGGGGGGCACGCTGGCAAGGCAGACAGAAGGGGGGCACGCTGGCAAGGCAGACAGAAGGGGGCGTGCTGGAAAAATCCGATTTGTGGATGAGAACAATACACTTCAATAAAAATGTGGTTGATGTGTGCCTTTCCCTTTTCATTTCTTTGAATTTCTTTCAATTTACTCCTAACTCAAGTGATACATTTAAAATACAGTTGTGTGAATAAATAGCAGCTTTTTTGCATTTCCTATACCCCTGCCATACTGCATTGGCAGATAGATGACTAAAAGGATATAGTGTAAGCATGTTCTTGATAGAAACTGCTGGCTCTCCCCCTCTGTGTAAGTAATGCTGTACAAGGGATTATAGGAAGCATACAAAGAAATTGCTAAATTTCACTTGTGGCCTTAATTTAAGTTAAACTTTAAACTTTAAGATAGCATGCAACTTCCTTTCATAGACTGTTTAGACAGTTTTGGCATGACAGGTTGTTTTACTAGCCATTATACTAGTGTGTTTAAACAAACAATTAGAGTTTTTCCAGATTTTAACCTGCATCAAAAGATAAAGTATATTAATCGCTCATCGAATACTATATCATTAAAAGTAATGCATAGTTGTATAGAATGCATGTATGGCAGATTGGCTTCTGTTACAGAGGCAAGTAAAATTCAAAATGTAATTTACATTTTGTGTGGATGTAGTCTAATATAGAACAATCACGAGATAAAATAACTTTTTTTTTTGGAACCCACACAATTGGGCAACAGCAGTAAAATGTTAAAACTTTTCATAACCAGGGAACACTTTTTAAAATGCTGGCTTATTAAACCTGCAATTATTGAACAAAAGATTAGAAAGTTGTTTAAAATTTCATGCCACATGAAAACAGCAAATCAGAAATAAAAGCAGACCAAAGGAACGATACATTAAAAAAAAAATAAAAAAAAAAAAAAAGACAAAAACAGCTAGTTTACTTGCAAGAACTCTGAAATCCTTAAAGAAGGTGAAACTCTTATCCTGTACAAAATCCCATCACACACCACGTTTCTAAGCCTTGTAAATGTGGCGGATTAGAAAAACTGGGAACAAAAGCCTTAGACCTAAATAAGTTGTAATCGTATCTTTCTAAGGGAAGTAATTAAATGAGGTTGTCACATTAATATTTTTAAGCAACCCATAACTGCAAAAGATGACCATACATACAGACTGCTTTTCTGATGTCCACACTGTCAAACTCCGCTCCAGTGCTGACAATCTTGTGCCAAGTACACTCAAACTGTTGAGGACGACTGATTTTCTCAGCCCCCGCCCCCCTTTCAATAAGGTCTCCCCCTGACCTCCAACCATTACACGATACAGTAGAGATTTGGAGGCCAGAGGGATGAAATCTGTAAAAGTGACTGACTCTGGAGATGCACATTCCAAGAAGCACGATTTCCATTGTGAACCTCAGCAGAATTCTCATCAGATCAAAATTTGGCAGTAAAAAGCAGCAAGAAAGGAGAGTATGTTCACGCTTTTGCAGGTATGACTTGCTAAAAAATATTTTGTACAGCAACAGGGTCAATATTTAATTAAATCTAGAAAGAAGCTGGTTTTAAAGCATCATTACGCCTTTATTCAGTCTTGTTTCAAATTTAAAGAGCAACTCAATGTATGTTGGGGACAAATAGAACACCTGAAAGGGCATTTTTTATGTCCATTGAAGGGATTTTAACAAACATTGTTGCAGATTCCTAGCTTTTGTTATTCTGAAGAAATAGTGGTTTGTGTCTATGTGCAAAATGAATGTGTATGGGAATTCTATAATTATGAAGAATCAGTCACTGCACTTTTAATGAGGAAAGTGGCAGGGTTTGCAACTCTTTAGAAGAGATTTCAGTTTGGGAGCATCTCCTCCAAAAAACTGGATTTTTGTCTTACCGTAAAATCTTTTTCTCGGATGTTCATTGGCGGACACAGCTCCATATCTTCCTGACCCTTGGGTTTATGCTGTCGCCTACAGGAGTAGGACACTTGGCAGAAAAACATTTGACTATGCCTATAGGGCAGTCTCAGGGGGTATACTCCCACTTCCTGCTATAGGTCTTCAGTTTTGTAACATGCAGTGTCAGAACATATAACCCAACTCTCTGCTGTGTCCGTCAATGAACATTAGAGAAAAAGATTTTACGGTAAGACAAAAATCTGAGTTCAATTGTTTATTGACGGACACAACTCCCTGTCTTCTTGACCCCCGGGACGTCCCAAAGCAGTGTCAACATGAGGGGTGGGAAAAACACAGCAATAAAAAACACTTCGCCAAAAGGCTAAACATAGCCAACCAGGAACAACTGCAGCTCACCTGAAAAAAAATAAAATACACCCTCAAAGAGGACTAATCCTCTCCAACAGCGGCCTGCAAATCCTTGCGGCCAAAGGCAGCATCCGCAGATGCCAACACATCCCCTATATAAAATTTTGTGAAAGTGTGCACGGACGACCAGGTGGCCGCCGCTGCAAACCTGCACCACCGATGCCTGAAAACGGAAGGCCCAAGAGGCACCAAGCGCCCTTGTAGAATGCGCCTTAACAGGGAAAGGAGGATTCTGACCCTTAATAGAGTAGGCCTGCTCGACCGTCTGTCTGATCCACCTAGAAATGGTTGCAGCAGATGTGGCCAGCATCTTACGGGGTCCATCCGTAAGAAGAAACAGGCAATCTGAATTCCGTAACGACTCCGTCGCCACCAGGTACACCCTGATCCCCGGAACCACATTCCAAGAATGCAAGGCGATTGCTTTAGGGGGCTTAGGACACAAGGCAGGCAACAAAATGTCTTTACATAAATGGAAACCAGAGACGACCTTAGGAAGGAATGACTGGCAGGGACGAAGCACCACTTTGTCTCTGTAAACCACCAGGTAAGGTGAACAACAAGACAGCGCAGCCAAATTCGAAACCCAGCACACAGAAGTAATAGCCACCAAGAAGGCTACCTTCCGCGAAAAAGTAAGAAAAAGGAAGCTCATGAATATTTTCAAAAGGCGGTTTCTGAAGAACCGACAGTACCAAATTGAGGTCCCACGGAGGTAACCGAGACCTCACCGTGGGAGGCAGGTGGCGGACCCCCTGAACAAAGGTGTGAACCAAGGAATTCGTGGGCAACAGGCCCTGAAAGAAAAAATTGCCAGGGCTGAAATCTGGCCTTGACAGTACCCAAGGCCAAACGCTGATCTAAACCTCTTTGGAAAAACTCCAAGACAGTAGACACCAAAAAGGAAGTAAATTTTCTAGCTTTTAACAGTGTAGGAATCACTGATTCAGACACCCCTCTATCCTTCAGCGCTTGGCTTTCAATAGCCAAGCTGTTAAAGCCAGCGACTGTAAAGCAGGATGGAAGATCGGCCCTTGAGCTAAAAGACCCAAGGAACATCAGCGACCAGCCGTACCAGATCTGTGTACCAAGACCTGTGAGGCCAGTCCTGTGCACTAGGATGACCAGAATAGAATGCCTTCTTCCTTGATCCTTCACAGGAGTCAAGGCAGAAGATTTATCGGAGGAAATGTGTTTATCAGACAATACAGGCCCCAAAGGGCCACCAGAGCGTCTGTGGCGTCGGCTAGAGGATCCCGAGACCTTGCGACGAACCTCTGCACCTTCCTGTTGAGACAAGAAGACAACAGGTCCACATCAGGAGTCCCCCCCTGGAGACAGTTGATAAAAACACCTCCGGGTAGAGAGACCATTCTCCCTGATCCAATGTCTGCCGACTGAAGAAGTCCACCTGCCAATTTTCCACCCCTGGAATATGCACAGCAGAGATGGCTAGAACAAAGCGTTCTGCCCACCTTAGAATGCCCGCTACTTACCGGGCTGCTAAGGCACTTTTGGTGCCCCCTTGACATATGCCACGGCTGTGGCATTGTCCAACTGAATCCTTACCGGAATTTCCAGGATGCTGATCGATAGCCTGGACTCCTTCAGAGTTCAAACCCCCTGAGCACAATCCATGCCCAAGACATCTCCCCACCCAGACAGGCTGGCATCCATGGTGAGCACTGTCCAGTACAGGGGGAGAAAGGATTTTCCCTGTCTAATCACCGGAGAGCAGAGCCACCAGATCAGAGCGCAGATTGTCTAGAGACTGTGGATTATTTTTCCATTTAGCAAGAATCTCCTTTTACAGAGATCTGGTATGGAACTGAGCAAATTAAACCGCCTCGAAGGTGGAGACCATCAGGCCCAGCACTTACAGGTCCTAAGAGATGACCGCCGGTTAAAAAAGAGGAACCGAATCGCATCCTGCCACTTATGGAGTTTCTCCTCTGGAAGAAACACCTGGGCTGAGGCCGAGTCCAGGGTCAGGCCTGGGTAGTCCAGTTTGGTGGACGGGACCAGAGAAGATGTTTGGAAATCCAGTTTCCACCCGAACTATTGCAAAGTTCGAACCAAAATGTCCAGATTATCTTGTAAGGCATTCAGAGATTCTGCTTGCAGGAGGTAATCCAGGTACCCCAGTACCGCAATCCCCTTCTGTCGTAGCAGTGCCAACACCGGGGCCAAAACTTTTGTGAACACCCGAGGAGCCGTGGCAAGACCAAAGGGTAACGCCACAAATTTGTAGTGTTCCTCGCCCACGGCAAGGCGAAGGAAAGGCTGATGTCCGGCATATATTGGGATATGAAGGTAAGCACCCTTGATGTAGATAGAGGCCAGAAAATCCCCTTGATGAAGGGAAGCCACTACCGTGCGAATGGACTCCATCTGAAATTATTGAACTTGCACAAAGCAGTTCAAGGCCTTCAGGTTCAGAAATGGACTAACCTTGCCTTCCTGGGAACAGTAAATAGGTTTGAATAAAACCCCTGAAAGCCGTACAATGACCCCTTATGAGAGCAGATCTTGTACCATCTCAAGAAGACCTCGTAGTCGATCTGAGGACAAGCGCAGGTTGGGAGGAAGAATCTTGCCGGGGGCAAGGTCGTAACTCGATCTTGTAACCGGACCGGACCAACCCATGGACCCATTTGTCTTGAATCAAGGAGGTTCACAGATCCAGAAGGAAGCAAAGACATCCCCCTACCCCAGATACGGGAGAGGGTGCCCTTTCAGGCAGAAATGGGCTTGTCTGCGGTCCCAAAGGAACCTGCTCTATGCTTAGCAGGCCAGGGCCTCTTGAAGCCCCCTGTGAGGTTACGGGTGGATTTTGACCCCCCAGGGCCACGTTTGTGAGGAGACTTTGGTCCTGGTAGTCTGCGGAAGCAGAGTACTCTTGCCTCCTCTAAGACCTTTAATGATCTCCTCCATGGAAGCTGCAAACAGGCGGTCCCCTCCAAAAGTGGAAATCAGTCAGTACCTTCTTGAAAGCCTGGTCTGCAGACCAGTATTTCAGCCATATTATGTGGCGAAGGGTCACCGCTGTCATGGACACCCTGCAAGATAAGGGGGCAGAATCCAGAGAGGCATCACAGATATACTGCAACTCCCGGACTAATTGGTCCAACAGCTCTGCCAGGTCAAGAGGTTGTCCCCCTTCCAAATCCTGGCACAGGAGCTTGCCCATGCCTGTTAAGGTCTGGTAAACCAGGGGTATGGCAAACACCGGCTGCAAAATGGAACCAGCCATGGAAAAAAGGTATCCGACCAGATTCAGCTCTCTTGTCAAAAGGGTCCAAAAGGCAGCAGCTGAGTCCTCTAACTTTAAAGTTTCCCGCACTGATACAATCAGGGCTTCCACCAGTGCTTTTTCATGTGCCGCTGCAGACGACGATGACTCATCCCCACTATTAGAGCACTCAGCGTGCGTAGACGCAGACCCAGTGGGCTGACTCTCGTCCAAAGCGGCCAAATCCACCTCAGAATCTGAGGAAGCAGAGAATACAGGTGAAGGTGGGGGGGGGGGGGGCTGCGCTTCTCCTCTGTAGGCCGTACAGAGGCTGCGTCAGATCTCCTCTGTAGGCCATATCTACTTTGGCTACTAGTGACTGCAAGGCTGCCATCATGGCTGCAAAGGCAAAGTGAGACCCAGAGGGTCCCGCAGCTTCCAGGAGTAGATACGGTGGTGAAATGAGCTCCCCAGGCTCCATGTTAATGAAGCGCTGCTCAGCAAAGAAAAACATTTAAAAAAAAAAGGGAGGCCCCTCCCCCCTGTGGCACTACAAGAAGCAGCGCACCCGCTGCACTGTATACGAGGAAGGATAGTGTACCCCCAAAGACTCACCACCTGGGCTGGAAAGCACCAAAACAATCTGCCACACTGCTGGAAAGAGGAAATGCTGACCTGACACTAGAGGCCCCACAGCCTCAGCACTGTCTCAGACTACAGGAAAATGGCCACCAATGCAAGTCTACTGGGAAACCAAAAACATGGCTGCTGAACTACAGAAACATGGCTGCCAAACCAGGAATCACAGAGACCATGGAAAAAAGGTGGCACCACGCGGCGCTGCATGGGACCCCAGGGAAAAAAATTTACAGACCCCAGGAGAGGACCCCTTGAGGACCCCCCCACAGCACCCAGTTACGCACACCCTTAACCAGGACCGACAGTGGCATCACCCACCGCTCCTCCAGCCCAGCTCCATGTAGCACCCCTACCCAATTTCACCCATGCCCCCAAACAGGGGAAGCACAAGGGGAAGGAAGGACACAGGGTTCCCTGAGACCACCACAACAATTCCGCAGGAAAGAAGGGGGGACACTACTCACCATACCATGGCCACCAGACGGGCGCCACTCCCAGCAGTCCACCGCACCATCTTGGAATGGGGGTGTTGCGGCCTAAGGTACGCTGTGACTCTGGTCATGACTGCTGCGACCTTCACTCGCTGGTCAGCCCCCATCCAGTGGGACTATGTCGCGGCCAACTAAGTGCGGAACTAGTAGTTGGATTGCGCTTGCAGGCCAGACTGGGAAGACCATAAGGATCTAGAACAGGGATTCCAAAACTATGACCCTGCAGCCTTTGCAGAACTACACATCCCATGAGGCATTGTAAAACTGACATTCACATACATTACTAGGCATGATGGGAATTGTAGTTCCTGAACAACTGGAGGGCCATAGTTAGGGAATCCCTGATCTAGAATATCCAGTGCGTCACCCAGTCTGGTTGTTGTATGTAGTTATCACAGGAACAGTTGATTGTAGTTTACACAGGAACAAAAATATTGAAAAAAGTTAAAAATTCCATTTAAATAGGAAAAAATACCAGGACCGCAGATCCCAGCAGAGAGCCAGGTCCTTACTCCTGAACTAGGCAGAACTGGAAGTCCTACAGCAGGAAGTGATGGTATACCCTCTGGGACTAACCCACTGGCAAAACCAAAAAGGTTTCTGCCTAGTCCTACTCCTAGAGAGCAAGAGCATAAGCCTAATGGTCTGAAGACTTGAAGCTGTGTGTCCGTGCCAAAAAAGTATTTTTCTCTTTCGTTCACCATCATATTTTCAATATAAATGGGCAAAATGTCACTCTTTCTCCCAGGGTATGCAAAATTTCAAGCACAACTGTGTATAGACAGAAACAGTTTAAAGTCTAGGTAGGTTAAAGTTTTTCTCTTTTTTTAAAATCAATACAAGGGACAGTAATTACATTTAATGTGAAGTGTCCCTGAGGGGTTAATACAATTACTGGGCCGGCTGCAGACACTATGCCTGCCCTCTCCTCCATTCATAGAAGATGTATTCCATCAAATGTGCTCTATGAATGGAGAACTAGAACATGAATGAAAGGCCTGTCTATTCATGGATGGAAGTTATAGTACAGCTTCTATGAATGGAAGAAGGGTGTGCATAGTCACAGATCCAGCACTCTTAACCCCCGTGGCACCAGAATAATACTTTTGCTGGGGTTTGGAGGGGGTGGGAGTCAGAGGACTTCGGATTTCAACAGACCAGCCAGCAGAAGGGACACTTCACATTGAATGTAAGTACTGTCCCTGTACGTACTATAAAAATAAAACATTTTTGACTAAACTTGGGTTTTAAATACACTGCTCAAAAAAATGAAAGGAACACTTTGAAAACATCAGATCTCAATGAGCAAAAGTATCATACTAGATAGCTAAACTGATATGGACTGGGTAACGTGTTAGGAATAAAGGGATGCCACATCGTTTGATGGAAACGAAAATTATCAACCTACAAATTGGCTGAAGACACCCCAAAAACCAAAGTGAAAAAATGATGCAGCAGGCTAGTCCATTTTGCTGAAATTTCATTGCAGCAACTCAAAATGGTACACAGTAGTTTGTATGGCCCCCACATACTTGGACATCAGGGCATGCGCCTAATGAAATGACAGATGGTGTCCTGGGGTATTTCCTCCCAGATCTGGACCAGGGCATCACGGAGCTCCTGAAAAGACTAAGGTGCAACCTGCTGGCGTTGGATGGACCAAAACAATGTCCCAGAGTTGTTCTACTGGATTTAGGACAGGAAAGCGTGGGGGTCATGCAATGGTATCAATTCATTCATCCTCTAGGAACTTTCTGCATACTCTTGCCACATGAGGCCGGGCATTGTCGTGCACCAGGAGGAACCCAGGACCCACTGCACCAGGGTAGGGTCTGACAATGGGTCCGAGGATTTCATCCCCATACCTAATGGTAGTCAGGGTGCCATTGCCAACTGGTCACGCTGAACAATGTTACAGGTAGCATAACGTTCTCCATGGCTTCTCCATACCCTTTCATGTATGTCACACGTGCTCAGTGTGAACCTGCTCTCTTTTGTTAAAAGCACAGGGCACCAGTGGCAGACCTGACAATTCTGGTGTTGAATGGCAAATGCCAATCAAACTCTGCAGCGCCGAGCAGTGAGCACAGGGCCCACAGGCCACCCTCAAGTCCGTTTGATTGTTTGGTCAGAGACCGTCACACCAGCAGCCTGCTGGAGGTCATTTTGTAGGGCTCTGGCAGTGCCCATCCTGTTCCTCCTTGCACAAAGAAGCAGATATCAGTCCTGCACAAAGAAGCAGATATCAGTCCTGCTGATGGGTTAAGGATCTTCTACAGCCCTGTCCAGCTCTCCAAGAGTATCTGCCTGTCTCCTGGAATCTCCTTTATGCCCTTGAGACTGGGTTGGGAGGAGCAGCAAACCCTCCGACAATGTCACTTATTGATGTGCCATCTTAGTTGGACTGTCTGTGAAGCCTCTATAGGGTCCAGACATCGCCTCATACTACCAGTAGTGACACTGACCCCTAGGGGAAAAAAACATCAGTGGCCTCCACCTGTACAACCATTCCTGTTTTGGAGGTCTCATTGTTGCCCATCTAGTGCACCTGTTAATTTCATTATCAAAGCAGCTGAAACTGATTAACAACCCCCTCTGCTACTTACTTGATCAGATCAATATCCTAGGAGCTGAATTGACTTGATGCTATACTCTGATTAAAAAGAGTTCCTTTCATTTTTTGGGCAGTGTACTAGCTTGCGTAGCCAGCCACTGTTAAAATGTGTTGTGGGGAAAGCGTAACCTAAAAACAAAAATATAAAAAACACTTCTGACATAGGGTTGTTATGCTCTCCCTGCTACCCTTTGATCTAGAGAGGGACCATGGCACCTACCCAGGTTGGACTTCAAATATATGTTCCGGTCTTCATCTTCATTACGTAGGAGAGAAGGATAATAGTAGTTTATGGAAGGAAGAGAACATGGTTTGTGACTTCAGTTTCCACTCACATGAAGTGACAAGGATACTGCATTTCTGGCGATATCAATAGATATTTTTTTAGTACTTGCTGAAAATGTTCTAATTAAAAAAAATAAAAAATTAAAACTTAAAGAGGAAGTAAACCCTCCTCTGACACTTTTACCTATAGGTAAGCCTATGATAAGGCTTACCTATAGGTACTGTAAATATCTCCTAAACATGTACTGTTTAGGAGATATTTACCTTACATGCAGCCAGTGACGTCACTGGCGCATGCGCTCTGAAAGAACGGCCGCTCGTGGCGTTCCTTCAGAGTCCCGTGCCGTGACTGTCGGCTCTCGCGCACGTGCGCGGGAGTGACGTCACCGCGGCTCCAATCAGATGGCCGGATGCCGCAATCCCGGAAGACGGGCAGCTGGACATGTTGCCCGTCATAGAGGTGAGTGAGCGGCACGGCGGGGGCTTGTTCTAAGGTAAGTATTGCATAATGAGCTAGCATGCGATGCATACTAGCTCATTATGTCTTTCTCTTGCAGGGTGAAAAAAAAAAAAAAAATGCAAGTTTACAACCTCTTTAAGCCAAACATACATTGATCGAAATTCAGCTGGATCAGTAGGGACTGGCTGAATTTTGATCCATCTATGGGCACCCTGGTTGTACAGAAGTTGATCAGTTGACTTCTGTACAACTACCTTGTCAAGATCATTGTGTTCTATTGGGAGGGAAGGCCCAAAAATGGAAAAAAATTTAATAAAATGCAAACTCCAAACCACAGGGGTGTAATGGGCTGCCTTCAGTTATTCATTCATTATTTCTTTAATCTATACTGCAAACTCAAGAAATGGGAAAGGTTGCTGTGAACAAATTATTTTCTTGTTTCAGTTTTTGTTTTTAGTCCGTGTCAACCTATTCCAGCATGAATTTCACAAAACAAATACTTGGAGGTGGAGAAAAAAAAAAATATAGGCATGTAACTTATGTCGAACACACCTCTCCATTAAAGAGGGCTAGAAATAAATATACAAAAATACTAAACAAGACTGAGTTCTTACAAGCAACCCAACTGACATACATACAATGAATAGAAAGGTAAATGCTTTGATACAGGGAGGCAGTTTTATAACGCACTGCAGAGAAAGATGATACTGTATCTGTTAATACATATGCTGCAATTCCTCCTCCCCTTCAATCCCAGTGCAAACACAAATTGCACGTGCAAATACGAGCAGGAAGACAGGATAAGGGCCAGAGAGGGATTCTGGGAAGTTGAAGGGCCATTTTCACTCCCTACTTACTGATCAATGGAATGTACGTGTTAACCCCCCTTGGTCCAGGCAGGGGGACACCAGCCTCAGTGGCCAAAGAGACGTCAGCTTGGAGCCCAGGTGCAGCTTTGGGATGATTGTTGGGAAATTTAAAAGAAAAAATACATACAGTAATAAAAAAAAAACTGTGGGAAAGAAGGAGACATTTGTTTATATATGACCACCCCTCCCCACCACCAGGCAGCAAAAACAGAATCCCAATCTCTACACACTTAGCACAAAGAACAAAATCCCAATAGCTACATACTTCTAGGGCAAAACAAATTCAGATGTAACCTCCTTATGGTCAATGCAGTAAGTAAAATTGACTAAAAATGGCCAATTCTACATGTGCCATTTACAATTTTCTATAACAAATATTCAGTTTTACAATAAAAAATATTTATAGCATTATTACTCTAAAGCACCGAACTTACAGTGTCCATTAATGTATAAAAAGCTGTGTATTCTTTTTCTATAAAAACCTTATTAAAAAAATCAGCACAATAAAAATGTCCCGTCATAATATATCCAAGATAAGTCATTTACAAAGACAGATGTGTAGCTATTTAAATATTTTTTGGTTCTTGGTTTTACAAGTCTTTCAGCACAAGTACAGAATATCCCCCTTTGGGACAAAAAAGGGAGGCGTGTAGCCCAAAGTACAACACAGTTATATTTTAAGATCCACAACCTTTACTAACCCTTTATCAAGCTTACTAGTAATGGATTTTTTGGGATCCTTCCTGTCTGACACGTCCTACCCTAGTTTTACATCACTCATTCACAGTACTGTTATCTACGGGGAAGAGTACTCGTCACCCTTGGTTTTTCTCATGATTTTTACTACAGAACCCCTCTTCAGAGGAAGGTATTCTATAGGTAACAGAAGAGATGAGGGCTGGATCTTTGGCAGAAACAACCAGTATTTTTCTATATATATGTACTTTGCCTGAAAAAAGAAAAAAGCACGTATACAGCTACTGCATCCAAGGGCTAGTAAGCTGCAACACATTCAATTCTTGGGTTTAAATTCACTTTTTTTATTAGGTATTACAAAACATTACATTTTTATCTTTATATTTGGTTTGTAAGGTTTATATACATTTTATAAAGAGAATTCGACTTGGTCTATGCATGGGGTGGACATCCATATTTAGGTCTTGTGCGAATTGGGATTCTGTCTTAGTGAGCTCAATATGGATGTCAATTTTGTTCACTGTGCATCAGGAAATAAATTGGTCAGCTTTTGAAAATGTCAGCTGCAGTTCACAAATCTAGAAGAGCTAATTTACGCACAAAGCCATTGTCACCTATCTAAAAATTTTACTTGCCTGTCTCGCCTTTCCTGTGGCTTGAAAATGTAAGTAAACCCTAACAAACTTTGCAACTGAAAAGGGTTTTAATTGTCTATATAGAAGTGTAAAAAAAAAAAAAAAAAAAAAAAAAAAAAAACTTTATTCTACCAGAATTTATTAAGCTGATAAAATCCTGTGCTGCATTCCTATTAGCATTGTTACCAGCTATATATGTTGACTACAGGACACACCCTATGTTCTGGAGAAGAGGAGACTGGTGTGTTCTGTAATCCTCTTGTAAGGTAACAATGCTGATTTTCCATAGATACAGGACAGCAAGTGAGCCTTGTCACCCTAGGACAGGAAATGGGTTACTAGCAGGATCAGGTAAAAACTGAGAAAAAAGAAAAAAAAAAAAAAAAAAAAATCTCAACAGCCACAGGACTACTCAACCACAATATATTAAATTTTTGTTCTTGGGCTTAGGTACACTTTCATTTTTTGAGTCATTGACCTGTAACACGTATGCATAGTAGGAGCTCTGGTTTTACTAGGTCTACCTTCTATGCACTTCATTTGCAAGTGATAAGATGGCTATGAAACTAGCCATTATTTTGTGGTTTGTTGGCAGCCTGTTCAAAATGAATAGGCCATGTGTGCAGCAACGCAAAGCAACAAATGGGAAAGTGTTGCCTTGTGTAAAAAGTAAACATCAGAGGTGTGCACTGACTTGGTTTTGCCCTTTCCACAACTAGAGTATAAAATCACAATGGAAATTTACCAGCATAGAGTTCTGGTCCATATACAGCTCCCATAACAGGACTAAGCTTCCAGCCTGAAAAACCAAAAAAAAAACCATCAATATGAAAATTCACATAAAATTAAATTTTTCATTTTTTCACAAAACCTTTATTCTCCAAGAATATTTACTGGTTTCCAGGACCTTGGTGAACTGATTACCAGACCCATCACAGCTGTTAACAGGCTCAACGCAGCTATTCAGCTTAGCTAGCAGTGTATATTAGGTGACCTCTCAATAACCGATTTCTGACTGCAATACGTTACGGTTTGCTATTGGTTTACTGGGGTTATGGCCGAGTATCAGCCATAACCTTTTTTCCCAGTAGCGACTGCTTTTCTCGAAAGAGGCCCAAATGGCTAATTAGCTGCTGGATCACTTTCAGAAGAAGTGGGAGGAGGCATCCCCCCTCCTCCTGCCACTCGCCAGTGTTTCTCAGGCTTACCATTTTTACTGGCGTGGCTAGCCATAGAGGTTTAACCGAGACCAGCTAGCCTCTATGGTCTTGGATGACCGGAGTAACGCCATGACTTCCGGCCTAGGATAGAAGTAATTTTTTTCTTTTAAAAGCAAAAAGATCAATTTTTATATATTTTTTAAAGGTAGAGGAGAGATTTGGGGTCGTATTGACCCCACATCTCTCCATAAAGAGAACCTGTCATCTCTTATTTTATTACAAGAGTTTAATCACTTTTATTCCTATTACAAGAAACGTAAAGGGACAGTGTAAAATGAAAAAACGTAAGAAAAATTTTAAAGCGCCCCATCCCTCCGTGCTCACACCCAGAAGTGAACGCATACACAAGTCGCGCACGCATATTTTTAAACTGTGTTCGCACCACACGTGAGGTATCGCTGTGAATGTTCGAGCAAGAGCAATCGTTTTTAAATATTGTAGTTTGTCGCTATTCCTTATTAGGTATGTATTTACTTGGCATAACACACACATTTATTTTTCGTTCTTTATTACATTTTTAAACATATTACAAATGGGCCACTTACAAAGTTACAAAAAAAAAAAAAAAAAAGTAATACAACAAAATCACAAGTGGCCAGCCATTCTATTCACAATAGTATATGCAACCAACTATGCAATCCAAATATACAATTACAACTACAGCCGCACGATTCTGTATAAAATGAGAATCAAGATTTTTTTTTTTGCTTAGAATAAAGATCACGATTCTTGGCGTAACATCTTTTACATTATACAAAAAATTGAGCTAACTTTATGGTTTAGTTTTTTTAAATTCATTAACCACTTAACGTCTAGCCACGTAGACCTACGTGGGTTGACTTTGCGTGGTTGTACCGGGTGATGCCTCTAGTTAGTTTTTTTTTTAGAGGCAGAGGTCGGCTTTCCGGCGGTAACGACCGATGCGGCTCGGGAGCCGCTCGATTGTTACCCCAGCGAGCAGGTCCGGTCTACCCCCTCTGGCACGTCACTTCCGGGACGGTGGAACGCACGCCAGGACCAAGGCTTACCCGAGCGCACACCGCAACCAGGAAGGAGCGATAGACCTGCCTATATGTCATTATCTGCTCGATTTTGCTCTACTAAATGTGAGTGATATTCTTTTAACTACTTCAATAAAAGATCGCTAAACGGAATTACACTATTGCAAGTTTTCTTTCCATATTTATGCATACCGGGGTATTGAGAACACCAGACCTCGAAGGATTCCTTATCAGGTTCCCTACTGGGACACAAGCCTTGTTGACCCTCTACAGCTGTATAGCCTAGGGGTCAATTAAGTCCGGTAAGTGGATTATCCAAAGGGGGATGATTGGCACAGTCCACAGCACTGGAGTTATGGCATGATGCTGCACATTTTTCTGGGCACTTAATGCACTTTTGGTGGATTGCTATATGGACACTTGCTGACTTCACTATCTACTGGACTATCAAAGTTCTTTAACATTTTTGCACTATAATATTATATGGACACGTCTCATTTTTATTCAACACTATGATATTTATTGTTGAATCACTATATTTGTTTATATGCACTTGGTTTGCACATGGCACTTTAAGATTACTTAGGTTATATTTATGCGATTATCATTTTTAGTATGTACCTTTTTGCGCTGTATTTTGGCACAGTATACTTACCTTACTTCCTCTTCCTCCCTCGGCGGCACGGCGAGTCGTCACTTCCTGGCTTGCAATGATTCCTGGGAGCTGAACGTCATCGCTCCCAGGAATCAATGCGCCTGCACCGCCCCGACGTCAGTTCCGGTGCAGGCGCCGTCATACCTTGCTAAACAGCTTCTGGGCATGCCCAGAAGCTGTGCAGGAATGACGCTGCAGCACCGGAAGTGACAGCGGGGCCATGCAGTGCATCGTGGGACCGAAGAGGACGGAAGAGGACGCAGAAGAGGATCACGCTGGCTTCAAGCTGCCCACACCTGAGATGGCAGCACTGGACAATACATTTTCAAGGTAAGTATTTCTTCTAAAAGGTAAGTGCAACCCGGGAAAGTTCAGAGGCTATCCATTGTGGAATGTACTAGCCCTGACTGTCCCGGGAGTATTTTTATGTATTTTTTTTGTTTTTAGGTGGAACTCCGCTTTAAAGACATAGGCTTAAAGTATATAGTTGTACTCATAAGTTTACATACCCTGGCAGAATTTATGATTTCTTGGCCATTTTTCAGAGAACATGAATGATAAACGTTTTACACTCATGGATAGTGTTTGGCTGGAGCCATTTATTATCAATCAACTGGGTTTACTCTTTAAATCATAATTACAACAGAAACTACCCAAATGACCAAAAGTTTACACACCCCAGTTCTTAATACCGTGTATGGCCCCCTTTAACATCAATGACAGCTTGAAGTCTTTTGTGGCATTTGTGGATGAGGCTCTTTATCTTCTAAATGGTAAAGCTGCCCATTCTTCCTGGCAAAAAGCCTCCAGTTCCTGTAAATTCTTGGGCTGTCTTGCATGAACTGCACATTTGAGATCTCCTCAGAGTGGCTCAATGATATTGAGGTCAGGAGACTGAGATGGCCATCCCAGATCTTGGCCTTGTGTTTAGAATCATTGTCATGTTGAAATCTCCAAGTACATCCCATGCGCAGCTTCATGTTGATAAATGCCAATTTTCCTCCAGTATTTTTTGATAACATACTGCATTCATCTTGCCATTAATGCTGACCACATTTCCTGTGCCTTTGTAGCGCACACATCTCCAAGAAATCAGCGATCCACCTCCGTGTTTCACAGTAGGAATAGTGTACCTTTCATCATAGCCCTTGTTGACTCCTCCAAATGTAACGCTTATGGTTGTGGCCAAAAAGCTCAATTTTGGTCTCATGACTTGGTGCCAGAAGGTTTGAGGGCTTGTCTCTGTGCTGTTTGGCATATTGTAAGTGGGATACTTTGTGGCATTTGCATAGTAATGGCTTTCTTCTGGAGACTCAACCATGCAGCCCATCTTTCTTCAAGTGCCTCCATATTGTGCATCTTGAAACAGCCACACCACGTTTTCAGAGAGTCCTGAATTTCACCTGAAGTGATTTGTGGGTTTTGCTTTGTATCCTGAACAATTTTTCTGACAGTTGTGGCTGAAATTTCAGTTGGTCTACCTGACCGTGGTTTGGTTTCAACAGAACCCCTAATTTTTCACTTCTTGATTAGAGTTTGAACACTGCTGATTGGCATTCTCAATTCCCTAGATATCTTTTTAAATCCCTCTCCTGTTTTTACAGTTCAACTACCTTTTCCCGCAGATCATTTGACAATTCTTTTGCTTTCCCCATGACTCAGAAACGTCAGTGCCGCACTGGATGAAAGATGCAAGGGTCTGTCAGGAGTCCAGAAACTCATTTACCTTTTATACACACACACACACACTAATTACAAGCAAAACATATCACAGGTGAGGATAGTACCCTTTAATAGCCATTAAAACCCCTTTGTGTCAACTTGTGTGCATGTTATTAGGCCAAAATCACCAGGGTATGTAAACTTTTGATCAGGGTCATTTGGGTAGTTTTTGTTGTCATTATGATTTAAAAAGAATAAACACAGTTGATTGATAACAAATGGCTTCAGTCAAACCCTAACCCCGAGTGAAAGAAAAGTTTGTGTGTTATTCATATTCTTGGAAAAATGGCCAAAAAAAAATCAAAATTCTGTTAGGGTATGTAAACTTATGAGCACAAGTGTATATCTTAACCACATACTACCTGCCCACTGTCAAATGACGGCGGAGCGGTGTAGCTATTGTTCTGGGAAGCCGTCATATGACGGCGCACCAGAACAGCCTCTCTCTTGCTAGGACACGGCACGATCCCGATGTTGGTAAAGAGTCAATGATATGACTCTTTACCCATGTGATCGGCTGTGTCCAATCACAGCCGGTCCCATGTAAATGAGGAAGTGCCGTTATTCAGCTCTCCTCGCCTCACACTGTCAGTGTGTGAGGAGAGACGATCAGCGGCTCATCCTCACAGGGGAGACAAGGACATGTAATCCGGAAACTGATCATCAGTGCCCCGATTACCCAAAATGTAAATAAAAGTGCCAATTACTGCCTACCATCAGTGCCCACAGTGCTGCCAATCAGTGCCTGCTCATCTAGGCACTGATGGGCATTGACTGGCAGCACTATGGGCACTGATGGCGCTGCCCATCAGTGCCGCCCATCAGTGTCCATCAGTGCCGCCTCATCAGCGCACATCAGTGAAGGAGAAAATATTTTCAAAATTTACTCACAGAAAATAAGAAAAACTTATTTTCCAAAATGTTCTGTCTTTTTCCTTTTTTTTTGTAAGAAATAAAAAACCCAGAGGTGATTAAATACCACCAAACAAAGCTCTAATTGTGTGAAAAAAATGATAAAAATGTCATATGGGTACAGTGTAGCATGACCACGCAATTGTCATTCAAAGTGTGACAGCACTGAAAATTGGCCTGGGCAGGAAGGGGGTGAAAGTGCACTGTAGGCAAGTGGTTAAGCTAAGCCTTTTTTCTAGTTTTGCATTGAGTGTGGAATTCTTAAAAGCCCTATAATTGCATTGTTGGGTATTTTGACAGTTGGCAAGAAATTGTCGCAGCAGGAGTTTCACCCATCTGCCCTGTGGAGTCTCTGGTCCTCAATGAGCCAGATGCCTCAGGAAAAAAAATAAATAAAAAGGGGCAGGACTACAAACGGGGACTATCCATGAAGCCAGCATAGTTCAAAAAAACTATATGCAACACTGATTCAGTGTTTCCAGGCTTAGGACTTGTTCACATGGGGAGTATGAATGCAAACCCTGTGCAAGGGCAGTGTTTACCCACATGGGGATGCACGGGTGTTTCACGCAGGCAGTCGTCTACTGAGAAGCAGCAGTCGCATAGACACTGTTGTTGTGCCAAGACGTGTGTGTGTGTCACACTTTGTGTGTTCGGGGCAGTGAACCTGCACCAATGTCAAATTATGAGCAGCAACTTTGTCCATGAAGCCGCAGCATCCTAACAGACAAATGGGATTGCATTAGGATGCCCTGTGTGAAAGTTGCCTTACTCCCTACTGTATCCCTGAAGATTAAGGGCGAATTTGCCCTAGAATAAAGAGCTGCCAGAGTGCTTTACCATTTTGCCAGCTGTGTGTTCCTGACTGCAGTAGAGGCTACTGTTGTTTGTACAAGATTAATTTGCGCTACAGTACAGTTTCACGTAGTTCTGTACAATGGTCTGCGATAAAATTCAGCAAGTTGCATTTTAGCACAGCTATGGCAAGCATTGCAGTGTGAAAAGGAAATACATGAAAACGTGGACTTTATAGGCACCCAATAAGTAAAATAAATGTAATTTAACTACATATTCCATTAAAAACATTGTTCAAATATTTTATTGATAACAAAGATCAAAGTAGAGAGAAATGTGTTTTTGAGACCCAAGAAAAATGTTCATAAAAGCATAAGCTAAAATACATAGTCAGATCAGGCTTCTAGTATAAACATGTAAACCAAACCATTCCCATAAAAGCGAGATGGTGGCACCCAATTGCTTGGAGCGTGGTCAAGTCCAGGGAAGGTTGGTATAATTCAGAGCAGCCTGCTCCAACTCGACATGTTTTGTGAATGAACGCTTATTTAGGAGCTTAGGCAAACATTCTAGATGAGAAAAAATACATAGGATAACTATCTGAATATATATGGACCACAAGTAAAGGTATTCACTTGATACAATCTGTGTCATAACATTTGAAAGCAAAACCGATACATATATATGTATGGAGAGGAGGCCAACACAGGGCACAAATGCCAGGAGTGTCCATGTGGACATGGGAACACACACGAAGAGTAGCCCCCAAACACGAACCACATATATGTACATAATTTAAAACAAGAGGAACTCTCACAAAATGTATATTTAAAGAGGTTATGACACAAATTGTATATAGACCACAGTGATGGCATTTAATGAATACAGTTAGGTCTATATATATTTGGACACAGGCACAATTTGAGTTTTTTCTTCAGGTATTTACAAAAACATATTCAAGCTATAGTTCTATAATGGGTATGGGCTGAAAGTGCACACTCAGGTTCAATTTGAGGGTATGCACATCCAAATCAAAGAGTTTAAGAATTACAGCTCTCCAGAATAGCAATCCCCGTTTTTTCAAGGGGCCAAAATTAATTGGACAATTGAATCAAAAGCTATTTCATGGCCAGGTGCAGGCTACTCTTTTGTTAGTTTTTCATAAATTAGGCAGGTAAAAGGTCTGGAGTCAAAGTGTGGTATTCATATTTGGAATCTATTGCTGTGAGCCTACATCATGCATTCAAAGGAGCTATCCATGCAAGTGAAACAGGCCATTATAAGGCTTCAAAATTAAACAAATCCATCAGAGCGATAGCAGCAACATTAGGAGTGGCCAAATCAAGGTTGGTACATTCTGAGGAAAGAAGAACGCACTGGTGAGCTCAGCGACATAAAAAGACCCACAAAGAACTGAAGACAGCTGCAGGTAGAGCCTGGCAAAGCAACAAAGGAGGAAACCCATTCTTTGGTAATGCTCATGGGTTCCAGACTTCAGGCAGTCATTGCAGTAAAGGATTCTCAACAAAATATATAAAAAAAAATGAACATTATTATATTCATTTGTCCAATTATATTTGAGATCCTGAAAATGGGGGGACTATGTATAAAAATGGTTGCATTTCCTAAAATTTTACTTGGTATTTATGTTCAACCCCTTAAATTGAAGTGCAAACTTTCAGCTTTAAACTCATTTGGATTGCTTCATTTTATTTTTATTCTGGTGGCATACAGAGCCAAAAGTATAAAAATTGCACCTATGTCCAAATATATATGGGCCTAACTGTATAATAAGATATTTATCATACGTATTTTTACTCCTCTAGTACGTTTGCCTAAGCAAAGAAAGTGATCAATTCCCCCCCCCCCCCCCCCCCCCACCACCACGGCAGTCAATAAGTATATGCATGTGTTACAAATTCACAATATTGGTCTTGGGAATGGTAGTACACTTTATTTGTATTTTTAAGCATTACAGCAAAAGCAAGAAATTGGTAGAAAAATCATACAGTCAAGAAAAAGATTGGAAAAATACATCAATGAAATTTAGTTGATTGGGATTAAGAGGTTCCTCCTTGACAACAGATATAGAATTTGGGGAGGACAATTCTCCCAGCTTGAGAGAAAAGGGTTATGTCAGACAATCCTAATTAGTTAAGATTTGAGGTAATCACCAATATGTTTTAGTAGTCATCAAAGCAATATTAAAAACTTTAAGCAATTGGTAAAAATATCCAAATAAACCTAAACCTGTTGTGGCAACAACCTTGGTGTATTTGACCAGAATCAGCAATTGGGAGGAAATGGCCCACCTATCCAGATGGTAATTTTATGGACCAGTCAGCTTCATGCACAGTGAGATGGTGTAGATTTTGGATATGGCGTGTTCATGCTGTTGCACTTGTATACAGTGTATAATATCACCATGCAAAAAACTGAACCAATAATTTAATTTGACTCTAAAAAGGTTAGGTCTCCCATTTTTTTTTTTTTTTTTTACGGATTACAAAATAAAATGCGGTTGGCAACCTAGATAGCTTTAGGGTGTACAATCTCAGTGAACAGAATTCAAAACTGTCCAATTAACTGATCAGGTACTCCATTAAGTATTATGCTTTTAAAGTGAACTAAACTTGCCAACCAAATGTTTTCCCAGCACAGTTCCTGGTAAAAATGGTCAAGGGTGTTCGTGTTTCCTATTAGTGTTAATTTCGCTAAAAAAAGTTGTCATTTTATTTAGCAGCTGGTTTCCAGTGACTAAAAATAAAAAAAAATCACTGCAAATTTTTGTCAATTGACAAAAACTATGATGAAAATCAATTCCAATTTGTCAATGAATGATAGGGGGGAATGAAAATGTGAGGAACATTTTACTTAAAAACGTTAGACAATGCCTAAATCTAAGTCTGTGTAGTTTGTTCAAAGCTTAATACCATAAATAACATGTTCGATTTTTTTTTTACTCCAGGAGCATATGAGTTTGGAAATTCTAGAGAAATGCTTACATAATGCATTACAATGTAACCAAACCCATTAGATTTTAGATGACTAAAATGTATTGCAGATTTTTGTTGACTAAAATACAACAAACAATTCAGATGACTAAAATATAACAAACTAAAATTGCATCATAGTCGAGAACATGTGAAGCACCATGGTAACTGCAGAGAAGAGGCTAAAATAGCACCTTCATTGGCTGTAAAAAAAAATAAAAAATAAAAGATTTAGGTCCACCTTACGGGAGAGAAGAGAACTGTATAGCAAACTGCATTGCATGCCTGCCCATTTAAAATGTTTAGGCCTGATATCTTCCTCTTGTGCCATTCTTCATAAAGTATCAAAGTAAAGAGAACATATAGTGGTTTTGCATGAATTCTGATTTTTTTTTTTTTTTTTTAATCATGGCTTGGACATAGCACTGAGTTGTCATATTAGAAGCAATTATATGCAAGGATGCTGGCAAATGCATTGGAACAGAACACTTCCTAGGCTAGTTGCCCCAACATCTGTACCATCTGGTTGAAGTGAAAACTGTAAAGGAAAAAAAATGTGTACATGTTTATATGAAATTATACAGGCGGTTACATACAATACAAGCTCAGGGCTCAAGGCCCCTTTCACACAGGATGGACTTCTGTTTTTGAGCAGCTGGGGATCTGTCCGCTGATCAGAGCACAGCTGGAGGATAACAGATTTTTGTCCACTTAGTTTCTGCAGAGCGGACACAGTCTGTTTTGTTCAATGGGTGGCTGGGTGTAAATAGACTCAGACTGCCCTCTGATCCGAGACGGAGTAGGATGGATCCCCTAGTTATTTTTAGCAGACTGGATCAGATCAGAGATAGGCGGGTGTAAACTGACAAGTCGGTTAACACCCGCCAGTCCACAAGGGTAAATGGACTGTCCGATCAGGTCTGCCTGACACCAGATCTGATCGGACCCTTCATGTGAAAGGGGCCTAAGCAGCAGTTAAGTTCATGATTAACAAATGGAAATTTCATGATTAACAAATGGAAATTAAATTATATTTTCAAACATTGCACTAAAGCTAAACTCTGGGGAAAAACTGGATATTTGTCTTATAAAATCCTTTTCTCTGTTTGTCCACGGACACAGCTCCATATCTTCTTTGACCCTTGGGTTAGGCTGCTCTCCATAGGAGTAAGACTAGGTGGAAACCAATTTGACTACCCCCCCATAGGGCAGTCCTAGGTGGTTATACTTCCCACTTCCTGCTATAGGACTTCAGTTTGTACCAAGCAGTGTCAGAAGAAAACATAACCCAACTCAGAGGGGTGGGTGCTGTGTTCGTCAATGAACATCAGAGGAAAAGATTTTTACGGTAAGACAAAAATCCAGTTCTCTTTGGTTCATTGACGGACACAGCTCCATACCTTCTTGGACCCTTGAGATGTCCCAAAGCAGTGTCAAAACTTTGCGGCCGAACGCAGCATCCTTTCAACTTTGTGCATGTATGCACAGACGACCATGTGGCCGCCTTGCACACATGGACCACTGACGCCTGAGGACACAAGACCCAGGAGGCACTAAGCGCCCTTGTAAAATGCACCTTAACAAGGAAAGAGGGAACCTGACCCCTGATAGAATAGGTCTGCACTACCGTCTGCCTGATCCATCTAGAAATGGCTGCAGCAGATTGACTAGGTTCCTGCCAGGTACATCCTGATTGCCCGAACCACATCTAGGGAATGTAAAGCAATTTCTTTAGGATGTTTTGGCTTGGGGCACAAGGAAGGCAACACATTGTTTTCAATCAAGTGGAAACCCGATACGACCTTGGGAAGGAACGACTGACAGGGAAGAAGCAACACCTTGTCCCTGTGAACCACCAGATACAGTGACCGATAGGACCACGCAGCCAGCTCTGACACCCTGTGTGCAGAAGTAAGCAGAGGAAGTTCACAAATATTTTCAAAAGGCAGTTTTTTAAGAACCAACAGTACCAGATTGAGGTCCCAGGGACCTTACCGGAGGAGCCAAGTGGCAAACCCCCTGGATGAAAGTGTGAACTAAAGAATTTGCAGCCAAAGGCCGTTGGAAAAAAATTGCCAAGGCAGAAATCTGACCCTTGATGGTGCCCAGTGCTAAAAGTTGATCTACACCCAATTGTAGAAACTCCAACAGGTGAGACACAGAAAAGGAGCGGGGAGAAACCCCCTGCGACTCACACCAAGAAATGTATGCCCTCCAAGTGAGGATTAATCTTCCTAGAAGTTGATTTTCGAGCTTTTAACACAGTGTAGGAATCACCAAATCCGACAACCCTCTATCCTTCAGTACCTGGCTTTCAATAGCCAGGCTGTTAAAGCCAGCGACCATAAAGCAGGATGGAAGATCAGCCCTTGAGACAAAAGATCTTCTCTGAAAGGGAGTCTCCAAGGAGCATCGGCGACCAGCCTTACGAGGCCTGTGTACCTGGACTGTTGAGGCCAGTCTGGAGGCACCAGAATGACTGGAATCCCTTCTGCCTCGATTCTGCGCAGAGGTCTCAGCAGAAGCTGTAGTGGAGGAAAAGCATAAAACAGACAATACTTACCCCAAGGGGCCACCAGAGAGTCTGCAGCATCGGCCAAAGGATCCCGAGATCTTGACACAAACCTCTGAAACTTCCGGTTGAGACGAGAGGCCAACAGGTCCACATCGGGAGTCCCCCTCCAGAGACCGTTGTTGAAACACTTCTGGGTGAAAAGACCATTCGCCTGGCTCCAACGCCTGTCAACTGAGGTAGTCTTGCCAGCCAATTTTCCACCCCTGGAATTTGCACAGCATAGAGGGCCGGAACATATCGCTCTGCCCACCTTAGAATACCAGCTACTTCTCTGGATGCTAGGGGACTTTTGGTGCCCTCTTGATGATTGAGATATTCCACAGCCGTTGCATTGTCTGATTGAATCCTTACCGGGCACCCCTGCAGACGATCCATCCACAGGGACAGGCAAAGCCTGATCGCCCGAATCTCCACTATATTGATCAGCAGACTGGACCCCTCCTGAGTCCAAATCCCTTGAGCCAAATCTGTGCCCAAGACACCTCCCCATCCGGACAAGCTGGCATCCGTGGAAACCACTGTCCAGTACAAGGGGAGAAAGGACTTGCCCCTGTCGAAGCACCAGGGAACGGAGCCACCAAATCAAGAATCCCCTCGCACCCCGGCTAAACAGGATCAGATTATCCAGAGATTGAGGATTCTTATTCCATTTGACAAGAATCTTTTTGCAGATGCCTGGTATGGAACTGAGCAAACTGAACCTTGAAGGTGGAGACCATCAAGCCCAGCACTTGCATGCAAGTCCTGAGAGATGACCGATGGTTGGACAACAGGAGCTGAATCGCATGCTGCAACTTCAGCCGTTTCGCCTCCAGAAGAAACTCCCTGACTGAGTCCAAAGTCAGGCCCAGGTAGTTCAGGTTGTTGGATGGATTCAAACCCTTTTTCTGAAAATTCAGTGTCCAGACAAACTCTTGCACAGTGATGCCCAGATCATCTTTTAAGACAGATGGAGACTGTTCCCAGAAGATCGTCCAGGAACCCCAGTACAGCGACCCCCCCCCCCCTGCTTGAGCAAGGCCAACACCGGAGCCAATACCCGAGGAGCTGAGGCGAGACCAAAGGGTAACGTCACAAATTGATAATGCTCCTCTCCCACGGCAAAGCAAAGAAAACGCTGGTGCCCGTCATATAGGAATATGAAGGTAAGCGTCCTTCAATTCAAACGAGGCCAGAAAATCCACTTGATGAAGGGATGCCTGTGTACCAAGACTGTCGAGGCCAACCGCCACCACTGTGCGAATGATCTCCATCTGAAATTTCTGAACCCCACAAAACGATTCAGGGCCTTAAAGCAGAGTTCTGGCCACAAAAACTTTTACAATAAAAATACCCCTGGGACAGTCAAGGCTAGTACATTCCACAATGGATAGCTTCTAATCTGTCCCAGGTTGCACTTACCTTTTAGAAGAAATACTTACCTTGAAAATTTCTTCTCCAGCGCTGCCATCTCAGGTGTGGGCAGCTGAAGCCAGCGCGTCCTCTTCTGCGTCCTCTTCGGTCCCACAATGCACTGCACCGGCCCCGCCTTCACTTTCGGGGCAGGAGCGTCAACCCTGCACAGCTTCTGGGCATGCCCAGAAGCTGTTTAGCAGGGAATGACGTGCCTGCAGCGGAACTGATGAGCGGGGCTGGTGCAGGCGCATTGATTCTTGGGAGCGATGACGTTCAGCTCCCAGGAATCAATGCAAGCAGGAAGCGACGGTGCGGGCCGCGCTTCCAAGGAGCATCGGCGACCAACCTTACAAGGTCTGCGTGCCAAGACTGGTGAGGCCAGTCTGGAGCCAACAGAATGACCTGGATCCCTTCCACCTCTACCCTGCATAGAAGCCCTGGCAGAAGTTTCAGCGGAGGGAAAGCATAAATCACCCGATACTGACCCCAAGGAGCCACCAGTGCGACTGTGGCGTCGGCTAGAGGATCTCGAGACCTGGCACCTTCTTGTTGAGACGAGAAGCAAACAGATCGACCTCGGGAGTCCCCCACCGGACACACAGGAGATGAAACACCTCTGGATGCAGGGACAATTCCCCTTAATATCTACACCTGACGACTCAGGAAATCCGCTTGCCAGTTGTCCACACCTGGGATGTGCACAGCAGAGGGGGCTAAAACAAATTTTTCTGTCCAGGCCAAAATCTCGGCCACCTCCCTGTCTGCCAAGACACTCTTGGTGCCCCCATGGTGATTGAAGTAAGCCACAGCCATGGCGTTGTCCGATTGAATCCGGACAGGACAATCTCGCAGATGAGTTGTCCAGTGCCTCAGACAAAGCTTTATTTGCTCTGCGCTCCAAAACATTTATCGGCAGTTTGGACTCCTCTTATGTCCAGGTTCCCTGGGTACAGAACTTCCCCAGTACCCCGCCCCAGCCTAACGTCCAAAACAACGGGAAGGGGGGGGGGGAAGGAGTACTGAATCAAAGTGTCCAAGGACTTTGGATCCTTGTTCCATTTGACAATAATCTTTTTGCAATGGTCAGGTATAAAGCTGAGCAAACGGAACTGCCTCGAGGGTTGATGCCATCAGACCCAAGGCCCACATGCAAGTTCGCAGAGAGAACAGATTGTTTTCCAACAGCAACCGGATCGCCCCCTGCAACTTCTGCAGCTTGTCCGGAGGACGAAAGATCCTAGCCAAAGCTGAATCCAGAGTCAGGCCCAGATAATCCAGTCTCAAGGAAGATATCAGTGCAGATTTCTTGAAATTGATGTTCCATTTGAACTTCTGTAAGGAGCAGACAGTGATCGTCAGGTCGCTTATCAGGGCTAAATGGGAGTCTGCTCTCAACAGGAGATTGTCAAGGTACCCCAGTACCGCTAGCCCCCGTTGACGCAACAATGCCAGCACTGGGGCCAGTACTTTGGTAAACACCCTGAGAGCAGAGGCTAGACCAAAGGGTAATGCCACAAATTGATAATGCTCTTCTGCTATGACAAAACAAAGAAACCGCTGGTGCCCAGCGTAGATGGGGATGTGAAGATATGCATCCTTGATATCTATGGAGGCCAAGAGGTCTCCCTGGTATAATGACACCACCACCATGCAAATGGATTCTGCAGGAAACAGTTCAGCGCCTTGAGATCCAGAATTGGACACACTTTGCCCTCTTTTTGAGGCACAGTAAACAGGTTTGAATAAAACCCTTGAAAGCTTTACTGAGAGGGAACTGGCACATTCACCCCTTGCAACAGCAGGTCTTGTACCACCTCCCATAGATCCCTTAACCGATCTGGAGATAGGCGCAGATTGGAAGGATCTGTCCGACGGACAAGACCGGAATTCGATCTTGTACCCTGATCGGATCAGTTTGTGAACCCATTTGTCCTGAATTAAGAAGTCCAAGGTTCTGGAAAGAAGTGAAGACATCCCCCCACCCCAGAAGCGGGTGAGGGTGAGGGCACCCCTTCATGCAGACTAGGACTTGTCTACAGATCCAGACTGGCTGGTTTTTGATTTACCTGACCATGGCTTCTTGGAACTCCCAGAAGACCTGAACAGCTTTCCTTTGTCTTGTGAACAGAGGTATGAAAAAGCCGCTTAAGAGCAGTAACAGAAGGCCCCCATCACAGACATAGCACCTTGCCCTTAGAGGATTGAGGAAGAAGAGTACTTCCCACCCATAAGGCCTTTTATCAACTCATCCAGAGAGGATCCAAACAACCTCTCCCCCAAAAAGGGAAGATGCGTCAAAGCCTTTTTGTAAGTCTGGTCTGCAGACCAGCTCTTTAACCACACCATGCGTCTGAACGCAATCCCCACTGCCGACACTCTGGCCACTAGGGGAGCTGCATCCAGACAAGCATCACACATGAACACCAGGGCCTGAGCCATCTGGTCCATTAGTTCCAGCAACGCTTTTAGTAACTTCAGCTAGTCAGTAACCATCTGTGACACCATAACATTCACAAATATTCAAAATGGAATCCGCTAGCACATGAAGATGGCGGGACACAGTCTCTACCCGTCTATCCACAGGGTCCGCGAAGGTCAGGGATTCTTCCACCGGAACCACAGTAGCCTTACTCAGCCTGGAAACTGGATGGTCCACCTTAGGTGGCACAGTTCACCTAGTGGAAACTGCCTCCGCAAAAGGATAACTGTGTTTAAAGCACTTAGGCACCCACTAGCATGTGCTTGATGCGCCACCATTGTTCATTGATGATATTGTCAAAAAGTTCCAGACAAGGGAACACCTTGCCCGATTTAAGGGAACCAAAAAGACACCTGTGAACCCGACGCTGTAGATTCATCAGCCAATTTTAAAGTTTCCCGCACTGAAACTAAGTGCTTCCACCAATGCGCGTTCCCGTGCAGCGGCTGATGAGGACCTCTTCACCATCAGAATGCGAAGACACCAACCCCTCAGGGTGGGTTGCGTCTGTGGTGGCCATATCTGCCTCAGAATCTGAGGACACCACAGAGGGAGGTGAAAACAGAGGGCGTTTGTGGCTAGCAACACTTAAATACAAAATCTACCTTTGACACCAGGCTTTCCAAGACTGCTGTAATCGCAGACAGGGGCTGCGACCCAGAAGGTTCCACAGCCACTCCTAGGGGTCTGTAGGTGAAATAAGATCCTGGGACTAAATTTTACATCAAAATGAAAATAATGCAATATCGCTTTAAAAGTCGCTAAATCGCGATGCTACTAACTCCGCGTTATACCTAATCCCAATCCAATACAATCTGATAGAGTGGGTGAGAAAACCTATAGTGGACCCCAGCAAAACGTTACCAGACCGCTCAGGAGACCGCACATTCTGTGAAAATTAAAGTAAAAAGTTCCTTCACAGGAAATGACAAGCACCGCTTGTCACAGCGAGAGGTTTAGTTTTGCATGCCGTTTGCCTGTCCAGCATTGTGGACAATAAGAAAATGGCCACCCCATGCATTTCTATGGGGACTAACAAAAAATGGCTGCCCATGTATTCCAATGGAGAAATGAAACCATGAATCCACAACAAAATGGTGGCCTCCAGGGCGTGCCATGCGGTCTCCCAGAACCCCCGAGGAGGTCTCAGACAAGCGGCATCAGAGGGTCCCTAGGAAGGGACCCCACCAGAACAAAGCCCCCCACAGAGAAAACGCTGCTGCACAATTTCCACCCTCCGGAGGTAGGACCTGCTGTGGGTAGTTGAAAATGATTGGAGAGGTTAGGCCTAACATCCCAGAGGCCAGGGGTACCAAGGGAGCCCTGAGGGTCTGACTATTCCATGGAGGGGCCCACGTCCATCCCGAGACCCCCAGGGGATTGGGGGGGGGGGGACAGTATTACTCACCATACCACAGTACCAGGCTGGTGCCACTCCAAGCAAACCCACCTCCCACCCGGGGTGGGGGTGCTGCGACTCAAAGCGTTCCAGGTCAATCGCATCCCGGTGAGACTCATCCACTCGCAGGCACGTCCCCATCCACCGGGGCTCTGTCGTAGCGAGGCCTAGTTCTGCACTATACTCTGCTTGCTGGCCAGGCTGGGAGACCTTAAGGATCTAGAATATCCAGTCCAAAACCACAGCCGGCTCTTGCTTGTAGTTCTTCAGGAACACAAACTAGTGGAAAAAAAATAAATCACAAAATCAAAAAAACTTTCCCTATTAATAGCTAAGAACAAGGTTTATTCCTTAAAGTAGGCAGAAACAAACTGTAGCAGAGCATGTGGGGTTATGCCTGCAGGGACAGCCCACATAGGCGTGGTAAAGCTTTTTCCCATCTAGTGCCTATTCCTGATTGGAGCATAACAATAGTCTAAAGTTATGGAGCTGCGTCTGTCAATGAACGATAGAGAAATGGATATTCATGATTAAAGGAGCACAATATCAAGTGAAAAGAGCCAATGAAACATTATGGAGACTAACCAGTATTCAACAAAATAGACCAATTTACATAAGTAATGTGCTTTCATAGGGAGGATCTGTTTGCAGGAAAAGCTACAGACTGACTTTACACCGCAATTTTAATGTTACAATTTACCAGGTCATGATCAGACAATTCTACACAGCAAGTGGTTTGTGTTAGAAAATACCCTACAAACAGATAATACTGTGTCGATTCACATCACTTTTTTTTTTTTTTAATAAATTGTTTATTTCCATACATAGAAAACACAAATTTACAACTGCCCTCTGTAGGGCAGACAATACATACATTACCAAAACAAGGGAAGGGGGGGGGGACCCCAGATAGCCTGTTGCTCAAACATATGATCTATTAGGCCCAATAAATATGATGATATATTCAAGGCAATTAAATTATCAGGCGAGATTATATATACACACATACATACATACACACACATATACACACACACACACATACAAGTACATACACACACCCGCACTCCTCATACAAAGAAACCAAATTACACGTATGTATATACCGTTACTCCCCAAAGGTTCCATTTGACCCGACCCACCCTACTTAGAGGGTCTGCCCAGGTCATCGGATATTGTGGATATACTATCAATCCAACAGCTCCATACCTTATTAAAACTACCCAGTTCATGTATGTGGCTTTATACATGTAAGTGTATTATTTATAACTGCTTTCCAAGCCTGTATTATGGTTGGTCTAGATTTTTTACATGAGAGTATTATTGCTTTCCTTGCATAAAACAGTAAAAGCGTCAAAAGAGTATGGATAGCATTTTTATATGCCAATCCATCCACTAAACCTAAGAGACATACCTCCTCCCCCTATTGGCTGTAACGAAATAGCTGTCGCCTCAGCTACACATTCCATAACTCCCCTCCAAAATGCCTGGATTTCCACACATCCCCCAAAAAATATGGTCGAAATCTGCATGGACCGAAGTACACCACCAATAGTTAGGAGACTGTCCAGGGTACATTTTCGCCAACTTGAACGGGGTATAGTAGACCCAGTGCAAAAATTTATATTGGATAAGATGATCTCTGAAAGATACCATATCTCGTCCCAATCATATTCCCATCACTAAACATGTATTGCATGTACTCTAACATTCACCTATTTAGGCAACTTTCAAAAAGTAATATGCTATTACACAATAATGGTAAGAAGGCTTACGTGCACATGCTATCTGCAACTCACTACATATTTGCCTTTTAAAAGTCTCAACTTGGAGACATAATGCTGTCAATTTCAAAATTACCTTTTTTTCCCCCTTAAAACGGTCCTCAGTTTAAACATTTGATATATTTTCTATTGTGAATAAAGTATGGATTTAAGCGATTTACAAAAATCATTGCATTCTGTTTTTTTATGTATACCAACTTTTCTGGAATTGGGTTGTTTAAGCAGTTTAAGCGTTTAAAAAGAAACAAAAGGTGCAGAGGTTATGAATAGAATATATCAACCACTTTTTACCTGCAGATGTATTTGCCTCATTCTAGTTTCTGTCTGTCTTTTGTATAGTCGCATTACTTGGACTGCAATCTACAGTTGATGTACAGCCTGAGGATTCTTTTGATTTCATGAAGAAAGCCTGCATGGAATAGCCACCACCACTGGTGTTGAAAGATTGCAATAATTATTACTGGATGCTGTTTCAATCAAGGTTATTTGTATAAATCTGTATTTAAAGTATTGCTTACCTGTACTTTTACTGTGCAAGCTTCTTCCATTTCCTCTAGATATCCTGATATTTGCAGGATGAGACATCAAGTTTGATGCTGCCAATATCACTCCATGTCTTCAGTAATGCCATCAGCGGTCTCTTGATAGTTAGTGGTCTTTGCAAACAGCCTCCAAAACAACCTGCACAAATGTAGGTCTGTCCTATTGTCAGGAGAGCCTAATACCACAGGAGTACCTTCAGGAAGGTCACAACCCTGAAGTATAGGCAAGTGTTTGAGATTGATCTTTTTCTTCAGGGTGCTGGTAATGGCGAGTGTTAGGCATTAGAAATTTAGTCAAATGTGAACAAGCCCTAACAAACGCTAGTATAGCGTTTGTATGGCGTTAGTATGGATGTCAGACTAGTTTTAATGAGCTTTAGTATGGGGCGTTTTACAAGCGTTAAAACCTAAACGCCCTATGCGTGGTTTTGAAGCCTTTGAGTGTTAAGGGGCGTTAAAAATGCTCTGCAATGGAAATTGACAAAAATAATGGGATTTTTGTACTTCCTGTAAAATCCATTACCCTGGGTTAATCGATGGACACAGTGCTCCATAAATCATAACTACTGGGTTATATTGCCTCCTCCAGGAGTAGGACTAGGCAGAACAAAAAACACCTGGCTACGCCCATGGGCTGTCCTCAGCTGGTTCATAACCCCCCCTCTCTGCTCTAGGTAATCTGTTTAGTAGCAAGCAGTATTTAGAAGCGACAGACTGAGGTGAGACAGACTGAGTAGGGGACTCTTCCTCCTGGGCCGTTGCCCACTTACCACTTCCACCCAGGACACTAGGGGCTGCAGGACCGCCATAAGTGCAACCATGGGAAGCTGGGATTACGAGGTACACGTCACCTCCAGGAGGGGGAGATGTGACCCTGAGGTTCCATAAGGAAACCGTACAAAAAATATTTTTGGCACCACTAAAGGATTCCCCCAAGGCTCAGGGAACCTATCAGCAGGGACACATAACAGGGACCCCCAAAGACTCATCCTACCAACCAGAGGAGCGCCGAAAATTCAAACCCAGCATCATCATGGACGCTATCCTTGTTCATATGTCCCCTGGCACAGGAAAAGGAAACTGAGGAAGAGGAAACTAAGGAGGAAGAGGAGGAGTTTCGGCATCTCCACGAGGCCTCAGTCCTCCAGCATCCCTCTGAAATCATCCGCTACACAAACATGGCCACCAACCGGAGAGCAGCTAGACTAAGGGAAAATGATCCCCATCAGCTACACTGAAGCATGCTGCCAAGATGATTCCTGCACCCTCTGCAACGCTGCATCCTCTGCAATACGACCCCCCCCTGAAGGTAGGACACACTATTAGGGGAGACTCTGCTGTGCACTCTGCACTGGTCCCTGCACTACACCCACACTGCAAACAGCAGGGCATGCACCTAGGGGTCTCCTACACTGGGACCCCTCCAGACTACCAGGGTGGGACACACTATCCCAGGACCCTTACAGAGTGGGGATAGTGGGGGAGACTCCAGGGGTCTCTGCTGCATTCTATGCCCTGGAACTCCCACCAGACTCGAGGTCCAGACAGGGAGAAAAGAGTGGGGGGAAGCCCAGCTCTGTGAGAGATTCAAGGATGTGAGGAAGGAACCTGCAGGCAGGTCAGAATGTCCCTAGGTTATCCGCATCCCCCCAAAGGAAAAAAAGAGGAGAAGGGGGACTGTACTTACCCTTCCATGGTATGGGTAACGCTCCAGACAGAAATCCTTGCCACCCAAGTAAGGGAGCTGTCGGCCAAGGGACCGCTGTGACTCAGACCCAAGCCCGGTCGTATGCGATCCTGTGAGAGGTTTTACTCGCGGACCAGCCTCTGTCCATGAGGCTATGTGCTAACACGGAGCTGCGGTCTGCACACGCTCGCTTGCTGGGGGGACCACTAAATCTAGATTAACCAGCATGTCGCCCAGCAGTTGATTGTAGATCTCCCGAGAGAAAGAAAAAAAAGATGTAACAAAGAAGAAAGTTGCTAGGACCAGAGATCCCAGCCGGGACCTAGGTCCTTACTCCTGACTAGACAGAATAAAACTGATTACCCTAGAGCAGAGGGGGGGGGGGGGTTATATACCAGCTGAGGACAGCCCATAGCCAGGTTTTTTTTTTTTTTTTTTTGCCTAGTCCTATTCCTGGAGGAGGCAATATAACCTAGTAGTTATGATTCATGGAGCGCTGTGTCCGTCGATGAACGAAAGAGAAATACTAATTTTAACGCCCCACAACCTCACTACAACCGTGCAGCAAACGCCTTCCAGAGTATTTTGCTGAGCGTTGAATAGGAGGCGTTGAAGGGCTTCAAACGTCTATTGTATCTTCTGCATAGGCGTTTCAGGGGCATTAACGCCTCTCAAACCCCTGCTTTCATTGCCAGTGAGAACTTAGCCTTATTGTTCTGAACTTGTACTTCGTATTGCTGACAGGGCAGAAACTGGCTCTTTGGCTTATCCAGAACCAGGACTTAAGTTGTAGACAGTATGTTGAAAAAAAAAAAAAAAAAGCAAGAAAGCATAATGGGTGCAATGATCCTTGTAACAGACTTGGGATTTCAGGAAAAGATGAACATGGCTTCATGACCTTCACACTTTTCTTCTTCCTACCTCTCTAAATATACAGTGTACAAAACTACATTCCCCCGACAGGTAAAGCATAATTTCCACTTGTTATAGGTCATACATTGTTTAAAAAACAGATTTTCACGCGAAATTAACTTTCTACCATGAAAAAAAAGAAAAAGAAAAAGAAAAAAAAAACGATGAAACATGGAAAAAATAAATTAATGTAATCTTGCAAAAATAGGATATGCAGTATTCTGGGGATGTCAAACCATAAACCAGTAGAGATACCTACTATTTTCTGTCAAAGTTTTCTTTTAATATAAACTCACCATTTCCATAAGGGGTCACAGATTTCTTATTGGTCATCACACGAGCTGTTGCATTGTTGACCTAACCAGGGTTCCCAATGTTAAAAAGGAAAAGAATCATCATCAGAAAAATGACATGCAGAAATTCACTGACCCCTACAAAGTCACTGTGAATCCATATAAAATGGATTAACAACGGCATTGCAGGGGCAATGCAACTTTTCACACATGCAGCATTCTCTCATACAAAAGCAGCACAGACAGTAGAAAGTAGACAAGGAAAAGACAAAGAGCAAGTTCACCTTAACGTTTTCCAATTCTAACAAATTTGCTATATGCCCTTCAATACTTTCAAGTAGTTTACCTCTTAGTCAAGATTAGCTTTGCTGCAGAGCTTTGTGACTTAAGCTGGCCATATGGCTATGCAAATTTCATCTGGTTACTGATGAACTGGCTGGAATTTGCTATATCCATTGGCCCCGTCCACTTCATCCTGCCTGACATCCTTCAGCAGCTGTCAGAAAACAATGGGCACAGTGGGAGATTCGGCTATCTGTGCTGTATAGTATGGATGGGGGAATCAGTGTATGGCCAGCTTTAAACAATTTTAGAATTTACTGATTAAAATGCATTTCTCTCAAACAGCTGTTTGTTTCGGTCACAATCTGTATGCCTATTTCACACATGCAGACTGTTAGTCTGTTTTTTATCGATCCTTTCACAGATGAAAAACGGATATCAATGCATCTCTATGGAAAAAACTGATGTAAACTGACGATCATCCATTTACATCCACTTCCATCAACATCCATTTTTTAGAACAGATAAAAGTCCTATTTTCTTCCATTAAAAAAAAAAAAAAAAAAAAAAAAAAAAACACAAACAGAACAAAAAACAGATGTAAAAACGGACAAACGGTCCATTTTTTCATGAAAGATTGGGCCGGGACTTGGGGTTAAGGACTCTAGCTGGAGGATGTAAAAACAATTACAAACTGCATTCATTTTTTTCTTTGAAAAAACCTGACTGAACTGATCAAATGAACAGACGACATGTGTGAAAGGGGTCTAAGTCCAACAAAGATTTGGTGCTTACGCCAAGCCCAGTGGATCCAGAATTACCTTCTCTTTCACTGCTCTCCTACTCTAGGTCCTGTGTTGTGCCACCATTTCTCTTTTAAGGTCATAGGGAGTTGGCTGTCTCTTTTAGCTTACAACTTAAGGCTTGGCTTGCTTGAAAGTGGAGGAGAGTGGGAGATTAAATTGGTGGAAAATGTTACTTGAGTGGCGGTCCAATTGCATGTGCCTTGCCCTTCACAATATTGCTCTGTGGTTAGTATTTATGATATCTCAGTCCTTTCCCATAGAGGAAAAATAGCAATACAATGTCAGTTATTCTGCCACTTGCAGTGGCTGCATCCCTTCAGTGATATTACTACACTTTTGTCCATACAGCTTGATAAATGGACATCCAAACATTCTGCCAACTAAGTGACAACAATTAAAGGGATACTAAATCCACAACAGTAAAAATCTGTCTGTATATGCATTAAAGCATGCTTGTTTTACTCACTGTGGAACCTAAGGGGTTAATCCTACACATTGTATAAAAAGGCTGTTTGATTCTGTCTTCTCATATCCTCCCCTGCTTCCACAGTTTACAATCCATGTGACATTACAGAGCCTAAGGGGCACTTTAAACATGCTCAGTTTGGTGTGTATTGCTTAGAGTTGGGTGTATGATCAGCACAGGGCCAATCAGCACTGTCCAGACAGAGGATCAGGGGCCCTGCAGCCTCATAGGTCAGTAGATACAAGCTTTAAACAGACTGATAGTAGACATAAGACTGATATATACTGCTGATGAGAAAAGGTATTTAGCAGTTTATATTTACTAAAATACAGGCGGTCCCCAGGTTACAAACAAGATAGGGTCCGTAGGTTTGTTCTTAAGTCGAATTTGTAAGTCGGAACAGGTAAATTTTCTAAGTGTAGCCCCAGCCAAAAGAATAATGTTTAAGGTTTTTAGATAGCATAGGGAAGGGTTACCACCCCTGTACCATTAGTTTTGCTGTCTGTACCCCTGTTCAGAAGGTTTCACCTCACTTTCTGTCCCTATGACAGCTGGATTTTGAAAATTTTGGGTTGTTGTGGAAACAAGGATTGGTGATAAACCTTCAGTGGAGACACCTTTTTCCTATAGCTCTTACAGGAGTGAATTTCCTTCCTAGGAACAGATTTCTTCTCACTTCCTGTTGTCTCTCTCTCTGTAAGTAGGAGTCGTTTGTAAGGCAGATGTTTGTAACCCGGGGACAGCCTGCAATTGGATTTCCATGTTCTGTGTACTGTGGGAGATTAGATATATTGATCGCAGGGTTCTAGGTTTGGCAACAATAAGCATTTTAGCAGTAGTCACACCCCTAAGGTTGCATCTTATTAAGCATTAAAGTATAAGTAGAGGAAAAATGTTTTTTTTTTAGTTTTGGAGAGAGGGAGAGAGAAAAGAGGACTAGCACGCACACCTGTCAGTTTTTATTGCTGTCTGTGCTGCCATTAAGGAGAGAGTCACCCTCTATTTGTCTAGTTAACGAAGTTCACTGAAAGTGAAAGTAGAGGAAAAAAATCACAAATTTTGGGTTATCCCCAGAAAAGTAAGAGAATAAATCTTCCAATGGGTACAAAAGTTCTGGTGGCCTGGGGGTCCCCAAGGAATTCACCTAATTTGCAGGGATTTCCTCCCGCTTCCTGTTCGGCTATGGGACAGGAAGTGAAGGGAAATCTCCACAATGGGACACATGGTGAAAAAAAAAAAAAAATCTGACAGGGGCCGTAACTCTCCCCTGCTCTATCCAAAATGAAAAAAAGTTTTGCCTATAGTTCTACTTTAAGGAGGACAACCAGATCATGTGACCTGATTTTAGAAGTTTACATTATTCTACAATCAAAATTTGTATAATATATGATTTTTAAAGATCTGTACTACTAAAAGCTTCTGCAACTTGTGCTTTGTCCATGCACAAAAATTCAAAGGGTTCACTTTAATGCTTGATTTCCCTTCTCCATACACTCACTTTCCTTTCACTCCCCTGCTGATCTGTCAGCAATGGGGGGTTAGGATACCTATTCGTTCCAGGATAGTGACCACTCAGACATCAGGGCTGTAAATCGAGGCAGAGATATCTGCAGCCCCATGTAAGCTCTACTGGAGCTTAAACAGGACTACTCCTTGCACACATCAGCAAACATGATGCCATGGAAACAAAGGGAAAAGAAGAAAAAATGCTACAGGGGCAGGTTTTAAAGTATGTTTAGCCAGTTTGACAGAGAACTAGAACCAGACATTTTTATTTGGCTGTGTCCCAGTTGGGTAAATTCATCCTCTCCATTTTTCCTGGAGACCATTGTCAACAAGACAAAGTTGTAAAATACCCAAAATATACAGCGGTCACCACAGTAAGAATACATATTCCAACACTACCAACAACTGTCTAAGAGGGGACTAGACCTTGCTTTACAGAACTTTCCTCCCACTTTGTTGCATCTCTCGAACAGGAAATTTCCCCAAACTGGACACAGAGTGATTTTAATATTTGCCTACCCTATTCAAAACATACACTAAATACTTAGTGAACCCCATTGCTCTGCCGTGCATGGGTAAAGCAAAGGATTACTTTTTGCAATTAATGAAACTATAGGGACAATTAAAATAATTTAGTTTTTTGGTCAGGTGAACTTGCACTTTAAAAAGGTTTGATAACATGAACAGAAGAGACTAGAATGTATGACATGTGCCAAAATGAACAGAAGATACATGTAGGATATATTAGTATGAAATAAACCTCTAAGCAATTTAACAGAACATTTTGTTCCAGCATGCAAACTAAATGGAAGCTATATTTAAATCAAGTCAACCCAATAAGGATGCAGTTAGTATTTAAGCATTTACAAACATAGGACAGAAGATACCATTTCAGGTGGGAACTAAAGTAATTGAGGATAGGGCTACAAAAGCAATTACATTTCTTTGCTACCAAGATTTAACTACTTGCTGCCACACATTAACAGCACGCTGATTTCATACAAATTAAGTTACGGCCAACAAGCAGTTAAATAAAAGGATAAGCAATACCTGAACTATTTAAAGATGCTTCCCCTCTGCGCTCATCCTTTGTCTACATTTCGTAATTAAATGCTTGCCAATTACTTTTTATACTGCTTATGTGGTCATATGACTGCAAAGCTAAAGAGCCAGTGCATCTAACAAGCTGCAATGGCCTCAGTGCTCAATCCACCCCCCAAAAAGGTGAGCAAAAGTGAAAAAACAACATGGAAAAAAAACGATAAAGCATCATAAAAGTTATACAAATGTGAAAAAACAAAAACAAAAGAAGAGTGCTAGTGTGGTTGGGAAGGACAAAACTAGACCTTGGAATACACTAATAGAGGTTATGCTACTACCTGCTGCAGAGAGGTTGTCTCCTACGTATGTATTTCTCCTACCCTAATGTGACTGCAAAGCTCCAGCTTACTCTTCTCCCTCTCTGCAGCTGATGGTTGGAACTCTTTTCCTAGCTGACAATGCCGCAACTCTGGGAGCTATGGTTGCTGGTGACTCTGGCTAAAGGGCATTTGAAGCCATTGCCTGACCCTCTCGAGTACAGTGAAGTACCAGAACCACATAGAAAAGCTTTAACACCACACACACAAATGCAGTGATAGATAACAAAATGTAGACAGGGAAGATCATAACAGAGGAGAAGCTTTTCACAGGCAAGTTATTGTGTAGAATTTTCTTCTACTTTACTTGTGAGAAATGTAATTGCTTATCTGTCCTCTAGCCTAAAGCTGGGAGCCATTAACATCCACAGTTGCCACATACACAGGGCCAATTTATTTACAAATTAATCTGCTAGCCAAATAACTTCCAAAATTATCAATGGTCTATTATTAAAGACTTCTGAAAGCATTACATATCTCCTCTTTTGCCAGCCATTAAGGATGACATGTGGGATATTCATAAAATTGTCCATATGACTATACCTTTAGGAATACAAGGTTTTTCTCTAACAGTGTAAAAATTATGCAATTTGGTATTTTAGGCTACAGAAGCTGGGGATTTGGTTAAAAAAGACAAAAAGAAGGGGAATATGGTTACTGTGTGCTGTCTGCATATTAGGTTGATGAGTAGAGATTACAAAACATCAGTGAAGCTAGTGTGTGTTGAAAACATAATAAATCATAGACGAGGAATAAAGTGAATGAGAGAATCAAATACGAAGTTCATTCATACACACTCACTGAGTCCCCCAACAACCACGTTTAATCCACACTTCACCCACCCAGGAACACCACAAAAAGGAGGACAGGTCCCCAAATAAAGCAGAAACTATAACATATCACTGACAGGTAGTAGCATGCAAATCACAAAAGATCACAAGAAACAAAATATAAAAGCAATATACTATAAACATTTCGGGAGGAAAACAAAGCAACGAAAAATCTGAAATATGAGTAGCAGCTCCGAGTCAGAGAGACACTGCAAGTTAATGTCTTACACAGATATCTCTGAAACCAAAAGCTTTTTAGAAAGTATGTTATATAGCAAACAATTAGCTTATGAGGGCACATAAAGCAGAAAGGGTTGAGTAGACAGAAAAGGTTTCTGTAGAAAAGAAGCAAACAGATAACAAAAATGGTAGACCGACAATTATAAGGCCTATTTAGAAATGGTGGATGTTGAAATTTGCCTACTTTCCAGTTGCTAGAATGATTGTGAATCAGTGATTGTGAATCAAGCTGTATAACAACACTTTTATGTGGATTTTGCACTCAGAAATGAACTCTTAACAGCATTTTTGGTAGGGGGGGTAGAGCCTGCACATGACGAAGATAGGAGTATTTTGGAACTGGATCAGAAGTTATTGGAGCTTCTGTGGATTCAGTGCTGCTGCTAACAATGCAAGATGAGGCAAGTATTAGGGTTAGGTTAGTGTTTTTAGGTTGTTAAGTTATTAAGAGGGTTAAAGGATAAGTTCACCTTTAGGAGCATATTACACTCATATTTAGGGTGTAACATTCCTGTGCAGCCACCGCCAGCGCTCCCTTCTCTGTGAGAGCAGGCGGGGAATCTTCTTTCTGCACCCACTGTCACAATTTGAAAAAAAAAGCAGCTGTGCAGGGCTCCGCCCACAGGGAGCGCTTCATTCATAGTTTCCTGCGAATTAATGGACTTACTGCTTGTGGCTTACTGCTTGTAGTTTTCAAGTGCAAAAATGTGCATTTATTTACTTATTTTTTTACAAAAAGGTGAACTTAGCCTTTAATTGCTAACAGAGATAAAGTAAAGCAGGTAACACACTGATTGAAATTTGGTCGGTCCAGCTGGGACTGGCCGAATGTCAATTAGTGCGGGTTTCCCCACTCAACAGAAGATGATTTTTTCTGTCAAAGGGACACAGAACATTTTATGCCAATCAGTAGCTGCTGATCTGTATATTCAGACAGTGGCAGAATACATAGTCCTGATTTTAGATTAAGGGTTAAGTGTAAGTTGGCGTTTAAAGCATAAAAATGCAAATGAAAAAAACAGCCGATTAACAAGCCTTACATGTGGTGGCCTTACTTTTCAGGCTTTCCCCACCCTCTTTATTTTCACCTGGTAATCTGGTGAACACCACACTTTAGGTCTTATGGTAGCTACACTTACTCCACTGTATCTATGGGAAGGAGCCATGGTCGTCATCCCAGGACACGCCACAAACTTGTCGCTTTTTCATCTTTATTAAATGGGTGAGTGGGGGAATTTTTAGTTAAGAAAATAGCTTGAAATAAAGAGAAGCTTGGTGTATTAAATCCATTAACAGGTTACGAGAACACTACATTTCTGGGAAGATCAACAGGTATTTTCTGTATTTGCCGAAGATGGTGTTTGCCTGAGAAGTTAAAAATAATGCAACTACCACACCTAAAGACAAGTAAGCTGCAATATATATTTTTCCTGATTTTAGATATCCTTTAAGGGATAAGTGGTTGGTGGTGAGAAGGGGATGGTTAGGGGCTAACTTTAGTGGCTAGGTTATGTGATCAGAATAGAGAAAGGGTTACATTTTAAGTTAAAGTAAAAGTGTTGCATCAAGGCAAAGGTTAAGGATACAGCATTGAAGGATTATGTGGGGCAATTATTGTACAGCTTAAGCTGAGTGTTGTTAGGAGCTCAGACAGGGGATGGGTTCAGTGTTAGAGACTTTAGTGAGCAATGTTATGTCCTTGTTACTGAAAAACAGCTACTATTTTTTTTTTTTTTTAAGTATTAAATATACCATTTTGAATGAACTTGTGCATAACCCTTAGTAAACAATTAAGGTCACCATAAAGCAGTTAAACTGACATGCTGCAAAGAAATCTTCCAGGTCTATGTGATTTAAATGGTTGTGATCCATCCTCCAACAGAGAATGCTGTTAAAAAAATAAAAAACGAACCCTATGAATTTCTCAGGCCAATGATTAGAGGTGGAAATGTATTTCCCTTATTTACATTCCCCCTCCTGTATGCCTTATACTAAAAGACATACACAATGTAGATATTCACCAGTATGCCCGATTTGCACCCCCACACGTTAAGAAACTAGGATTTTTCCAGCCTTTATAAATAAGCCTGTAAATGAAATGCGAGCAGGAAATGCAAGCAGATAAAAGTCTAAGCAAGTGAATAAAGGCAGGGTGACCCAGGGAGTGAAAATGGAAACTAAAGCAGCGAACACTTGAGTGAAAAACGGCAAAATAAAAATGGGGGAAAAAAAACTTAAAGGGAGCACAAAGAACAGAAAGCATGAAATGGTTACCAATCACAAAGTAAAACCCTTTGAAATAAGCAAAAATAAGCAGTGAATCTGTGTATGGTTAATAATGATACACAAATAGTATGAAGATACATAAAAGGGGGAAACGGGCAAATGAACCATGCAGCAGTGGTATTAAAGCAGTGATTTTAAAAGCAATGTATTGAAAAAATAAAAAAGGAACAAATAAATAGTAATGAAGAAAATAGGGAGTGATTAGCAAGGAAAAGCTTTAGGGAAGGTTCATAACCTTAGGGAAATCTGATCTAGTTTCTCCTTGAAATAAAATGTGTTTATCTGAAGATATAAGACTGGCAAAAATCTTATTAGGGGTAAATGCAAAAGCTGAGCACCAAAAGCAGATGTTCTAGTCAAGAAGCCAAAAATAGTGCAGCATTATTTTGCTCATCTATAACCCTCTTGTACATTCGGAAACATCTATATAAAGATTATTTTCTTCATTTAGATATCTATCCCTTTCTACACACACACACACTTAGTGATTAAAATCCCTTACAAGTTTTTTTCTAAAACCAAATGGACTGGGGAAAAATAGAACATAACATGATTCATGTGCATAAGTTTGGGCATCCATTAACTTGTTTTATTAGTGTTTCTTTGTAAAGTGCCACATTTTAACAGACTTATTTTGTGTCTTATACCAAAAGCAGGGAAGACAATTTGATAAAGTGTAAGTTGACCATTACAAGGTGCTCTTACACTGGACCCCCTCCCATTCCTCCTCCCCCAGTCCTGTTGTACCAGTGTCACACGATCCCCCCCCGCTGTCAGACACAGAGATGCGGCTTCATCAGTACGGGGGTGTACAATCCCCATGGAGTAATCTTCTATCTGTACCTCTGAGCATGTATGGACAAGAGTCATTCTAATTGGTCAGCATCGTCACATAGATGGCACTGACCAATAATCTATCTAGCCCGCCTTGTCAGCTCTGTGAGGAGAGAAATCCCCTGACTAGTGAAACAGCGTCCTAGTGCCTAACAGCGGGGGATCATGGGACAAAGGTACAGCAGGACCAGGAAGGGATGGGATGAGGATCCAGTGTAAGGCTTATGTAAAAGGTGAACGTACTCTAAGGTACACTTTCTATTAAGAAATATGAGCTGTCATCGCCAACCACAAACTCAAAATCCCCATTTTCTTTAAACCTTGAAAAAAAGTCTTTCTTCAATAATTATCATTGGGCGAAGCCAATGTACAAATGGCTTTGTTTACATTTAGCCCGTGTCTAATCTATAAATTTAGACAGTGGGAACTACAAAGTGAGGAATCTTCTCCACATACTTGTTCGATGTATTCACTGCCAGAAGCCATATTCTGTTTTTTAAGTTGCACTTGTGTAATCCCTGAAAAACCTCTGCTAGATGCAATACTAAATGATTGGAGCATGTTACAGGACTAATATTATTAGTGAGAAGGTGGAGACTCAGCTCCTACAAATAGAAAGTGCTCTACAGGTTAGGACAGTGGTAATAATGAAAGAAAAATCTATACTGAATAGATTAGACTAGTGTAAGGACACTGATGGTGCCAGGAAAACAGATTATTATAAACCTTTGTACAGTTTTGGGAGCGCAACCAGAATAGGTACTCTGCTGGATGTGTTCATCTCAAATACTGTAGAGCTTTTAACAAATGTTCATATTAAAGCAGAATTGCACACAAATGTATTTGGAGAGGATAAATTATGGAAGCTATAGAAAATCTGTCAGGCGATTGTTTTATTAGGCACTTGAACATGTTTCCCTATTGGAAGATATTTCTTCAACACTAATTCTAATGGCAACATTTTGGATTGCCCTTTGCCATAAAAAAAAAAAAGGGGGGGGGGTGGGTTTTTTTTTTTTATTAACTAGTAAGATTTCCAAAGCATGTTAAGGGCTGCTAAGACAATCGCAAATGCACCACAGGGACTGGTTTAGAAACAATTGGACACATTTAATGTGAACATCTCAAAAGAGCTGAGTTTAGTTACTTCTATGCTTCCTAAACACTACATATAATTTATGGGTGTTGGGCAAATGCAATTCCATTGGTTTATCAACTCTTGGAAACCAATCTAGTAAAACTGTGCAAGCAACTTTTTTTTTTTTCTTCAAACACAAAGTGACAAATGACCACTATGTACTTTTGTTCGCACTATATCGCACAAAAAAAAAAGAAAAAACACAAAAAAAAACCCTGTAGTCTATTTATATTGCAGCTTGCCAATCCTTAGAAACAAGTGATGCAATAGTTAGGCTCTTTCAGTAAGCCAGCAAGTCTGTTTAACAGAACAAGCACCCAAAAATATGTTGTGTTTTCAGATGTGTGGGAGCACGAATAGAATGTATGGCAGTCTCAAGTGGCTGCAAAAGAGCAGTGTTTTGGTTGCAGGAATAGATGCGATTTACACTCTGTCCCACATTTGGCACAGTATAAACCTAGCCTATTTTCTATAAAATAGTTTAGCAAGGATGTAGAATCTATTGATTTTTCTCTTGCTCAGTTCATGGGCTTAACAAGAGAAATCAAAGTGTATGGCTAGTTTTAGAATATTTCTCAACTAGAAGCATTCACTTAAAAATAGTAGGACAAGATGGCTAAGGGCTATAGGAAACGTTCAGGAGACTGATTTTATTAATTATGTTTTATTAAATACTGACTGACGCTGTCCAAATTTTTGCACATGACACATTGTGTTTCTCCCCAAGCTTAATTTAGGCAACTAAAATATGACCGTGCAATAAATTTGCAAAAAATAATTTTTTTTAATTAATTTATTTTTAAGTTTGTCTTCAATATTTTGCTATTTGTTAGCATAAAAAAGAAAAGGCAAAAACCTCTAATTTGACCATCTCTGTTGTCTCAAGCACATGCACTGTTGTATAGATAATATTCATTAATATCTGGCCACACACGCGCAAACACACTTGTTAGTACCCTACAATACTAATTAGATTCCTGGGCAATGGGATAAATTTGCTGAATTACAAATCCTATATGAAAGGCTTTGAGATTTATGCCTTGAAAAAAAAAAGGGAAAAATTTTAAAAAATTATTTTAGATTATAAAAACTCTTGCTCAAAATAAGTGGACAAATATTGTGGTGCATTTATGTCATAAATGTGTTATTGGCAATTATATGTGCTGCTTTAAACAATCACTGGGTAGTGCAAGATAAGGCAAACCAGGGATCGGTATATAGTGAGCAATCACTTCAAAATTACAATTATGAAAGATATTGTTAATGTGAATGTAAGGTAGTAAAATGTTGTGTTGTGGGAGATGAAGGCAATACAGATATTACCCAAACTATCAAGAGGACATGAGCACACGCATTAAAAGGAGAAGAAATAAAGCATACACAAATAAAAAAAAGGGTATAATACACAAGTTTAAAATACAGAAAAAAAGTGAAGCAGAATTGTAAGCAAGCATTTTAGAAGGCAGTGATGAAAAACACAGAGCCATTTAAAGAAAAATAAATAGGGATAGAGATAAAGAAGTGAAAGAGGAAAGAGCGGGGTGCAGCTGCTGGCATTTTGCAATCTTCCAGTTTCAGGTAAAGACATGCACCTCGATTTTTCGCCCCTCAATCACCGTGCTGTGCAATTTCTCCCGGGCCCGGTCAGCATCCGCGCTAGTTTCAAAAGTTACAAAACCAAAACCCTGCGTGCAAAGGGGAGACATACATGCAAATCATTAGAGAAGGGAAGGGGGAAGAACTAAGAGAAGGGCCAGGAAAGGTGAAAAGGGGAGCACAAGAGAACATCAGCCGCCAGAGAGCCAGATTTGAGACTTTGGGGGGATGGGAGGGGAGAAAAATTACACAAAAACTTCAGATTTTTTAAAATTCTTTTTTAATTTGGCAACAGTGAAAGGTCAGAAAACACAGAGCACTAATCTGTCATATTGATGCTGCTCAGACACATGCAATGTGAGGGGTAGTGACACCAATTGTATATTGAGAAAAAAAAAAAAAAACAAAGAAAAATCTAACACTAACCAATTTTACTGTTTAAGCCAGTGTTCTTTTAAAGCCACAATGCTGAATGTAAAGTCAAGTAAATATTTATCCCTGCTTCAATATTTTCAAGTCATAACTGGATGCTTAATGGGTTCAGGTATTTATTGATGCAGTACAACACTAAAAACTGTCCTTACTTCAATTAGTCAAAAACTCAGATAATCGCTTTACAGTTTTGTCAGATTTAGATTTTCAATTTAACCGTTTTAGTGTGCAAACTTCCAAAAACCATAAAATCCTGAATTCAATAATGCCAATCAAGCTTTTATGCCTGCCAGGGTAGGAGGCCTCCTGAAATTAACCTTCAGAATTTGGTTCCCCCAAGTTAAAGAAATGTGCCACTAAAGGGAGTTTTTTTTAGGTTTGGAGCTCTGCTTAAAAAAATATTATACCTGTGTTGAGAATGTAATTTTGGTTGGGTCTCAAATTTATAAAAAAATAAAAGTACAAATAGGTTTTCGCAGTTGTTAGAATATCTGGGATGAAATCAAATGTAGCTTTTTAAATCCTGTTACACAAGACAATTTGGAGAGGGTGCATTCCAACTGTCAGTGTGAGCAGAGTAAGAAGTTTACAAGCAAGAGAGCACTGGCTTCAGGCCCTTTGACACAATCTTTGATGCCAACAGTAGACTTATGCTGGTTTTTAAAAAATGCCCCTGCAAACCTCTCCATGTTTTATTTCTAGCAGTGTTATTATATTAATAGTAATATAAACTGAATTTATTCAACTCCAAACACAAGATTATAGGGGGAAAAAAAAAATCTTAAATAGGGACAGAAGTGAACTATGAAATTAAAGTTTGCAATGTACAGGCATCTAAAAATCAGCGAATTCATATGATATTGTTAAGCATTCATATTTTACTTCAAACTGAAATACCAGTTCCCATTGTCAAACCAATTATGCTTGTATCCAGCTAAAAATTGTGGCCAAGAATCATACTTTTTTTTTTCTTTTGCTGCAAAGAAAACTAAACAGAAAAAAAAAAAAAAACTTAAAGAATTAAAATGGGCAAGTAAATAAAAGGAAACAGAATATGAACTATGAATATTCCCTGTCTGATAAAGTAAAAATTTACCATGAAACTGTAAATGTTAATTTATAACGGAGAAGGATTTCCGCTTCCTATGGACTGTTCAGAATACAAAATGTTATCAAAAAGACACAAAGATCAAAAAAAAAAAGTAACAGTTGGACAATTTTGTTTCAAAAGATATTGCAACACAATTCTAAATGTTGTATTACAGGAGCTATCAAAGGGGTCTTTAAGGTCATAATTATCAAAATAATAAAAAGGAGAAACCATTTGTTCTAAAAAGGGCAGGATTTGCGATCATTTATTAGCATAACCTGCAGCATGGCAGCTTCTGTACTTCTCCATGCACAGCTTTTCATTTAAATTGTGTAATGAGGATGCATTACATATTTTGTAGCTCATGTATTTTGGGGACTCTAGCTTATTAAAAAAAAAAAAAAAAAAAAAATGCATTTAGCTCCCTGAAGGCTTCTATGGCTATCACACTTTCACCATTTTATTAGCCAAGCCTGAAGGCTTTATGAACAATAGTATATTTACATTTTCACATTATTGCGATATCTTTTGAAAATACAATGACAAATTCAATAGGTCTAAACAAATAATGGTGCTGCTCTCTACTATAAATGCAACTCTTTCTTGCATAACAGAAATATGAATACGCAGCACAGCTGAATGTAATAACCTTTTATAGTCAAATCAGTGCAGTTTGGGAATTAATCCAAACCAAAGTAAGAGAAGAAATGGATAGAGCTTTTCTTTAACCCTACACTGTCAAGATGTGAAAGCTACTATTGAAACTGTAACACTTATACCCCATAGCTGATGTAGTGGTTTACATTTCAAAAGTTATACAGTGTTAATTATTCAACAGGACACAAAGCAGAAGCTAAAGGAACCAGTAGTAAGCCAGTTCATCAATTAATCACAAAATGTTATTTTCAGACAGCAAAAGGGCAACAATGATCAAAATGCTGCTTGATGGAAGCATCACAAAATAGATTGTTTGTTAAAGGGTAACAATTACACAGCTGCTGCATTCATATTTTTAAACCCTCAGTTTGATGGTGAAAACTATACCTAATGACTGTTCCATTCCATGTCTTTCCTACAGACCTTTTTCTACAAAATATAATTTCAAACAAAGAGGTTTAAAAAAATTAGGAAAAATGTCAGGTGTGTTCAGTTTATTCTTATAAATTGTAACACCAGGGAGTGAACAAAAAATGTAAATTTCTAAACCCTGTTTGCAGAGGAAGTGATGTGGCAGACACCAGTCAGCAATATTATATTACCCATACTGCTTTCAGAGGGAAATGTAATAAAGCTTTGTCTGTGGAACATTTTGATCTCTTCCACATTTTACAGTATGCTCAATTCTTGCAGAACCTGGAAAGAATCAAACTGCCACGTATTACATTTGCTTGCTTGACATCACTCCAAATAATAAAAAGGGAACAGGAGCATCAAGTTAAAAAACTGTTATAACTGTATCCATTTTTACTCCACAGCTGGTTTTAGTTAAGTTTGTTAAAACATACATAAACCTAGTGACTGCCATTGTGGTGTATATATTATACTAAAAAAAAAAAACATTTTCTCACATTTTCTGACACAATTTGCCTTGAGAGCTCAAACTGCTAAGAGTTCTGATGATAGGTCAACAATTAAATAAGCTTAATGCGAATAAGTATGCACACATTCGTGTTTAAAATGTTTATCAAAGAAGAGGACGATTAAAATTGTAAATATACAAACCCTGTGTAGATACCAGACCATATGTGACCAGACAGGAGGTAAAAATCAACCACTTGAAGGGCTGTCAATCAACTGGCTAACATAAAAATGTTTGCCTCAGCTTTTTTAGGACACATCCTTGCATCTACTTGTTTAAAAAGGAAATTATAAGGGTTTAGGATCACTTTAGGGGTTGTATGTTTATCTTAATGCTTATATGCATTAAGATAAAAAAAACCTGTGTGCAGCAGCCCCACTCAGCCCCCCTAAAACTTACTTGAGCCCCATTGCGATCCAGCGATGTGAACGAATGCCTCGGTCATCCAGGACTCTCCCTCCTGATTGGTTTAGACAACAGCAGAGCCATTGGCTCCTGCTGCTGTCAAAGTCAGTTAGCCAATGAGGAGAGAGAGAGAGAGAGAGAGAGAGAGAGAGAGAGGGGGTGCGGGCTGAACCGTGGCTCCGTGTCTGAATGAACACAGAGCTGTGGCTCAGGTGCGCCCATAGCAAGCAACTTACTGTGGGGGCATTTAAGAGTGATGGGCCAGGAGCGCCAGCGGGGGGGACCAGAGAAGAGACACAGAGCAGGTAAGTATAACATGTTTGTTATTTTTAAAGAAAAATAAAAAAAAACACAAGACTTTAGTATCACTTTAAAGTGTATGGCCAGCTAAAACTTTTTTTTTTTTTTTTTGATGCCCATACACAAGCCTTTCTTTCAGACTTTGGGCTGAACGTAAAGTATGCAAGATTTCTCCATCCATGCCATAGTGCAGAAGGAGGAATTTTCTACTGTAGCTATTGCATTTTTTTAGCCCACCCCATTGGATCTCTGGCTGTGTGAAGCTCTTTGATCATTAAAGCAGCAGATCTGTCAGTGTATCAGTGTGCCTGTACAGCCAAGCAGATGCAATCTGACAGGAAGAGAGAATGAACTACCATGTTGTTCCACAGAGCTGTGGTAGTTCATTGACCACTACCAGCTGACAGCCACAAATGATTGCTCTCGCTCTGTTTGCGGTAATACCGCACATGTGCATTTACATATGCGTGCAAGACCGACGCGTGCATTTGCCTTTGTGTAGGGGGACATGGGAGCTTTAAAAAAAAAAAAAAATATGTTAATACACTTAATTTTTGCAAGCTTTTTAAATTAACAAGGGATGAACAAGGGTTGATCACCTTTGGTAGCCTGTAAAAGTGGCCCAGCGGTTAATTAGCTGCTACGGTCGCATTTACAAAAAAATAAACAAAAAACCCATTGCTGGCAGAATACATACATACATACTGAGATGATGCTTGTAGCTGCACGCATCATTCTGGTATATAATTTCAAGCCCCATGAGGTATATGTACGTTAAGCAGGGGCTGAAGTGGTTAAAGCAAAACTGTAGCCAAAAATAAAGTTGCCCATTAGAGAATATTTCAGTGCCTCACTCTCCCTCAATTTGGATCAGTACTCCTATGACACCAGAGGTACTCGGTCTTCTTGGTTTGCTGACAGTCCCTTTCATTCAACATGCCTCTAATCCCAGGGCATTAGGCTCGATTCACACTAATGCGTTTTTTCATGCTTTTTGCAGAAATGCATTTCATATTTTTTAATAAATAGAATAAGCACCCTTCTAAATTAATCAAAGTAATAAATAAATTACAGCGCTAAAATAATGAATGGATGAACAGGGCAATCACTCAACCTTCTATATATTAAAAAGTTCATAAAGTTACATAAAGTTCAACTGTAACATGACTGTCCAATAGAGGATACACAGATATGCCATTCCAGTTTAACCTGAAAATAAAGAGGAGAAAAGGTCCAACATAGCGTGATACTGTGATAGACGGGTAAATCAGGGAGTGGGGGGGGGGGGGGGGGGGAAGGGTCACACCATTCAAAATAGACATGTAGTGCTCTCTTCCTTCTTCCCCACATGTAATGCAAACTCACGAGACCAACGTGTTATATAAGCATTTCAAGAGAGTAGTTTTTATGGCTCCGTCATCACACCTTCGTATAAAATAGTCAGGACCTCCAGAGTTTAGCTCTCACACTCAATGAGAGAAACACCGGTGGTTAAAAGTTGAATCCTCGTTTATTAACATGTGACAAAAATAAAACCCAGTTATTCACTCGTGTCATGCCGCTGCATGTGACAAAAACAGCGGCGCAACCAGGCTTGGCAACCATGCCCAATGTGTTTCCAACAAAAGTCCATCATCAAGGGGCCGCTTGATGATCGACTACGCTTTAGAAATGCTTATAGAACATGTTGGTCTCGTGAGTTTGTATTACATGTGGGGAAGGAAGTCTATTTGAATATACCATCACTGGTGTGACCCTCCCCCCTTGATTTACCCGTCTATCACAGTATCACGATATGTTGGACCTTTTCTCTTCTTTATTTTCATGTTAAAACCGGAAAGGCATATCTGTGAATCCTCTATTGGACAGTTGTGTTACAGTTGAACTTTATGAACTTTTTAATATATAGAAGGGTGAGTAATTGCCCTGTTTATCCATTCATTATTTTAGCGCTGCAATTTATTTATTTCGTATTTTAAACATGGGTTCCCATGAACACGTTCACATCAATGCCTCTGCGTTTTTGGAAAAGGGTCAAGGACTTTTTTTCCTGCAAAATGCAGCATTTTGCATGTAAAAGACTCAATGGACCTGCATCCAAAATGCAGGTATTGCATTTTTACCGCAATTTGCTTTTTTTTTTTAAATCTGCCCAACAACAAATTTTCCAAAAACAAACGCAAAAAACAAAATTGCGGTAAAAAACGTGGAAAGCACAGCAAAAAGCACTACAGAAAATGCTCAGAAGCTCAACAAGTATGCACTACAGGATTGCATTCAGACTTGCCTGATTAGTAAAGAAATAGTCACCAACACGCACCCCACCCCTCAAAAGGAAAGGTTCCTCAAAATTTGCCTCATCACAAATTTTCCTTTGACTGTAGGATAGGGGGGTACTTCTTGCAGTGCCCACATTGCATTCTCATAAGGAAATTGACTGTCTGAAATGGATCAAAATGTCCTCTACAGTTAAAGCCCAGTCAGACAAAACTGTTCAGCTTCAAATAAGACTAGCTTGTGTCAGCCTGTCTCCATTTTAGGAAAAGGAAACAGACTGTCATGTGACAGCTTATTTGGGCAAGAAAAAAAAACATCTTGCTAAAATACAAATTCCCTAGCAGCAAGTGGAGTGGGAAACCAGGCTTTTTTCAGGTAGTATGCAGATTAAGACCTTTTTCTTCTGGCTTTCTTGATTTGGATGCTTGTTCTTATAATACCAAAGCCTACAGCAGTCTGGTAACTGGGACTGTAAGAACTAAGTCAGAAATGGCTGCCTCTGTTTACTTGAATGTTTTGTGCTCCTATTCTATAATACAGGTACATCGAAGGATATGTACCCTAGCACCCACAGACGCCTTTGCATCCCAGAAATGTACCCTCTTAACTACTAGCTCTTTTACCATAGATTAGTCACAGCCACGTTCTAGCCAAGAAACAGATCATACGTTCCTTAATAGGAATTTTCCATAATTTCAGAATGACCTAACATCAAAACTTCAACAAGTTTTGTCTTTAACTCTTATTACTAAAGATGCTGTACCTTCTCAACACTGACTTACATTTTATACAATGTGTTAAATTGTAAACCTACAATTTTACACTTTAGGCCTCATGCACACTGGATGTTTTTGCAGCCCCTCCTAGAGGTGCCAGGCGTTTTTTTCCCCCCCCTACCTCTAAGCATGTTAGCCAATATGTCCATGCACACAGGCTTTTAGTGGTAGGGTTTTTTTTAGAGGTGGAAAAAAAAAAAAAAAACCCCAAAAACCCCACTGCCAGTGTATCCAGAAGCAGGGGCGTTTTTGCAGAAAAACACTTAACCCATGTAAGAAGAAGAAGAAAAAAAAAATGTTTTAGTTGTCACCAGAAATGAAGCTGAGTAAAGCCTTGTATGCACACAGGTGATTTGAGGTTTCTGGCTTAGGACTTTTTGCACCTGCGAGAGACAGCAGTGTATGGTCAACTAGAATGATGAATGACCGTACACTTGTATATACCATGCTTGCACAAGCATAAATTTCAGAATGCGCATAAGCCGCTATGATTTTCACCTGTGCACAAGTTCATGCAATCAGTATACAGCCATTCATTACTATGGGCATTTGTATGCTGCAGCCATCTATCCGGGGTGCAGAAATATGCCTGTAGATTACCTAAGATAGGCATGTCCAAAGTCAGGCCCGCAGGTTACTATTATGGCTCCACAGGTAATTTGGAAAAATCTATTGTTGGGCCCGTGAATCCCCAAGCGCCGCTCAGGACCCCTGGGATCTCTGGATCTTTCAATGCCTCAGGACTGCACGTATGCCATATTAGTTCTTTTACCATTAATTTTATACAACCTCTTATATGTGCTACTGTTTTGAATGACTTATACTCAAAATGATGGTCCATCCCAGCTCGCTGCATCAAATTCTGTTTCTTGTGAATACACTATTGTTAACACCACCCCGCCTGCCCCCGCCAGCTTTATATCCTTTGCTCAACATGACCTCAGACTTAGTCCGATTAGGGAGGACTAAAAAACACAAATAAATTGGGCGCTAGTATGATAGGACCAGCACCCGCTCCATGAAAATTGGCATAACATCTGGGGGTCAAGTAGCAGCTTTGCGGGAACAAAACACACCAGGAGGGATGTTCAAATGTATCAGTCATACAAGGGTTAACAACATACACGCTATATGAACAAACAGATGAGAATTACTGATGGCAGCAATAATAGTCATGAATGATGCCAATATATTAAATAGAACATTGAAAAGTTGTCAGGACAGCTATACAAGAAGCAGACACTACTCGCGCTCCCCTGCATTGGGTCACCGCACATGCCACTCACCACCAGCGGCTCTATAGCGGTTCAAGCCCTATTTTTGTCCTCCATCCCCCAGAGTCCGACATCACGTCCGGGTCCTTTTCCTGGTCAGCACTCATCGTGGGTGATCGGAGCGGCAACAGACATCGATCCTCCTATACCAGGCTTTGTGTGACCCCTTTTCCAATCTTCCCTGTCCAGGATTGAGGCATTCCGTTATCTCCTCACAGCCCGAGCAAGGCACAACTGTCCACACTGCTGCATTGTTCCTGGCTGGTTTTATGCCTTCACACATACTTGATGGTCACCAAGCTGGAGTTTTTAACCCCTTATATTGGCTTCCCCACTGAAGATCCAGCGGGGCTCATTGTACAAGGTGTACTGCTGTTTTATATATACATGGAACGGATTTTGAATAAAAACTTTTCAATGTTCTATTTACTACATTGGCATCATTCATGACTATGATTGATGCCATCATTATTCATCATCGGTGGGTTCACATAGCGCTTCTATGTGGTTAACCCTTGTGTGACTGATTAGGGAGCATGCATGCTCCGAATTGAGATGAATACATTGTAAAGTCTCAGTTAATGTCAGTTGGTCTAAATCAGTTATAAATATATTTGGACACAACATGTATACTTGGTGTTATGTTCCTGTTCATATTTTTTTTAACTTAAAAGTTCACAGACAACCTTTATTACCAATAATATGTAATGTACTTTACAATGTTCCTGACCTATTTCTGCTTCCTGTATTTTTTTTTTTTTTCATCTAGCCTTCAGATATGAAAGGCAGAGGGATTTTTAGCACCTATTTAGATATGTCATTCATGTGACGAAATGAAAAATAGATCGTTTGCAAAAAATAGTTAAATTGCATTTAATTATAATGGTCCAAAGAATGTCAGGCAAAATGGTCGGCCCTCACGCATGTTCACTTCATCAAATCTGGCCCTCTTTGAAAAAAGTTTGGACACCCCTGACCTAAGAGGCCTTAAACTGCCTGTGTGCATAAGGACTTAAACTTCCATTGGGGACACTTGTTCCAGTGACAATTTTCTTCGAAGTAAGAATTCTCCTTTATAGTTTCCTCGCTTCATGTTGAACCTCTATAAAACTAAATTTAATCAACCCCCCCCCCCCCCTCCCAACAGGAAAATAAAAAAATGTAAAACCCCCAGAAAATGGCTTTAACCCTTCTCTATTTAAAACTACAATAAATGTTTGACTATACATATACAAGGAATTAAAAAGTGATGGGGATACCATTTCTGAGATTTTGAAAATGCTACTTTGCTTGACTGTTGTGCCCATTAGGTTCTATGCTTTTAAAGACCCAGGACATGTAGCCAGGAAAGTCAGAAGTTTATATCTGCAGGCTTTGTCTGGGTTATGGACTTAAAGGATAAGTTCAATTCTGGAACATTTTACATGGGCCACCGTTTAAAGGGGGGGGGGGGGGGACATGTCACATGTTCCAGCATCTGCACCTTCTTTCCTGTGAATGAATGCCTAAAGTACCGTCAGCCGTTGTGGCTGGCAGTTTTCAATGAGTTGCGAGGGCACTGGTAAGCATCCTCATAGTCCAATGAGGTTCCTGCTCTCAGGTAACTGCCCGCAAATTTCTCTTTAGAAAAATTTACACACACACACTATATATATATATATATATATACATACACACACACACACACACACACACACACACACACACACACAGTATTTCACAAAAGTGAGTACACACCTCATATTTTTGTAAATATTTTCTTTTATCTTTTCATGTGACATCACTGAAGAAATGACAGTTTGCTACAATGTAAAAGGAGTGAGTGTACAGCTTGTATAACGTGTATATTTGCTGTCCCATGCTTATTTATCATTAGGGATGGAGACTCAATTGCACGAGTCTCATTTAAAGTCCCACCTTCCTCTTCTTTCCTTCCAATATCCCTTTCCCTCCCCTTTTTCCTTTTGTCCCTTTAATATATTTATATATATATATATATATATATATATATATATATATATATATATATATAAACACTGAAGAAATGGCACTTTGCTACAATGGAAAGTAGTGAGTGTACCGCTTGAATAACTGTAAATTTGCTGTCCCCTCAAAATAATTCAGCCACTAATGTCTAAACCACTGACTAAATGTGAGGGGTGGACTGAGTGTGTGTATTATATACACACATATATACATACACACACACACACACACACAGGAATAGTTTTACAGGTGAAGGCCAATTACTTTTTTCCTACTCTTTTTTACTGTTTTTCACTTGTTTTGCATTTGGCTCGGGTCACTACTGGCAGCATAAGGTGATTCCCTGTGTGCGTAAGCAGGGGTATCTCCCGAGGATTCTAAAAGAGAGGCTTCTGGACAACTGAAAGCACCAAATTGAGATCCCAAGATGGCAACGGAGCCCGCACTGGAGGAACCAAATGTCAGACAACCTGAAGAAAGGTACGCACCAGGGAGTGTATGGCCAAAGATCATTGGAAGAAGACCACCAAAGCAGACACCTGGCCCTTGATGGTACTCAAAGTAATTTTCTGTTCAATTTCCCCCCCCCCCCCCCCCTGTTGACGGTAGGTCAAGGATCTGAGCCACTCAGAAGGAGCGAGCATGAATCCTAAGTGACCTGGCACTAGCCTAAGAATGGGGGAACCTGGCAACATGAGATCCAAAGTCCATGTGTGTTAATGTCACGAAAACGGTGGAAGAGCACCTAAAATGTAAGTCCCATTTAAACACAAATGATGCTTACCTGTGACCAAAAGTATAAATAGTATATTTTCCACCTTTTCAGTCAAATGAGAAATTCCCAGTATTTTTTCCCACTCACATCGCATACAAAAACCATTTAAAAAATCCTAGCCATTTGTTTCTTTGATACATAGCAACATCTGTTTAGAATAACTTTCAATGTGCCAACAGGGGACAGTTTTTTTTTTTTTTCTTAATGACATAAAATGTACTACCCAAGTCTTGAGACCTTTAACCCACTGTTAGGACAGACCGTGTGCACATTCACAATAATGAAGATCTTCCAGCACAGTACAGACAGGGTTAATCATAGCAAATATAACTCCATGGTCCACACCTTAACATTACAAAGATGGGATTCTTTAAGGTTTTCAGCGAGCAGAAATAAGAAAGTAGCAAATATTTTTTTTTTTTTTTTTTTTACCACAACCAACATATATTACCTTTAGGAGGTTTCTAAACAGTTCTAGTTTATTTTTTTTTTTTTATGTTATGCTATGTTAATGGGAACATAACTCTAAAGTAGGCGTTATCCCAATTTGTCTGTAAATGTGGAAACACACTTTTTTCCAATAAGAAAATTGACTACTTTTGACCTCTCAGAACACTTAGCATTTTGAGCTTTAGAAAGAGCGCTATATTATGCAAAAATATAGGAAACAGCATCTTCTGGGCAAAGAAAAAGAACAAAAATCTCACGATTCAGTGATCAATCTAGACAAATCATTTTACCAATTCAACCATAGAAACAACAAGGATGGGACTACGCCCTTATGACCATCCAAACAACTTGAGAGATCTGAACCCAATGTTGTGGTTCAGACAAAAATTGGAGATCGGTAAAAAATAAAAGTTCAGCCTACCTTAGATCCTCTTTCATTAAATATGATTTCTACGTCGAGAATTTTGCCAAATTGCTAAAACAGAAAAATACTATTAGTTGATGGAAATAACTACAAACAAGTGGCTAGAAATATAATAAGGTTTATTTTTTCTTTAATTGCATTTTTTTTTTTCTTCTTAACAGCAACTACAAAATAACTTTTATGCACAGAGTGGCAAAGCAACAGACAGAGGATTGGCTGCTTTTTAGCATTGCTACTAATCAAAAGACTAAGTCAACGGAAATGGAAGGAACAACCAGATATTTACTGATCTTGACAAGCTGAATGATGGGGAAACTTCTGTAACTCGGTACAGAACATACTTTAAATATACAGAAAGAAAAAAATGTGTTTAATGACACCCATACAAGTACCAATACCCTGAATTCTTAAGTAAATGTACGTGTGATATCTGTGATGTTGGAAACCCATGTTACACTCTGCTTGCATCTTCGCCTTTAAATTTAAAAAGCCTATGTAGTGTGATTGCATACCAGATCACACATCACAGCTGTTGGTAAATCTAAAAGCTTGTACTAGGACTTGTAACATGTGGCCAACTTTAACCGCATGCTTGCTTACTGGGGCAATTTTGAAATTTTTCAAATCCAGGTTAAAAGATGCAATTTGGCTAGAAAATGACTTAGAACCCCCAAACTTAATTTTCTTAAAGCGGAGGCCCTGGAAAATAGTGGCTGTTGCAATCTTTTTATGTCACATGTTATTTGCGTAGCTGTTTAACTATTTCCATACCGCAGTTTGTCATATGAAGTCCTGGTCTGAGTGGAGATATCTGAATGATGGGTGCAGCTGCAGGCATCTTTTTTTTTTTTTTTTTTTCAATCGGCAATTCCTTGCACCATAACAACAATCACAGCGGCTGTTCAGCCGCTTGATTATGCCTACAGGTAGCGGGAGGGGACGTTCCCCCGCCCGCTGCCCTCAGGTGCTTCTACCAGCTCACCCGTGTGATCGGCGAACAAGAGAAGGAATCCGCCAGAGGCAGTTCACCATAGGGAATACAGAGGGCCAGTTTGTACTCAGCAGTCTCTGACTCTTGGAGGCCCAGGCGCAACGTTTTGACGTCATGTCTGGCCTGGTAGTTGTAAATACTGCTGTAATTTCGGCTGGAAATCGGAGATAGTGTTTTTTTTATTTTTTTTTTTATTTCAGGCTTTCTAGCCTGGAGGAGATATCTGGGGTCTTATTGACCCCAGATCTCCCCATAAAGGGGACCTGTCATGCCCTATTCCCCATTACAAGGGATGTTTACATTTCTTGCAATGGTAAAATAAAGTGATAAAAAAAATTAGGGAAAGCACCAAAAAAAAAAAAAAAATGTAAGTCCCCCCACGCAAAAGCGAACGCATAAGTACGTCACACCCGTATATGTAAATTGCTATCAATCCGCCCAAGTGTTGACTATAGAGATTTTTAAGTAAGTTTGGGGCCGTTTTTTAACCTCGTGCCGACCACCCAACATAGTATTACTGTGGCAGGGCGGCTTAGCTGCGCAAAACCACGTAGTATTATGCGATTTTGTGCACGAGGTCCCGGCGGTGCGCGCGCGCCGCGCTCCCACTGCGTTTAGATACAGCGGGAGGCGGTCCGCGGGAGGCGGGCCGCGGCGATCAGAGAAACTGACAGAAGACACGCCTGCTTATGTAAACAAAGCAGGCAAGTCTTCTGTCAGACAGGCAGGGAAAGATCGGGAGTTTCAGCTAAGCTGAAACTTCGATCTCTGTGCCTGTCACAGAACCTCCCCCCACAATAAACAAGCATATTCAGGCATACATTAACCCCTATGATCACCCACAGTATTAACCCCTTCCCTGCCAGTGTCATTTATACAGTAAACAGAAAAAGCAGCGCCAGCTTAGTGAAGCATAAGGTTTATTAATACAAAAAACACGTAGTAACTTACTTTTAGGTAAGTAAGTGCCGGTACGGTAGGTGAATGGGATCATCCATCTTCTTGTCCTGGATACCGTTGCAGAAAGGAGGGGTGCGGGGTGCGTGGAGGCTGTTGTCTGGCAGCCTGTCTGATGGTGCTGTGGTGGTGGAGGACTCTCAGTGGGGCTCCTAGGTGCCTAATAAAGAAGCACGGATGATCCGAAAGCTAGCAACGCCCATCTTTCCCTCCGCCTCACAGGAAGTGAGGTTGGGCTGACAGCAAGTAGGAAGTGGAGCCCCACTGAGAGTCCTCCACCACCACAGCACCATCAGACAGGCTGCCAGACAACAGCCTCCACGCACCACCGGCACCCCGCACCCCTCCTTTCTGCAACAGTATCCAGGCAAGAAGATGGATGATCCCATTCACCTACCGTACCGACCTTTACTTACCTAAGTTACTACGTGTTTTTTGTATTAATAAACCTTATGCTTCACTAAGCTGGCGCTGCTTTCTTTGTTTATTCTCCTCAGAGCCTCTCATAGCTCCAGCTGGCTGCTGCTTTTCGTGGGCCCCCTCCCCTCTTCCACCTCATCCTTTTTTATATTTTCTACCCATTTTTTACTTTCCTCATGGTATGCCACCCACTAACATCAGAGAGCGCATGTAATCATTGACTTCATTTATACAGTAACAGTGCATAATATTTAGCACTGATTACTGTATTGTCACTGTTCCCCAAAAAGTGTCAAAAATGTCAGTTAGGGGTCCGATCTGCCTGCCGCAATGTCGCAGTCCCGCTAAAAAAAAAAAAAAAACGCTGATCGCCGCCATTACTGATAATAAAAACAAAAAAATAAAGTCCAAAAAATCTTTTCCGTAGTTTGTAAACGCTATAACTTGTGTGCAAACCAATTAAAATACGCTTTTTGGGATTTTTTTTATTTTACCAAAAATATGTAGCAGAATACATATTGGCCTAAACTGATAAAATAATTTTTAAAAATTTTTTATTGGGAATGTTTTATAGCAAAAAGTAAAAAAATTGAGTTTTTTTTTTTTTTTAAATTGTCGCTCTTTTTTTGTTTATAGCGCAAAATCTCAAAACCTCTCTCTATAGATTTGTGTTTACCGAGATTCTCATTTAAAAACATTCACCATATGGAGAAGACCCTTCGGGAGGATAAACTGAGTATCCATATTTAGATCACGGAGATCTTACAATCCTACTTAGACCTCTGCTTACCATACGGTAAGAGGTCAACATCATCTGGCGAGTCTGAATTTTCTGCCATTTCTCCAACACAGAGGGTGTGCCACCATCACTACAATCAAAGAAATATTGCACTTTGCAGTTTGGGAAGAGTGTATACTTAAAGGAGGCAGCACACAGATATAGTTGGACTTTTGGACTGCATTTCCAGTTTTTGCACTTTGTTTTTTATGGTTTCTGATATATTTTTCTGTCTCTATTTATTTGCACAGAGCACTTTATTATTATTATTGATAGATTGTGTCTATTTAATTTGCACTATCTTTGATAATTTATTGGCTTTTGAACTTGTGCTGCTGATCGAATATATGATTGTGGTTAGTTTACATACATCATACAACCTCTAGTGGCTTGAAGCACCAGCAGTTTTAATGAAATTAATTTGGTTACATTTTCTTATGCTCGGTGCATTTTGAAATCACATAACTTTGCATGTATGTGCAGGGGGACGAGGGTGCTTCTAATTTTTTTTCACTTTTTTCTTCATTTAACTTTATTGCTATCACAAAGATGAACAAGCCTTGTGAAAGTTTTGGGGAGTGACAGCTGCAAATTATGGAGACTATTCAACCCCAGATATTTCTACTGCCATTTAAAGCAGCTGATCAAGCGCAGATTGCGTTTGATCAGCTGCTTTCCTGGTTGTAAAATCCAGGAAATTACAGCTTTGCAAACCAAAAGTTACAGGATAATTTGTCACAGAGGAGATGAGGGAACTTGTTCCCCCATCTCACCATCTCTCTGGTGGAATGGGAGATCAACTGAGGGCGGCTGTAGGAGGGTGGTTCCTGCTCAGCGGGGTAAAAGAGATCGGGTTTACTTTCACTTTACGTGGTTTGCAATTATTTTCATTATAGAACAGTCTGACAGTTGGTGTAACCATGCAGCAAAGGGGAAGTGTCTATACTGTTGTCAGAACCGTGCTACTCAGTGTACAGTGCCTTGAAAAAGTATTCATACCCCTTGAAATTTTCCACATTTTGTTATGTTACAACTAAAAACGTAAATATATTTTATTGGGATTGTATGTGACAGACAAACACAAAGTGGCACATAATTGTTAAGTAGAAGGAAAACAATAAATGGTTTTAAAATTTTTTTACAAGTATCTAAAGTGGTGTGCATTTGTATTCAGCCCCCTTTACTCTGATACCCCTAACTAAAATATAGTGAAACCAATTGCCTAATTAGTAAATAGAGTCCACCTGTGTGTAATTTAATTTTAGTATAAATACAGCTGTTCTGTGAAGCCCTCAGATGTTTGTTAGAGAACCTCAGTGAACAAACCGCATCATGAAGGCCAAGGAACACACCAGACAGATCAGGGATAAAGTTGTAGAACAGGGTTAGGTCATACAAAAATATCCCAAGCTTTGAACCTCTCACGGAGCACTGTTCAATCCATCTTTCGAAAATGGAAAGAGTATGGCACAACTGCAAACCTACCAAGACATGGCCTTCCACCTAAACTGACAGACCGGGCAAGGAGAGCATTATTCAGAGAAGCAGCCAAGAGGACCATGGTAACTCTGGAGAATCTGCAGAGATCCACAGCTCAGGTGTGTGAATCTGTCCACAGGACATCCATTAGTGATGCACTCCAGAAATCTGGCCTTTATAGAACTGGGGTAAGAAGAAAACCAATGTTGAACGAAGGCCATAAGATGTCCTGTTTGCTAGAAACCGTGTGGGGGACACAGCAAACATGTGGAAGAAGGTGCTCTGGTCAGATGAGACCAAAATTGAACTTTTTGTCCTAAACACAGAACACAGTGTTGCGGAAAACTAACACTGCACATCACCCTGAACACACCATCCCCACTGTGAAATAGTAGTGGTAGCATCATGTTGTGGGGATGCTTTTCTTTAGCAGGGACAGGGAAGCTGGTCAGAGTTGATGGGAAGATGGATGGAGCCAAATACAGGGCAATCTTAGAAGAAAACCTGCTAAGATTCTGCAAAAGACTTGAGACTGGGAGGAAGTTCACCTTCCAGCAGGACAACAACCCTAAACATACAGCCAGATTTACATGGAATGGTTTAGATCAAAACCTATGCATGCGTTAGAATGGCCCAGTCAAAGTCCAGACCCAAATCCAATTGTCAATCTGTGGCTAGACTTGAAAATTGCTGTTCACAGAAGCGCTCCATCCAATCTAACAGAGCTTAAACTATTTTGCAAAGAAGCATAGGCAAAACTTTCACTCTTGATGTGCAAAGCTGGTGGAGACAAACCCAAAAAGATTTGCAGCTGTAATTGTAGAGAAAGGTGGTTCTACAAAGTATTGACTCCGGGGGGCTGAATACAAATGCGTGCCACACTTTTCAGATTTTTGGAAAACATTTGGAATACCATTTTTCCTCTTCACAAATATGTGCCAGTTTGTGTTGGTCTATCACATAAAATCTCAATAAAATAAAATTTACGTTTTTAGTTGCAACATGACAAAATGTGGAAAATTTCAAGGGGTGTGAATACTTTTTCAAGGCACTGTATGTAAGGCTACTACAGCTAATGCTATTACAGTCTATTAGACCAGCCCCAGCGGCTAGACCACTCAGTAATGGAAATAATTTGTATAGGTTAGCGTGTCCTGAACTAAATTAAAGTTAAAGTAAACCTAGAATTATTTTTCATACACACATATAAAAGCGGGAAAACTTTAAAATAAAATAATTCTTCAGAATATAGTGTCCACAACACTTCAGACAGATGAGCGGGACTTACAAATTATTTTAGATTTAGGATCTGAGTAACTGTGTTGAGGAAATTGAATGTAAAACCAGCCACACATTATAAATGTACTGTGCAATCTAGGTTCAGAGCAAACCAAGTTGAAGTCTAAAGAGACCGTATAGTAATTGATCATAACGTTCCTGACGTACTTTGTTTACACATCTTTTTAAAAATCAAACAATGTGAATGCTTTAGCATTCTCAAAATTCAAAGTAGTACTAAAGTCAAAAATGTACCTTAATTACCTCTTTGCATTATTGTAAAAAGACTCCCTACCAACTGTCTCAGAGAAACTGAGGGCAGTGGATCCATAGGCTACTGCTGCCATCAGTTGAACTCTGGGAGAGCATGGCTGTCCACCTCTGTGTGTCAATGGATGCACACAGCTTAGCACATGACCCAATGGAAGTACAAGTACCTCTTAAGCACTTGGCTTGCTACTGGGAGGTACCTAAAGGGGAAAAGGAGCCTCTGGAACCAACAAGGAATGATGAGGAAGGAAGCAATGTTTCTGTGCAATATAACATTTTAAATTTGAGATGCCTAAAATGGAAATGGAATATGTCTCAATACAAACCAGACTTTATGCAGAAAAAGAAAGAAAAAAAAAAAGAAAAAGCATTTGACATTCTTGAAATACTCAATTTCTAGATTTCTTTGTTTCTCATTCATCCTACTACCACTAAAGCAGGCCATACACAGTGCAAATTTCTTGGTTGCAGGATAGAAATTTGCACGATTCCCCCATCAACACAGGCAGTGTTGAGAGAGGAATTAGTTTGCTTCACCTGGCAGGGGCAGGAGGAGGAAGACTTCCCCGCTGGAAGATTTTGATTATTGCTAGTGGCTATAGAAGACACTAGCGATAATCACAGGAGAATCCATCTGATAGTACCCAAGTTGATTGATCGGCATTGATACATTTGGCGTGCCAATTAACGGTTCGAATCTCAGCAAGTTCCTGCTGAACCAGCCGAGATTCGAACGATTTATGGCCGGCCTAAGGCACCATTCACACTTTTAAATGGGCTGTTAGTGATTAGATAAGCGAGACCAAGCTTTTTATTTAAGGGTTCTGTAATAAGTGCAGGAAAACAATGTTACAGTTCTGCAGACAAACATAACTAAACTGACTCACCCCAAACATCTGACGGAGATCAGGGTCTCTAAAGCGAAATGGTATATTGGAAACGTGAAGCCTTTTAGGGGTTGGTTTGGTTTCCGTGCTTTCAGTGCTCTGGGTTTGTGGTTGCTGCCCTTCTGTCTGAGATCCATCTGTCTGTATGTAAAAAAAGCAAAACCGCAACAGTTATGGCATTTAACAAAAGAAGACTCAGAATTTCAAAGGTTACCAGAACTTAGTTGAGATATGCACCTGAACGTTTAGGCTTACATAAATGAGGATCTTTTTCCTGATTTGTCATTCATATATAACAGTGTTATTTTTTTAAAAATGTTTTTACCATTAAAAACCGTAAATAAAAAAAAACAAATAAAAAAACTCTCGTTAGAAGACTAAGTCAATTTGTTTTCATGTCTGCCTATGACTCTGCTGGGTCGATTTTCTTTCACTTCCTTACCCTGTGATACAAGGGCAAAAAAAAAAAAGGAGAGAGGCAAGAGCTGCCACTGGGAGGGGAAGATACAAAGAAATATACAAAATGTCACTACTGACTTGTCAAGACTGGTTGCATGGCTGCAACACTGGTTCACCACTTCACCAAAAAAAAAAAACAATTGTGGTATAGAAAAGCCCTGATGGTGTAGGGAGTAATTTTTGGTTAAACAAAATAAAATCACTTCAAGCGGTCTTAAGCACTGTACATTTTCTCTGCTCTTGTCGGGATCCTTTAGTTACTTTCATGCGATATGTATTTTGGTTGGGTATCCTATGTATATTTTGGCACTTCCCATTTTTCTTACGATATGCGTCGTATGGTATATCTCAGTTGGATTACCACCGTTTTGTAGTATCTTTGAGCTGAATATATCAATTTTAACATTTATTGCTTTCACCCCTTTTAGGAAAACAACGTGGTTCTTTTATTCATTTTTTTTTAATAGTTATTTGATGGCTGTGATTACTGATAGGACTTTAGATTGTGTCGTTTTGGTGCAATTTGTGAATGCATCTAATACAGCCCATGGTCAGGAGATATTTTCATAAATTTTGCATATTTTTGTAAAACATTTTTATTAATTGGAGTATATGTAGCACTTGTATAGTCTTTGAGGGAACTATGTATAACTCTTGTATATAAAGTTGTTTAATAGGGAGAGAAAGGCATCCTGGTACAGCACCTAGTGTGGGAACAAACTTCTTTCAGCAATCCTGATCACTCCCCAAATTGCATCCCATTTGCCATGGTGGAGAGGAGCAGAGCACACAGCTTCATGTTGGCTTACCTGGTGCAGAGGCAGGTGGCTGCTCTGCTCAAACACAGCCTTAGGCCCCTTTCTCATGGGGCAAACTCCTTTAAGCGGATCGGCCTGTTTTTCTGCACCATATTTTGTTTGCACACTTTCTTTATTGCTGGCTTTATTATGTAACTTTTTTTTTTAAATTGAGTTATGGAGTAGAAGATTGGGCATGGTATGAATTGGCCCGCAAACATTAATTGCAAAGAATGTGCTGCGTGTTCCTACACGATTCACATGCGGTGCGATTACAGCCCATTCATTTTTGCATTACTGTTTAAAAACGCACTGCAACTGGATCACATGGTACAAAAGCACTGCGCGTTCTTGTACGATGTGCCTACATGGTGTGAACCGGCCCTGGAGGATAATGAAAGTCTCTGCTTTTAAGATTTCCTCTAAATGCCTGTCACAATAATACAGGTAATTAGGACAGGAGGTGGGATAAGTCTCCCCAAAGGGGGCACGTGCAAACACCAGATACGAAATTCTAGCACTTCCGAAATAGGCGTCAGATGATTTAAATTACTGCCTTTAGTCTGCCCTGATTCTGATCTACTGTATCAGATTAGGCACACATGCCAATAATCAGATGAAAACTGTCGGTCCGGCAGGAACCGGACGACTTTCGGCCTGTGTGTACAGTTCAGTCTCGGTCTCACTACTGGCTTCTGTCGAATGGCTTGTCGCACTGATCAGTTTGTTCTGGTGATGGGGTGGTTCACCCATCAAAACACCCTAGCAGAGCGGGGGAAGATCACAGCCCTAACATTGCTGTGTTAGTACAGCAGTTTTTTTTTCCGTTCAGCCCACTGTGTGTGTACCCTGCATTACACAGTGAATTTTCAACCTATAACATTTTCTACACTCAAGCCTGATCGTTTCTGAAACATGCATACTGCTGTGGACATCAGGGAAAAAAGAAAAAAAAAAGAAAAATGTAAACACACTATAAAGAGATACAGAGATAGCTATAGCACATTAACACACCGTGTTGGAAGCACTAGCTGTGCTGGTGGCTGGGGTGTTATGCTCTGTGAGACTCTGCCCTCCTCCATAGAGTGGAAGTCCGTGATCAGTGGATGGAGCCGCATACTCCTGTGTGTGTTGATTTCCGTAATCTGTAGACAAACCGTTTTGAGGTGGTGGAGGGAAAGGAATAGCAGCAAATGGTTGAACCATGGTGTCAGGAGTGGCTGTCGGCTCCTGGTTACCCTAAAGAAAATCATAAAATTAGATTTAAATAAAATTGCAAATTTGCCAACAGTAAATATAGAGAACAAGACCTTTTCAGAAAACGTTAACACTTTAAACATGTCAAATATGATGTAGTTTTTTCAACATTTGCAAGACTCATTTTACTTCTTACTTGGTTACAGCCATTACAAGCCACACTAAACCTGTGGATTAAAATATCAAAAATGTAAAAGGTAATATTTCTCCCTTTACATGGCTGATTTTCTATCATCTAAAAACAGTATAGAAAATAGTTTACCGAACTCCAAGCTGAAGCAATTTTTCTTAATCACCTCAATACTGGGCACTTTCACCCCCTCCCTTCCCAGATCAATTTTCAGCTTTCAGTGTTCTCGCACTTTGAATGACAAAATGCTACACTGTACTCAAATGAAACTTTAATCATTTTGTTCACACAAATAGCTTTTTTTGGTGATATTTATTAACCACTGGGTTTTTTTTATTCTTTGCAATATAAGCGAAAAAGAGTGAAAATTTTGAAAAAAAAAACAATATTTTCTACTTGGTTTTAAAAGAAACCCAATAAAATCAAATTTAGGCCAGAATGTATTTTGCTACATGTCTTTGGTAAAAATAAAAATCCTGATAAGTATGATAATAGGTTTGTGTGAAAGTTATAGAGCCTACAAGCTAGGCTACGTATCATTGAAAATTGATCAATCCTGATGTACTGACACTACCTATCTCATTTCTTGAGGCCCTAAAATGTCAGGACAGTACAAATACCCCCCAAATGACCCCTTTTTGTAAAGAAGACAGTCCAAGGTATTTAGTAAGAGGCATAGTGAGGTTTTTGAAGTTGCAATTTTTGCCCACAATAGTTGGGGGGAAAAAAATCTTTATTACCCACACAAAATTGTCAAATTAACAAGTTTTTTTCTTACACATGGCATAAACTTGCAAACTTGGGGGGGACACAGGCATACCGGGATCGCTCGCATGGCCACGCGATCTCCCTCCTTCTGAAGGACATTCAGGAACGTCCACTCAGAAGGAGGAAGCTCCCACCCGGTCGTATATGTGCAGTGGCTGGGTGGGAGGAAGTCAAGTTGGCCATATATTGCTTGAAATTCGACTGGTCCAGCGGGGGCTGGCCAAATTTCGATCCATGTATGGCCAACCATGGTTTAACAGATGTCCATCTACCATCTACCGTACAACCTCCCTGTTGGAAAAAAGGCACTCGATCAGCACTGCAGGCAATAAATTACATTTTCAGCATAGAAATGGACAGGTAAACACTGCTTATATCATAGATGGGAACCAGCCAGGGTTCTTTTTTTTGTGCCGTGGCTTTTCTTGGGGAAATTTTTCAACAAGGACAGGGAATTATGGGAACAAGGAACAAGCCTTTAATTGAGAGAGGATGCTTGAAATTCTGACATTTTATTGCCATCTTCCTTCTCACTCCTCCCACCACTGCAGCGGCTGCCAGGCCTGTCACTATTCTCGGCGCAGCTGCCGCTGCACACTGTCCCCTGGACCTCCTTAACTGCTGCCCGGGTGTTTCTGGGGCTGAGTCGCTGGCCCTAGAAAGGGGTGGCAGATTGTGATGGCAGGGTCCTCTGCCGCCTGAGGGTGTGGGTTGGCATGGTGTCTGCCGCCCAGTCCCCTGAGCTAGTGTGGAAAGAGAGGGGTGATTGTGTCTGCTGTCCTGAGCTGGTCTGATAACGGGGGAAGGCTGCAGTGTCCACCACCACCCACTGATGTATTAACTCCATTGCTTTTAGTTTAAAGGATAATTCAGTGATTTGAGTGCAGTGATTTTCAGTAACATTTACCCAAGAGTAATTTTTTGATGGGACTTGCTTGCTGGCAAGTTCCATATTTTGCTTGTTTTTCCAATGCAGCTTTGAAGATGCCCCTCTAGTCAAGTGGTGATCAGCAATTGTGAGCAGAACCCTTTATACCATTAGTAGCGTAAAGTAAAGTCTGCAAGCTACAGTCTGGGGAGTGGGGTGTTGGTCCTGACCAGTGATGGGACAATATCTTCTGATGCCCAGGGCAAAAATTCCAAACTGCCCCCCATACCAGTTTATTTCAAAATAGTCAAGAACATATTTAAAACATAATAATTGAAATTAGGTTTATGGCCGGGTAACCCCTGAATCGCACAGATACATGCTGGATTCCTGTGCAACTCCATGCGGCACGATTTTCAGCTCATTCATTTAAAAGGGCTGAAATCACATTTGATTGCAAAAAATGTAATGCATGCACTACTTTATCAAAAACGTACTGCACCACATTGCTGCAGTACCATAAGATCAGGGGCAGGCAAATTCACTGTGATTGTAATCTGCATTAGAGGTGTCCTTAGAAAAATATATATACGCCCGCAAGAGCTCACACACCCAGCGTGTTTTAAACGCAGTGTGGGAAACGCACATGGAATGAGAATTTCCTGCACCTGAACCAGCCCTTAATTCAAATCAGATATCACTCACAAATTTTAAACAGTATTTTAGTTGTTCCAATGCTCCCATAATTTTATTTTATTCCTGTTCTACAGATGCATAGATTGCTGTAAATGTCTTTTTTGTAGCACGGCACACACAGAAATGAAAGCTGGAGTAAAATAAGCCCATTTGTTAATACCCTCAGCAATGTCAGTGGATGCAATATTACCCCCAGCATCGGTGTCAGTGGAAGCAAAAAGCCCTAGCATTGGTGTCAATAGGGGCTGTATAATGTAAAGGAGTCCAGAGGCTGTGTCATGTAAAAAAACAAAAAAAGTCCAGAGGTGCGGAGGCTGTGTAATGTAAAGGGGTCCAGAGGTGCGGAGGCTGTGTAATGTAAAGGGGTCCAGAGGTGCGGAGGCTGTGTAATGTAAAGGGGTCCAGAGGTGCGGAGGCTGTGTAATGTAAAGGGGTCCAGAGGTGCGGAGGCTGTGTAATGTAAAGGGGTCCAGAGGTGCGGAGACTGTGTAATGTAAAGGGGTCCAGAGGTGCGGAGGCTGTGTAATGTAAAGGGGGGGTCTTCCTACATTTGCGCATAGGAACTACATGTGACATCATTTGACATTTGGTGCACAACTGGGGGGGGGGGGGGGGGCTTGCCAGATATAGGATCCTAGAAAAAACAAAACCTCCTGCGCTCAAGTGCTGTCTGATGGAATAGAAAGAGGTGCACTGCAGACTCAGATGTAGAGAGAGCTGTTTGGTCTTGCTGCCCCCTTCAGGATCAAGGGTATCCAGAACCACTGGTAGAAAGGACAAAAAAGAAAAAGAGGGGCGCACCGACCTAGTGCATTACCATAAAACCATTAAAATATTAAAAAGTGTACAAAGTACTCACAAAACTAGTGTGATACAACACACATCGAAAATAGCATATACAGTCTCCAAGGTAGCCAGGTCCCAATTATGACGAATGGGCATGCAGATGGTCGCATGGGGCTGCTATGGCTAGGCTGACGCGTTTCAGGGGCGAGCCCCCTTCCTCAGAGCCAGATGAAATGCCAGATGTCCAAGAGCCAGATGTCATAATTGGGACCTGGCTACCTTGGAGACTGTATATGCTATTTTCGATGTGTGTTGTATCACACTAGTTTTGTGAGTACTTTGTACACTTTTTAATATTTTAATAAATGGTTTTATGGTAATGCACTAGGTCGGTGCGCCCCTCAGATATCGGATCCTCCCTGGGTGCCAAATGCTCTAGGTACACCCCTGCCAGGATCCAAGGAAGTTCTGATGCACTAGGGAATCTCACTCCACAGGATAATTTCCAAGTGTGCGAATATGAATTTCAGAACCTGGTATGTCAGAACTCTATACAAGCATGACCATTGGTTCTGAAGCATTAGAAAAGACAACATACAAACATTCACAGTGGCTTAACTTTTCATAGAAGAAAAAAAACGAGAGAAGTGCGAGGAATATGCAGATGTGTTAACAGAACGTTAGCGTTGCAACATCTGGAAATGATTGGAGAAGCAGTGATCCACCCTTGGCTTTAGTGGGCGTAGATATAAAAAAAAAAAAAAAAAGAAGGGCTTTAGTCGTATTTCCAGAGATGGACAAAATGAGATGAGCTGGCAAAATGGGAAAAACAGATGCAATTTTGAGGGGGATGGGGTTTAAACAGAAGTACAAGGAGAATAGAGAAATTACAAATTTAAAATGCACTTAAAAAATCTGATTTTTCAAAGTACTAATAGAAATAAATTCTTGCTGGGACCGTTACCTACTCCATGTTTGTTCAACTGTTCTGTTAATTGATTCCCATGCTCGCTACCCTTTTTATAGCATCTTTTTACAATGTACGTGTAATATCTTTGTCGGTTCTTTCCAATAAAAACGTATTAAACAAAAAACGAATAGAAAAACTCTAGAAATAAAAGATTGCATTACTGCAGACTTTCATACTGTATATAAAAGGGATTGCTGTTGTGTACAAACTTAGTTTTAATATATAGTTTACAATCATGTGTATTACACACACACGGCAGTCATTTTTACCAGGCTCTGCGGCTTGTTAAACAGTGCAGTGCTACACAACGGTAGAGTTTTACTGCTGCTTTTCACAATGCAAGGGTATAGTTGGCCACTGATACAAAATTTCAAGGGTACACGCTCCAGAAAAAAAAAAAAGTGCCTTCAAATGGCAATCCATTACATTACATGCCCAAACTGCTGGGAGTGTGGAAGGATAGCTGTGAACTGTTACTCCTAAAATCTCCCCAGGGCAGAATGAACTTCCAGGTGGTTCACAGTCTCTGTGTCCCATTGGCAGTGCCCATTAAAGGAGTTGTAAAGGCATAAGGTCTTTAATCTTATTGCATTTTAAAGTCAGGTGTACCCGACCCTTATCCGCCCATCTAAAAATAGAATACTGTACTCTCAATACATCAGTGTTTATAACCAATAAGATCCATCTGACTTCCTCCCCTTACCAATCCTGTCTATTATATTAGCCATCCTTACCCCAGCATCCTGCTTTTCCACAAACAGCCCACTCCACTACTCATCTTTCACATTAATCAATCACCTACAGGACCCTAAATATGACAATTTCACTTAATATGCATGTGCTTTAAGTGCATCTAAACAAAAACAAAAAATAATTCCATTGCAGTTTACTTGTCCATAGATCTGGAGACTGCATTTGTTTTAAACACTTTTCCTTTATTTCAACCTGGTAATCCTACCATTAAATCTTTTCCTGTCCTAGGGTGAAAAATATACAAAGCAGTGTTGTCACCCTAGGACAAGGAGTGTGTTAAAACTACGCAACATGTCCCTCTCCTCCAAAACAGGGGAAGGAGTTTTGTAGTTCATGCAAATAGCAGGTAACATTGCTAAGTGAAAACAGCCGAGAGGCAGAAAGTTCAGGAAGTTATCTGCTCACAGGATGAACGGCTTTATTTGTTGAACCAATCTAACCTTTCAATGGTATATTTAACAAACCAAAAAGGGAGCAAATCAGGGAAAATTACTAGAGTTTACATTAACAATAAAAAGATTAAGAATTTTATATTTTTTGCATAATTTTTTTTTGTTTTAAGTTTTGGATGCAAAAAGGGAAATATTACATTATCTACATTACCAACAGCTCAGTGTCTGCAACCTCTCTGCCAATCCCTCCACTGGCTTTCGATTGCCCAACAAAATAAATTCAAAATGCTAACATTCAAAGCCATCCACAACTCTGATTTCCAAAAATCACCCACACACCGTCCTCCCTCCCCCCGCCCCCAAATATCACCCACACCTTCACCCCCCCCCCCCAATATCACCCACACCGTCCTCCCCAAATATCACCCACACCGTCCTCTCCAAGCTACTCTTAAGACCTCCTGCTCTCAAGCTTCCTTGGCCTGTCCCCCCAAGCTCATCTCCAGGACTCTAGAAATCTCTACCTCAAGCTGTCCAGCCATCTCCTACTCTGGCCTCCTGTAGGCGATCCCTAAAAACTCATCACTTTAGGAAAGTCTATCAAGCCTCCAATAAACTGGCTCCCGCTGCTGTCAAACAAAGTCAGTGAGCCAAGAAGGAGAAAGAGGCGCAGGGCCGAGCTGTGGCTCAGTGTCTGAATTAACATACAGCAGCGGCTTGGGTGCCCCCATAGCAAGCTGCCTGCGGTGGGGGCACTCAGCAGGAGAGAGGGGCCAGGAGAGCAGGCGGGGGACCAGAAAAGGATCAGGGAAAAGCCACCGCATAGAACAAGCAAGTATAACACTTTTTTTTTGTATTAAAAAAGAAAAAAAAAAAAAAAAAAAATGGGACTATTGTAAAATGAAGAACATCACTGCTGACCTCACGGCTAAAAATGACATTTGCTTGGCTGAAAGGCCATATTTAGACAATATGCTTTTCTAGGCATGCCTGCCTGAATTATGCCCTTTTGTACAACCTTAGTATTATAGGATTATTAAAGCACGGAAAACACAAACCACCCCACACCCCGCAATGGGGCAGCTCCTCCCTGCAAGTGTTTAATGCTGGTTTAAGACGTTTCCAACCAAGGCTACCATCGCTCTCCTCTTTTCCTTTTTGCTCCAGCTTGTGGGGCTGTCTCTTGGGAGCCCTCATGCTCAGTTCAGGGATTTGAGGGCTGCACTACACTTGCCATCACAGGGCATGAGTTTGCTGAACCATTGGCGAGAAGAAGCTGTGGGCACTGGTCTTACAGTCTAAAGGGAGTCACTCTGATAGAAATTCTGAAAAATTGTTCAGAGCATTCTTTTTTCCCATCATTGAATCAACTAACTTAATTCGAGAAGCCTTCATTTTGACCAGATGTGCTTATTTGAATGGAATGACAGACATATTAAAAAACAGGTTACCTTTGTTCCTATAACACATTACAGAAAGTACGAATTTTCCTGAGAACAAAAAAAAAAAAAAATACATTCAGTTAGAATTTTGCCAAAGAAAATGTTCCCGTTATGGTCCTTTGATCTTTATCATCATTACTACCAACCAAAAGAAAATCAAACGATAACAAAAAAAAAAAACTTTTTTTTTTTTTGGCAGAATCCTACCGGTATATGGCCAGCTTGATTTTCAAAACTCATTTTTTTCTCCCAAAGATCACCCTTTTTGCCCTTTTTCGCCCTTTTTGCCAATCCTGTCACAATACTATAAACCAGAATAGTAACATAACCACAAGGCATAAGGGTGATATACTACAGGCCTGGGCTGTGACATTACTGTGGTGATGGCTGCTTTGTAATAGTGAGAGCAGATACAATACAAGGCCTACAATCTAGTATCTACATATAAAACAATTTACCTTGACAAAAAAAAAAAAAATGTTTAATCATTCAGCACCTTTGCCCCATCTCATAATTTTCCATAGGCGTCACCCTCTTCACTTTCACTGTTCTCATGTGTTCCAGGTGACAGGCAGATACCCTGATCCTACCTCCTGGGCACCTTCTAAATTATTCAGCAGGGAAATAAATATTTCAAGATGAAGAGAATACAAACTTGGATAAGTAAATTGAGCTTTTCCACTCTGCTCTTTTTTTTTCCTATGTGTAAATTGTAAAAACACCTAACCAATATAGTATTTAAAAAAAAAAAAAAAAATAGGTCTTCAGTGACCTGCATCATTTGCAAGAATTACTTTATTATTATTATTTAAGACACCAAAAAGCTGATCTCCAGCCACACATCTATACATATAGAGGGGGGGAAAAAGTTACCTTTGTGAGGTGTTAAACTTTAGCAAAACATCCAACAACCTGGTTAACTGTAGAATATATTAATTTGCCAAACACAGCCACTGCCATACTTCGGATGCTACCAGTATTATATCTGAGAGCTTCAGATTTCATACAGCGAGAGGACCCTATCAATTACCCACTCCTTCTCCAATCACAAAATCCTTTGTATTCTGTCCACCTAATGCAAGACGCCTTAACACACAATATTTTGGAATGCACTTTTCTTTAGGTCCTCGCATAGACTGTTTGTGGTAAAAAGGAATGGCACCGCAAAACACAATGCGGGTAGTGTGAAATGGACCCAATACCTTGGCTGAAGTGTCAGTTTTAACTCAAGCCACCTGCCTGACCTCAATCACTTTGTTGATGCCCAATACTGAGACCCAGTTCACACTGCCACGACTTGTCAGGCGACTTGGTCGCCTGACAAGTCGTGCTCCATTCTGTGCAATGGAACCGTTCTAATAAGAGCGACTCAAGTTGCTACGACTTAGAAAAAAGGTTCCTGCACTACTTCGGGGCAACATCGGAGCGGCTTGCATTGACTTCTATTATAGAAGTCGTTTGCAAGCCGCGATGAAGTCGTGCTGCACGGGGTGGATCAAAGTCGGGGAGACTGAGTCGCTCCAGTGTGAACCGTGTCTTAAAGAGGAGTAGGCCAGAAATTTCAGAGATCGCTGCAATCCCCTGGAAGTGGTAATGGGTACCTCGTTTTGAAAGTACAACATTTAGCAACTCACATGGTTGATTTAAAGAGGCACATCTAAGTATGCAGGTATCCAGGGTAAAGCTGTCCACATAGAATGTCCTAGACACTGTCGGCTCTCACCGCTGTCAGTCTGCAATCATATCCAAGACGACTACCCTGTAGTACAGTGATCTGAAGGAGACTTGAAGCGCTCGTGGAGTGCAGTGTGGAGGGGATGACGTAGATATCAATGAGGAGGATGATCTATGTGGACGGCTTTACCACGGATGCCAACATATTTAGATGTACCCGTTTTAATCATCAAGCATGCGAGTCGCTAAATGTTGAACCTTCATTAAATGTAACCATACTGCTACACTTAGAGGCACCTCTCTTCTCTTTTATACTCAGTTTTGACATGCTACTTGTATATCAAGACACTGCTCATTTGTCAAGTCAAAAGTTATAAAAAAAATTCTGCTCGTCTTGCAAAACTCTCTCAAACCAAGTTACTCTCAATCCAATGTTATCCTGGGCAGGATTTTTTACTAGTATTGTTACAGCTATATCGGCGGGAGGGGCGAGAAGGAGATGGATCACACACAGACTACCTAGCTGACAGGAAGGGAGGAAGGGGGAGAGGAGAGAAGCAGGCTGATGGAGGCACATAACCTGACCACGGTAATCATGGATCAGCAGCCATGATTATCATGGTCAGCACACTGGGAAAGATGAAGGGGCAAGAACAGGCAGGATCAACCAGGTTTTTTTTGGAACAAAGGGGCAAATGACAGCACAAGCACTAGGCTGTGTATCCTGCTTTAGGGCTCCATTCACACTTGTACGACTCCAAAGTTGCTCCGACTTTTGAGTGCAACTTTAGGTGGATACTACTTTGACAGCTGTTGCACAAATATTGCATTGTAGAACATTATGGTATTACTTTTATTTAACTTTTGGGGGTTAACATTGAAGTATATGGCCCTAAAGTTACATGAAAATCAAACCAAAGCAGTGCATGAACTACTTTGAAGCCGCTGCAACCTTAAGTCGCACATATATAAAGTGTTATCATTGGAAAACATGGGGAACGACTTGTCATGCAACTGATGTCCAAAGCTGCAGGACAAGTCGCACAAGTGTGAATCGAGCCTAAAAGGATCAGAATATTTTATTTATGGCTACAACCACTTTAAAGCAGAACTAAACCCTCTCAACATTAACAATTTTTACTCTGTATGCTACTAACATTTGTAAATGGATGGGAAGTTATAAATACTTGTTTTTAATTTTTTTTCCCCCCCCACATTTCTTCGCTTGCCTTCTGGTTTCTAGCCTGGGCCAAAACGTCATGTCATACAATCCTCATTGGCTTTTTTTGCCTCTCATCTGGAGGAAAGACTTTCTCAGCTAAAACACACCCTCCTGCATGCTTAAGCTAAGAGCAGATGGATTATGCTTTCCAGGAAGTAAATGCTACATGAATCATCTGCCCTTACGCATGACTGACCGCAGCTAGAAATGCTGGGGGGGTGGGGGTGGAGTTGTGAGTTACAATCATTTAACAAAATAAAGCATTGAGACATGGATGAATGGGTGAGTTTGACATAAATATAGCGTTTTCAGCTTGTTGTGCCTAGATACAGTTTAGTTCCACTTTAATGCTAAATAAGTCTCTGCATTCATTTGGATTGATCTGAACAATGACACCTCTTATTTAACCCTATGTACTTCTAGGACTTGGGAGGCAGTATATGCCAAGCCTCACGGCTCTTTATCCTTTTGCAGCAGTGATGTGGAACTTTGGCGCGTTCAAGATCACTTCCAGTCTGACCGCAGCATGACAAGACATGTGACAATACAGCACACGTGTGCAGCTCTTCACTGCAATCTGCCAAACAGTCTACAATAAATGCCTACTTAAAACCTGCAGCCTATTTAGCAGTCAATGCACAATTAACCGGTTGCCGACCGCCGCACGACTATATACTGCGGCGGTCAGCCCCGGCCAGGCAGAGTGACGTATCGGTACGTCACTCGCCTGTCACTGACTTGCGAGCCTATCGTGGGCGGGCGCGCGCCCGCCGAGGCGCGCGCCCGCCGCGGCTCGTTCACAGGCAAGTCAGTGCGTGTGACCGGCGGACTCGATGTCCGCCAGTCACACTGCGATCGCTCCTGTGAAGGGAGAAAGACAGAGCAGCTTGTGTAAACAAGCTGCCTGTCAGTTCTCCCTGTGTAAAAGTGAAGATCTGACCGTTCTACTATGTAGAACGGTTGATCTTTGCTTTTACACCAATAGGAATGTCCCTACACAGTAGAAAGCACGCCCCTAGGACACACTTAACCCCTCCCTGTCCAATAAAGTTAACCCCTTCCCTGCCAGTGTCATTTTTGCAGTAACAGTGCATATGTATAGCACTGATTACTGCAGTAATGTCACTGGTAACCCCAAAAGTGTCAAAAATGTCAGTCAAGGGTCCGATCTGTCCGCCGCAATGTCGCAGTACCGAAAAAAAAATCGCAGATCGCCGCCATTACGCGTTAAAAAAAAAAACACCAAAAATGACAAAAATCTTTCTCTTTGTTAGTAAACGCGATAACTTTTGCGCAAACCAATCAAAATACGCTTTTTGCGATTTTTTTTACCAAACATAGGTAGCATAAAACAAATTGGCCGAAAAATGTTAAAAAATTTTGATTTTTACTTTTTTTTTTGGGGAATTTCATATAAAAAAATGTGAAAAATATTGTTATTTTTGCAAAATTTACGCTCTTTTTTTGTTTATAGCGCGTGATCAAAAAATCGCACAGGTGATCAAATACCACCAAAAGAAAGCTCTGTTTGTGGGAAAAAAAGGACGTCAAATTCGTTTAGGTACAGCGTCGCACGACCGCGCAATTGTCCGTTAAAGTCACGCAGTAAAAAATCGCAAAAAAACCCCTGGTCCTTTAGCAGCCAAATCCTCCGGGGCTTAAGTGGTTAAAAGATGCAAACATTAAACATAATAAAGCGTTGACATTAAGAAATTTTCCAGCTATACAATCTTTGATATTTAAAACTAAAACAAGAAAACCCAACATAAAATAATTGGATACCGTAACAAACATTTTAAATTAATCACCACTCCTATGCATAGCATTGCTTTAATAAAGCATAAATTCTGCTGTACAGTGCCTAGGATTTGAATGCAAGAAACTAGAAGCTCACTGAATTTCTGGCAGGCAAACAATGGGATTTATGACTTACTGTAAAACCCATTTCTCTGATGTTCATTGACAGACACCGCTTCAGATACTCATAACTGTTGGGGTATACTGCCCCCTACAGGTGTAGGACACTGGGCAGAAAAAAAAGTCTGGCTACGCCCATGGGCAGTCCAAGGGGGTATACTCTCTCTCTGCTATAGGTACTTAGTTTAGTTACAAGCAGTGTCAGAAGAATTACAACTCCACAGAGGGGCGGGTGCTGTGTCTGACAAATCAGAGAAATGGATTTTGCACTAAGTCAAAAATCCCATTTTCTCGTTTGTTCAATGACACACAGCGCTTTAGATCTTCATAACCATTGGGACGTCCCAAAGCAGTGTTAAACATGAAGGGTGGGAACAGCAACAAAATTTCCCAAGGCTAAACAGTACCCAATCAGGCAACAGGAGCTCAACCAAAACAACTGGAATCCACCTGAAAAACAATACACTCTTGAGGAGGATCAGGTCCTCTCAACAGCAGCCTACAATACCTTGTGGCCAAAAGAAGCATCCGCAGATGCCAACACATCCACTTTATAAAACTTTGCGAAAGTGTGCACCGAAGACCAAGTGGCCGCCTTGCAAATCTGCTTCACTGACGCCTGACGACGGAAAGCCCAAGAGGCACTGAGTGCCCTAGTAGAGTGCACCTTGACAGGGAAAGGAGGAACCTGACCCTTGATGGAATAGGCCTGAATTACTGTCTGATCCATCTAGAAATGGTCGCAGAAGAAGCGGAAAACCACCCAGGACCAAGGATCCCAGCAAGGAACTAGGTCCTATCTCTGCCTATAGCAGAGAGGGAGTATACCCCCTGGGACTGCCCATGGGTGTAGCCAGACTTTTTCTGCCTAGAGTCCCAATCCTGTAGGGGGCAGTATAAGATTTATAAAGCATTCACCAATATTAAGAAATCTTATTGATACTTTAACCACTTTATCTACAATACATTGAAAAGCCAATGTATTACTTTAGGGGTCCGTGCACACTAGGGAAAAAAAAAAAAAAAAAAAATTGCTTCTTCTACAGGAGTTTTGTTTTGCCTGTAGAAGCAGCTCAATGTTATCCTATGTGTCCATGTACATTACGACGATTAGAGGTATATGTTAAGCTCAGCGTTTAGGAGGCTGAAAAAAAGCCTTCTGGTTTGCTTTTTTAGATTGGAGCTTTCTGGCAGAGGAAAAAAAAAACCCCCAAAACAGCCTAATCTGTGTACAACAGTCTATATGAGCACTTCTCTGCCAAGGGAACTGGCTTTTTTTTTTTTTTTAAAGCCCAGTGTGCATGGAGCCTTCGAAAGGGTTTGCAATACAAAAAACAAACATCTTAAAAACACTCATGGTAGCTAAGCCCCAATATACACCTGGAGTGTCCTGTGAGTCCCAAAGTGCAACAAGCCGGGAAGAAGGGATCCCATCATTCACAATAAGCCTGTTGTGTCACGTGAAGCTCTCAAACGTGCACAATCTACTTTAGGACCCTGTAGGCTTTAATGGAAGCACATGGAAAACTAATGTATATGCACATTTCAAGCGCTCTTGTTTAAAAGGATATACAACCAAAAAAAAAAAAAGTAATATTCTGCTACAGTACTGCAAGGTACGCAAAAAAAAAATGGCTCCAGTTCATCTGCCTACGCTTACTTATGTAAGAGGGCTAAAGCTGCAGAGTGCACAGAAATAAAACAAAAAAAAAAAAAAGAGTATATAGTCAAATACAGTAAAACCTTGGTTTGAGAGTAACTTGGTTTGAGAGCGCTTTGCAAGACAAGCAAATTTTTTAAAAAAAATTTAACTTGATATACAAGCGATGTCTTGATATACAAGTAGCGTTATGTCACAACTGGGTAAAAAAGAGAAGAGAGGCGCCTCCAAGTGTAGCAATATTGTTACCTTTAATGAATGTTCAATATTTAGCAGCTCACATGGTTGATGATTAAAACAGGCACATCTAAGTATGCAGGCATCCGGGGTAAAGCTTTCCACATCCTCCGCACTGCCATCTTCATCACACCCTTCCACGATGCGCTCCAAAGTCTCGTTTTCAGATCACTCTACTGCAGGGTAGTCTTCCCAATTACAATTGCAGACTAACATCGGTGAGAGCCGGTGGTTCAGAAGATGGTCTATGTGGACAGCTTTACACCGGATGCCTGCATACTTAGATGTGCCTCTTTAATCATCAACCTTGTGAGTTGCTAAATGTTATACCTTCATTAAATGTCCCCATACTGCTACACTTAGAGGCGCCTCTCTTCTCTTTTATACTCTGTAGCTCCTGCTGGATTTTGCTTCTAATCCCCTTGTGGAGGCGCCATTTGTGGATGGACATTTTATGATGACACAACCTATCACATTGCTATAAACTGAAAGACTTATGAATAAATAGTTGTGGAACGGATCATCCGAGTTTCCATTATTTCTTATGGTCCCTGGCACTCAGGGACAGTAACCAGGCTATTTTATTATTTACTAATGTAAATGGCAGGTCAAGCTATAATGAATATTACCACTGCAGTGAGCACAACAACATGCTTAATGGACATTTAGGATTACAAACAAAATTACATAACTTGCAAAAGGTTATAAACTACTTTAATGTCCTAGAAGGGATTGTCCTGATAGCCAAAAGCATCTTTTCACATTAGGTTTTTGATTGTACAAGATGTTAGGAAAGTCTGAATTTACTGCAGCAATGCCTGTTCCTGCACAGATCTTCTGTTCACATGGAAACTGTGGGTTGACAAAAAGCTGAAAAAACACCACACATTTTCTCAAAAATGATTTGTCTATTTCTGTCCAAGCATGTATCTGCAGAAAAAAAAAAATCACATCTCTGCAATTATATCAACATGCACTTACTGGTACCCAAATAAAAAGTGACAGTCAATCAACACAAAACTCTGCAAGTTCAAAATCAATAGTAATCACTTCAGTTGCTATAATGCAGATCTTATGAAGCTTAAACCCTTGATAGAGGCTTCCGTCATCTAACACATTGCATTTCAGCAAGACTGCACTGGAACTAGGCAACAGAAGTCTTCATCAGACATTTTCATAGCTTGGATTCCCTTTAAGCTGCCCTAACATATCAGATTGTGGCTAGTTTAAAAAAGAAACCCATTTTTTTAGCCTGGCATATACACAGCTCTGCATACTTGTCTTCCAAGAATGGTCAGGTCTACATTCACGGCAAGATAAAAATGCTGAATTAGGACAGGATGACCGAAGGCATTAAAGAAAAAAAATGCCAGTCAATTGACTGCACACTCATAGCTAGTCAAACCCAAACTGTGCAGTTCCCAAAACAGCAAAAGCAATTGCCAAATATATTCTTGGCAATGTCTGGCACACAATGTGTAGCATAGTTGTTGGACTGTCACCTATGAAAAAAATTTTGCTAGGCATCAAAGGAAACTTTCTTGTACAAGCTGAAAGGACCCAACTGTCTAGAGTATAGTAATTACCTGTAAAATATACTGTATAATCCAAGTGTGTTTCCTTCCCTCATAATCATGCATTATCCCGCCATGAAACGAGATTACAGCAGATTCTGAACACATCTGATTAACAGATTGGATTATTCTGATAAGGATTAAAAGATTTTGGCTTAATCGTGGTTACTATTAAAGATACCCTCACTCTAAAGCAGGGACCATTACCAGTTAATGTCTTCCATATACATATAACTGACAAGTTTAAATGCTGCAAGTAAAACATTAACTTGCATTAGATTTTTTTTTTTTATAGATAAAGTAGCCTTGAACCTGGAAATGTGAACTTTAAACAGTCCTCCAAATCAAAATATAATGGACAGATGCAAGAAGATTCCCACCTCTACATATGAAATATCTAGGACAACTCTTAATAACAGATGCAACCTTTATAGATATGCATGGCATTAAAGCATTTAGCAATCTATTCTTCACTTTCACCTTACATATACACAGGGTTATAGGGTTGGGGAAATATTAAAGCAAGCTTTAATATTTCATGCTTTCAAAGTAGAAAATGCAGTACATGTAAATTATGTGGCCTCGCCTCGTTAGATTACCACCAGACTGGATAGAAACAAGCAAAGGTTTAGGTTGTGATCATGAAGGATGATTCTACTGCAGTGGTAATTTATAAGGAGGGGGAAGAGAAGTAGGCCCAAAGCTCTTTTGGCCCCATGTACTGTGGGTCACAGGAATACCCTTAGTTCTGCACTCCTGTGATCCCTATTCAGTTGACTGTTGGCTAAAGTCTGCTGTTGGCTGACTTCACTCAGCTGGCCCATGCTCTGGAGAGATCCAGACTAATTTTGGTATTCACCCAGTTGCCTGGACCAACAGATGGTTCAGCCTCAGCATGATGGTGAAAGCCCAAGCCAGCTGTTCCCAGACTGGCAACTCCAGTAAGCGCTTGAGGGACAGAGCAGAGAGCCATTGGGGTTTATTCACTAAAGTTGGAGTGCGCAAAATCAGGCTCACTTCTGCATGGAAACCATTAGCTTCCAGGTTTTATTATCAAAGCTTAATTGAACAAGCTAAGGTTGGAAGCGGATTGGTTTCTATGCAGAAGTGAGTCTGATTTTGCACTTTCCAGCTTTATTTAGTAAATAAACCCCATAGACTGACAGTCACAGGCTCTCTGCTCACTGAAGACTGAGAACTGAGCAATCAGTCTTTCATCGCTCAATTCTCGGTCTTTAGGCAGCAGGGGCAGATTGATGCTGTATCCACCTACGTATGTAGGTTCATTTTTAATCCCCATACAATATGCAAGTCTGATGTGAGTGTAGAATTTACAAGTGTAGACAAAGCCAAGTGAACAGATAATCAAGGTATATATCTGTAGCATTTGTGTTCATAAATACCAATTAGTAATTTTGTGCAGCCCACATGATAATGTGGTATTATACAATGATAACCCTTATAGATGCAAAGTCAATTGCCCCATCTGTTTGAATTCTAATAGGCCAGGAAAACCATACTCAATCTACACCTAGAATAACCCACAGCAGAAAAGGGCTTCATGCACATTTACTTTGCGCCTCTAAACAGCATAACTTCTGGCAGGAGAAAAGCTGCATAAAAAAAACGCGTCTAGTATTTATGGATTCTATTGACCAGAATCTCATTTAGCCATTAGAATGCATAACACATTTAACGTTTACGCACGTATAACATTTTTCTGCTCTTCAGCTCCGCTCCTGAAGGTTTTTTTCAGCCTGTAAAACAGATCTCGAATACGCCTGCAAAAGCCTATAGGTGCATAGACACACCTAGGTTAACATAATTGCTTTTACAGGCCAAACAAAAAAAGGCCAAACGTCTGTAAAAGCGGCATTTAAAGGAGTTGTAAAGTCAAAAGGTTTTTCATCTTAATGCATTTTTTGCATTAAGATAAAAAGCCTTCTATAAGTAGCAGCCTCCCCAACACCCCCTAATACGTACCTGAGCCCCATCTCTCCAGGGATGTGCAGGAGTTCCTCGGCTGTCCGGGACTCTCCCTCCTGATTGGCTGGGAAACAGTGGCTGCGCCATTGGCTTCTGCAGCTGTCAAAGTCAGTTAGCAGATCAGGAAAGAGGGGCGGGGGCAAACTGCAGCTTGTGTCTGAATGGATACACGGAGCAGCAGCTCGCCTCAGGTGCCCCTACTCGTTTACCCAAAAAAAAAGTGTCAAAAACAGTACACAGGTTTTTGCCAAAGTCCTTTAATAAAAATGAAGAATGTCCCCCGTCGTAGCTGGTCTTCTTACATCTCTTTCGTCGGTCGGTTCTTCTCCCTCTGTTGATTTCTCCTGATGCTAGCCTCGCTGTTGTGTTACCCAGGGCATGATGGGGTGGTGTCGTCACAAAGGGGCAGGGTCCCCCAATGATGTCACTGCACGACCATGGCTATATAAGAAATGGCACACATGCCGGGAGCCAACGGAGGGAGGAGAAGACCTCAGCAGAGGGAGGAGAAGACACATTAAAGGCAAGATGTGGAACACTCATTTTTAATAAAGGACTGTCAAAAACATGTGCTTTTTTGGATGAAGGAGTCATGTTAAAGGGGGCCTCCAGATTCTGAAAAGCCCCCTGCCCACTAATGCCCACAACCACCGCTCAGGGTTGTCAGAAAGCGGCCCTTGTCAACATGGGGACAAGGTGCTTTGGGGTGGGGAGCAACCCCCTCCATGTTGAGGGCATGTGGCCTTGTATGATCTCGGGGGGCGCTGGCTTTCCCCGTTTTCTGACCTGCCAGGCTGCGTGCTCGGATAAGGGTCTGGTATAGATTTTCGGTGAAGTGGGCTGTATAAGGTATTTACTGGCAGAAAAAAAAAAAAAGAAAACATTTTACTATTCAAAGTTGAAACAAGAGCAGAAGATTTATTAGATGGAAAGATGAAAAATGACCGAAGGTCCGCTTTAAGCAAGGAGCAAAATTTCAGTAACTTCAAAGAAAACATGAGATGCTGCATCGGGTCTCATGTGAGGGTATACTGTTCTAATACACAGCTTCAGTTTTTCACACATCGGGCCTCTCACTACATACTAATTCTATATATGAAGACACCCACCCAGCCTCCCCATTACTCCTAGAAGGTTTTTTACCTATTACAGAAATGTTTGACAAGGCAAAAAACAAACAATATAAAAACAAACTTCCACCTTCTGAAAGCAATTTTATCGCAGAGGCTGGAGGGAATACAACTAATGTCTAGCTGCAATATAAATTGGCCCTAGTATGTGGAAGTATGGATGAGAAGTAAGGGACCTTAGATTGTAAGCTCCTTGAGGGCAGGGACTGATCTGAACATAAAATATGCAAAACTCGCATAAATGAATGGTGCTATAAAAAGTAGGAGCACACAGGGATCGGTTTTGTGCAGGAAAACTCCATTGTATGGGAACACCTTTTTAGGTTCTGAAAGATCCATGCTTTCAGGACCTGTTCAGTTCCTTCTCTTGTCTGAAGGAGTTCATAATGTTAAAGATAAAATTGTAATGAAATACAGTTTTCTTTAAAGTAATAGAACAGAAGGATCAGAAAAATGTATCTTTCTAGTTCTGCTAAATACAAAAAAAAAAAGAAGGGTATACCATTGCTTGGGTTCATTCATCTTGAAGCTATACCCACTGGTGTGATGAGCCATGGCTTCTATCTTTTTAGGATGATCAAGGGTGCCCCAGGTCTTTTATAATCCTACCAACATGAGTATCATTGACAACTGTTACTTTTAGTTTTCTGCTTTATTGTAGCCCATTTCTTCAGACCAACTTCTAACCTATGGGGTTGGGGCCAATTGTGCTGAATGGAATTTGAATGTTGACTAAATTGTATTCTGAAAAATCGGTGGTTGCTCTCTGGATTCAGTAGCTTTCAGGGCTTGTTTACACCATACATGCATGAAAACGGATGGGAAAACCATTCCAATTTCACTTGCAGAGACATGAGTTTACATCATTTCCTATGCACATTTTAGTGAGTTTTCATGCACATTGACATCAGTTTTCAGCCGCGTGAGATGTGTGTCCTGTTTACACCAATGTTGATGTGCGATTTTTTTTTCGCACAGAAAACTGAATGCACACTGTAGATTCCTGCTCAGCACACGATACTAGTGCTGTGGTGTGAACAGGGCACAGAGAATAATTTCTTGTGCCCCTGCAGAAAGAGTACAAATTATATATATATATATATATATATATATATATATATATATATATATATATATCACACTATGTACAGAGACCTATATATGCACATAGTGTGAACAAGGCCTAGGACATTCTCAGTCACTAACCTTGATCAACCTTGGAGATCTGTCCACTGATTTACTGCAAGCCTGGTGCAGGTCAATAATGTAAAGCAGTTAAACCAGCAGCAACTAGGCCAACTGTACTCAGAAGGGCAGCAATGACCACTCCAACTTCATATTGGGATCTAAAGGTGCATGTGCTTTGCCTATGACAAAGCTACAATTTCTCCAAAAGTCACACATTTACATTACCGTCACTCCTCACTGCTCAATTCAGCCATCAGAAAGCAGATTACAGCGCTGGGTGTCTGAGCATTCAGTCACCATGCAATATTGATGTTGCATGTGAGAAAAGGGAGTGAGCCACATAGATCCCCATATCTGGAAGTACCAGATACCTTTTGTTCACTCTCGCACTGAATGGAGCTTATCAAAGACAGTGAGAAGTGTTCTAGTTTGCTCAGCCTTAACCACTTCTGGACCAGAAGGTTACACCCCCTTAAAGACTGGGCCATTTTTTGTGATACGGCACTGTTTCCTTAGCTGACAATTGCGCGGTCGTGCGACGCTGTGCCCAAATAAAATTGATCTTTTTTTCCCCACAAATAGAGCTTTCTTTTGGTGGTATTTGATCACCGGTGCAATTTTTATTTTTTGCGCTTTAAACAAAAAAAAGGAGCAACGATTCCAAAAAATAAATTTCTTTTACTTTCTGCTATAAAATATTCCCACTAAAAAAAAAAAAAATAAATAGGCCAATATGTATTCTGCTTCATATTTTTGGTAAACAAAATAAGTGTATATTAATTGGTTTGTGCAAAAGTTATCACGTCTACAAACTAGGGGAAAGATTTATGTTGTTTTTATTTTTTACTAGTAATGGCAGCAATCAGCAATTTTGAGCGGGACTGCGACAGATGCAGGGTACAGATTGGACACCTGCCATTGACAATTTTGGGGGACCAGTGACATTACTACAGTAGTCCGTGCTAAAAATATGCACGGTACTGTACTGCCACTGGCAGGGAAGAGGTTAACACTAGGGACGATCAACGCGGTAAATGTGTCCCTAGGGGGTGCTTTCTGTGTAGGTGATGGACTTGCTGGATAAACGCAGAGACCCGTTTTCCGAAATAGGAGGAACACAGGATCTCTGTGTTTATCACGGACAGAACAGCCATGTTTACAGTCTCCGCAGAGAACGATCGCGGGTGCCTGGTGGACATCGCGTCTGCTGGACCTGCTGATTGGCTTCCCCTGTGGCCAATCGGTGCGTGCTCACACCCCCACTAGCTGTCCTGCTAAACGGCGTACAGGTACATCGTTTCACAGGACAGAGCCGACCTGCCGCAGTATAAGTATGGCGGCTGGTCGCCAAGTGGTTAAAGAAAGCATGTTGCTTTGCCTACATGTACAAACCACAGGTTTAAAGTTGAGACGCGACAATATTACATTTGTTGGTTGGAAGTATTTACTGTGGAATGCTCTGCCTGCTAACAAATCTAATGAGACCCATGCCATTGACAAAAAAAAAAAAAAAAATGTAAAAATTGTATTTCCATAGAACATCTGAAAAGGCTCAGAATTATCTAGGTGCGGCTTTACACAAACCATTAAATCAGAATTTCAGCAGATACAAAAACAAGGAGAAAGGGCTGCAAATGACGCAGGTTGCCACGGCGCCCTTACATAAAAGTGGGGGCGGGTACCTGTTTTTCACAGGTATCTGCTCCCCCGAAAGGTGTCAAATGTGGCACCGGAGGAGAGGAGGATGCGGAGCTTCCACTTTTGGGTGGAACTCCACTAAATTTATTCTGGTCTGCAGTGGTATCCGTCTCGATTCCTCCAAATAAAGATTAGCATTGGTTAGCATTTGTATTGTGGAGGCATACTAAGCTTTGTTAGGGCAAAAAAGGCTTCAATGGTTTTATACATTTTCTGCTCATAAAACAGCTCTCTACCCTTAGTCTCCTCCACCTCTCCTCCCCCTTGTGCTTTCTACTGACTAAACAAAAATATCTGTAGCCATAGAAATCTTGTAATACACTTCTATTAAAAAAAAAAAACACACACGCCTGAAAACTGCGCCGCTCAGGTGTGAATGCAGCCGAATGAACGGTCTGTGCCCCCTGTGAACTTGTGGCAGGCAGTAGAAAGCAGAGCACCTGTCCAGGTGGCATGTATCCGACACGTTCAGAAGTGTTTTATTGCTCTTCAGAATGAACATTTGACTCACTGCCTGCTAGAAAGGTATGTTTTTAACATCTTACATGGTGTCTTCTCTATTTTTGTTACAGTAGCAAGGTCAATTTGAAGTCTTGGTAAGTTAATTTATTCATACCGGGTGCGACTTTACAGATCAAAGTCGCATGACAAGTCGCAACCGGTTTGCCGTTATGGAGCTGTTCAAAAATCAGTGCAACGTGAGTCGCAGCGACTTAAAAAAAGGTTCCTGCACTGAGCAACTTGCACTGACATCTGTGTATGAAGTCACACAGATGTTGGCAAGTCGCACATGAAGTCACACGGATAGGCGGCTTTGAAATTGCACTGAAGTAGCACAACTTCAAAGCCGCATCCCATTGTAAACCCGGACTTAATGGCATAATAAAAAGATATATGGGGGAAAAGATGAACATTTGAAGATAAAGGCTTTAGACAAACGGCAATCTAAATAATCAAAGCTTTGTATAGTCCAACAAGATCAGCTGAGATTCTTTAGTTGCACATGCACATTATATGTCAGCAAGCCATGTAACTAAATGTCACCCTTAAATTCCAAAACTTTAAACCATGAGGTCACTATCACTTGTGAACACATTAATAGTCTCATTACAATTGACCAACAGAATGTCTTAGAAAACACACACAGAAGACTGAAAAGAACTGTACAAACATCTACACAAATAAAAATGCCAAACATAATACTCTGCATTATAAAACATGAGGGAAAAAAAAAAGCTGGCTAAATTTTGTGTATAGCGATACTGGGATCTGTGAGGTCCACTGCATGTAATACCTTCCCTTATTCAGCCCACTCTATTCCAACCATCCTAGATCTTGCCATGAATCTGTGTGATGCACTGCGTGTTCTATGCTTCACCCCCACCCTCCTCCAATCCTTCTGTGCAAGCAACAGAGCCAGTGCTAAATTTCATCCCCTGCAAGTTTTATTCCTCCTAGTATTGCAACAGAAACACCCTTGGGGAAAAAGGCAGGTCAGCTGATAATTTGCATTTTAACCACTTCTGGACCGGAAGGATTTTCCCCCTTAATGACCAGGCCATTTTTTTTGTGGTTCGGCACTGCGTTACATTAACCGACAATTGCACGATCGTGTGACGCTCTACCTAAATAAAATTGATGTCATTTTTTTTCTCACAAATAGAGCTTTCTTTTGCTGGTATTTGATCACCTGTGTGATTTTTATTTTTTGCGCTATAAACAAAAAAATAGCAACAATTCTGAAGAAAAATAAGCGTATATAGATTGGTTTGCGCAAAAGTCATCAAGTCTACAAACTAGGGTAAAGATTTATGTCATTTTTAGTTATTTATTTTTTACTAGTAATGTCAGTGATCTGCGATTTTTAGCGGGACTGCAACATTGCGGACAGATCAGACCCCTGACATTTTTGACACTTTTTTGGGGACCAGTGACATTACTACAGTAATCAATGCTAAAACTATGCACGGTTACTGTACTAATGACACTGGCAGGGAAGGGGTTAACCTAGTGAGTGATCAAAGGGTTAAATGTCAGCCTAGGGGAGTGTTTACTAACTGTGGGGGGAGGGGCTTGTAAAATGACCAGAGACCTGGGATCCTATATAGAAGGATCACAGGCGCTCTGTGATTATTTCAGAGATCACGGTTGGCTGGCTGACTGTTCTCTCTCAGTGGGGAGCGATCGCGGGTGCCGCCAGCCCCGTGCACAGGCATCCCTGTCGCCTAGTGCGGGTGAGAGCACGCCGCCGACAGCGCGCGCTCGCCCGAGGACCGCTCCCGCGAGCCAACGTACCACTATGTCTGTTCGTGCAGCCGAGCCAGCCTGCCGCGGACGGAAAGTGGTTAAATCTAATTTACAAAAAAGCACTATTAGGTGTGTTTATTTCTCCTGCCCATTAGCTGGGCACAAAGGAAGATTTAAATTCTTCATTCGTTTACATTAGGAGACCAAGCTACATTAAATAAATGGAAGGATTACTCATTACACATTAAGGACATTCTTACAGCTACTCCCAGGGGAGTAAGAGGTTTTTTTACAGCTTAAAAATGCCTCTCCGTGTTATTCTGTGCGTCAATGCACACATAGGTTTAAAGGAGTTGCAAGTGGCAAAGGCGTTTTCAAGCTACAAAAAAAAAAAAAAACACCCAGAGCCAGTGCTTCTGGGGCAGCATCGTTACAGCTGTTAATGAGTGTTAGCGCTGTATACAGCGTTGAGCCGCGTCAAGCATTTTTAAGCTGTAGTACAGTAAAACCTTGGATTGCGAGCATAATTCGTTCCGGAACCATGCTTGTAATCCAAAGCACTCTTATATCAAAGCGAATTTCCCCATAAGAAATAATGGAAACTCAGATGATTCGTTCCACAACCATTTATTCATAAGTCCTTCCGTTTATAGTCCATATAAAAAGATTATAGCATTGCGATAGGTTGCATAAAATGTCCATCCACAAATAGCCCCTTCCATAAGGGGATTAGAAGCAAAATCCAGCAGGAGCTACAGAGTATCAAAGAGAAGAGAGGCGCCTCTAAGTGTAGCAATATGGTTCCATTTAATGAAGGTCCAACATTTAGCAACTCACATGGTTGATGAATAAAACAGGCAAATCTAAGGATGCAGGCATCCGGGGTAGAGCTGTCCACATAGACTATCTTCTGCACTGCCAGCTGCCAGTCTGTAATCCTGACCGGGAAGACCACCCTGCAGTAAAGCGATATGAAAGCGAAGGGCAGCATAGAAGGGATGATGTAGATGTCGGTGCGGAGGATGGTCTATGCGGACAGCTTTACTCCAGATGCCTGCATACTTAGGTGTGCCTGTTCCAATCATCAACCATGTGAGTTGCTAAATGTTGTACCTTCATTAAATTTAACCATATTGCTACACTTAGAGGCGCCTCTCTTCTCTTTTATACTCAGCTGTGACTTGAGGCTACTTGTATATCAAGACATCGCTTGTAAACCAAGTCAAAATTTATTTGAAAATTTTGCTTGTCTTGCAAAGCGCTCTTAAACCAAGTTACTCTCAAACCAAGGTTTTACTGTAATTGGATTTGGGAGTGGAAAATAGAAGAGGGCAGAGAAACGCTGCTGTCAGAAACTAAGCGATTACCTACAAGTTTGACTGACCAGAATTCAGTTGATTGTGAAGATACCACTTTATGGACAACTTCAATGTAGTTTACTGAAAGTCCTAATCAAAAACTAGGTATGAAAAAAAAACAAAGAAAAAAAAACCCTATAGTAATCTAAACAATCTAAACTCCTTGAGTTGAACCCAACCACTTCTGTATGTGCGATTATAGCACAACTTAAAAAATATGTCAACCCGACATTTCATATTTCTGACGTGCCGCTGTACCATGTACTTGTATGAAAAAATATCCTATTTTTTGTAATGCTTTCTTTGTGTGAAATCTCTGATGTTCCTGACAGTCCCTCCTTCCTCTGGAAAACTGACCAGACTAGGCAGAAGAACACACCGTGGCTAGTTTTCTGGATGTGCTGGGAACTCAGCCTGCTCTCCTTTAATGAATAAACTGGTGCTGACATCACCCCTCGCACAGCCATTCACTGAGAAAAGCACTGCTGTTTCTCCTCCCCTAGCCATCTGAGCTCCTTGTGCAGCTGAGCATAGAGGGTATGAGATTCCTTTTAAAAAAGGGAAAAAGGGTATTTATGTTTTCTATATGTCAATTTTTTGCTTTTCATTTCTACTTTAAACTGAATGGGTTGCAATGTGATATTTGTTGTTTAACAAAATGAGAGTTTACATACTTTGAACCAGTGCTTGACAAATTTGCTTAGAATCTAGGAGCCAACTAAAAAGTTAGGAGCCAGTTTTTTCTTTCTAAAATCAGCTGCCCAGCACCCAGGATTGCATGTCCTGGGTGTCTGGAAATAAGAATTGCCCACGCCTGAGACCAAGCGAAAAAAGACCAGGAAAAACACCACAGCACCACTCACAAAAAACACTAAGATTTTGCAAATAGGCCACTGATAGGCAGCATTGATAGGTGGCACACCATGTCAACAGCGGCAGTAAGGAAAGGGGGACCGATCGAGCCATGCTCACCACAGCACCGCCCACCAGAGGAGGAGCGTGTACCCCCCTCCAGCAGGCCGCAAAGTTGAGGCTTCAATTTTGGCCAGCGCGACTCAAGTCTGCGCACCTCGGGGGGGGGGGGCAGTCACGTGTAAAGAATTCAGACAGCTGCTGTGGTGCAGCCCAGGTGCCAGGACACAATTTTCAGTCATTATATATATATATATATATATATATATATATATATATATATATATATATTTTATTACAAGGGGGCTGGGAAGCTGTGTTTAAGAAGCTGTACTTCTCCATTTTAGGATAATGAGAACTGGACTCAGCCATTCCCCAGCCCAGCTATTAGGACAGATCACATTGCGCTGGCTAAGAAATGCTTTTAGTAAGCCATGACACCTACTCCACAAACAGCGAAAAGGTTTTTTTTTTTTCCTTTAACCACTTACTGACCAGGTGACATAATAGTACATTGCTGGATTGGAAGGGTGAGGAGCAACCACCGGATTACCTTTGCAGGCGATTACTTTTACAGGGGTCCTTTACCAGGCTCTCCCATGTGGCAGCATTGGGTTCCTGGGACACAGAGGAATTAAGGTTGTTCCTCCCACTATGATGAGAATTTTGTCACTTCCGTTTCAGTCTCATGTAAACAAGCATCCAATCAACCAATCTTGGTTTGATCAGATGCTTTTGAGGGCAGATGAGAGATCTAGGGTCTAACAGAGGTAGAGAGGTAAAATGAGGTAACTAAGGTATAGAGTACCTGTCACTGCCCATGCTATCACAAGGGATTTTCATCCCATGTGATAAAGTTGATAAAAAAATTTAGACAGAATAAATATTTTTTTCTTTTTAATAAAAAGAGCTTCTGCCTCCCGATGCTTTTGCGCAAAGGTGAATGCATACGTAGCTCACGCACACATATGTAACCTGTTTGCACCACTCATGTAAGGTATCACGAAAACCTAATAAGAGCAACAATTCTTGCCCTAGTAGACCTTCTTCTAAGCCTTTACAGGTTTCTAGTTTAGGCATAGCCTAATGCCTATTGAGATTTTTTATTGAATTTTTTTTTTTTTTTTTTTTTTTTTAACTACCGTAGTTTGGCAGCATTTGAGTGTGCACGATTTTAAAGCATGAAATGTTAGGCATCTGTTTTCTCAACATAACATCTTTTATATTCTATCAAACAATTGTGTATTATATTGTGTTTGTGTGCATTAAAATTCACTAAAAGGCATTTTCTTTTTTTAAAAAAAACTGGGTTTAAAGAACAGCTGCGCAAAAGCGCAAATACCTCATGACAAATTGCAACACCCATTATTTTATGCTTTATTGCCTCTGCTTAAAAAAAATATATGTTTGGGGTTTCCAAGCAATTATCTAGCAAAAAGGCATATTGTAAACACTAATGTGAGAAGTGTCAGAATAGGTCTGGGGGTCAAGGGTTTAAGGCATGCTGTGTGAATACAGAGTTGGCTTTTCTCAAGACTGCGAAAAATGGAAATACACCAAGTCATAATAAATGCTTCAATTTTTCCCAGTCTTTGTAGCAGATAGGGTAAAGCTTCAATGTGACAGTACAAAGGGACAGGATCTGAACTCTGCTCCTAGTTCACTCCTACATTACATGTGTTTTCTTGAAGTGGTTGTAAACACAGCAGAAGTGAACAAAGCACAATCTTCTATAGTTTGTACTCGCCTGAATCCAATGCGCCAGTTCTGGTTCTTCTCTTAACCCAATGCTATTAACATACTGAACAAAGAAAACACCTCAGCCTTCTGGGAGACAGCTTACCACCTCCAGCACACAGCAGATGACTCAGATCTGTTCCCTACGAGTCTGTTAGAAAAAGGTGTGTCATTTCCCTTCAATCATCGATTGGATTTCCCAGAGCCCTGTGCTCTAGCTCTGTAATGTGTGATATCAGAGCCTTGGCCCCTGCTGCTGAGTGATGCTCACATTTTTTATGGGTTTTAGAAGCCTGAAGATGAGGGCTACAGATAAACAGTTACAACTTATGCAGGGTGATGCGTGCCATCTCCATCACCTGAGGCTAGTTAGCTCACTGGGTACAGGTAAGGGTTTACAACCACTTTATCTAGAGATGTCTGTACATAGCTAAAACCCCTCCACTGTCCGCAAATGCATTGTCATTTTGATCATTCGCAAAACAGAACCCCTTACATATTCTTCGTTCTACCCAATTTCTGGAAGAAGGAGCTGGCGTTGATGGGGGTGTTTATGCGTGTTATCTGCAAAGAAGCCAGACTAACTAGAAAGATCCTGCATAAAGCCATCAGGTGTTAAAGCAAGACTGAGCCCCGGTTCACACTTGTGCGTGTGCGGGGTTTGCATGCAACGTCGGAGCGCACTGCTCCGACATTACATGGGATCAGCTGTGCGGTGCGAGTTTAGCCATACAAACTGTATGGCTAAATTCGCATCGCTCCCGCAGCAAACACGCACAGGAGGCATTTTTGCAGCCGCATCAGGATCGGATCGCACAGCGGTTCACACTTGTGCGATCCAATCCTGTGCGAACTGCACGATATGCGATCAAACTGGGGGTGTCGTTAAGATTACATTGACACCCCCAGCGTATCGCATATGGCAGTGTGAACTGCCGGGGGTTTGTGTGCGATGCGGGAACAGGCTGCAAATTCGCAGCCTTCCCGCATCGCATATATGTGAACCGAGCCTAAACTCTGGTTTAACAAAAAACAAACAAAAAAAAGAAGAAAAAGATTCTATTCAAATATATATATATATATATATATATATATATATATATATATATATATATATATATATATATATATATATATATATATATATATATACATACACACACACGTTTTTTTTTTTAATCAAGTACAGTAAACCCCCCTCCATTGCGGGGGTTACGTTCCGGACCCAGCCGTGAAAAGTGAAATTCCGCGAAATAGAAAAACCCTATTAAAATGCATTGTAGGCATGATTTTTTTACTGTCACTGTACGCGTAGAAGCATTTTAAGGTCTTTAAACACACTTTTAAAACAATAGAAACTCATTTAAACACATAAAAGATACTAAGAGACAGAGCAAGAGCTATGAAAAACACAAAAATAATTCATTTTTAATGATTTATATAGTAAAACAACATTACAAAAAAAAACCGCGAATTACCGGGACCGCAAAAACTGAACCGGGGGATTACTGTATATTTTTTTAACCCAAAAAGTACCTTCTATTGCTTTCAGACCCTTTCAAATAACCAAATTCAGTTTTTTCTGCTGCAGCAATCTGACTTCGAAGTATGGCTATGTTCATTCTTCATGACCCCACTGTATGTTGAACATAGCCGCCCCAAGATGGACTAGAGACTGTAGTGTACATAGAGCAGCAACTAATGTGCACTGCTTGTTCCAAACATAGTGAAGGGGGAAGAAGAGGCTTGGGAGCGCAATGGACATTGCAAGAAGGCAAAGAACACAGTAAAATAATTTCATGAAAAAAAGATTAAGGAGTGGATGTATATGGATTATTTTAGGAGAATAAGAAAGACAACTAGTGTCACATTAATGAACAGCATGCTCTGATTCAACATGCTGTTTACACAAAATGTCCCCATTGTTGAAATCTGACAAATGTCACATTTAGTGCGAACTGAATGATGATAACCTCTAATCTTTGAAGATATTAGTATAAAATTAGGAAGGTATTGATTTAAAGGAGAATATATAGCTTTACCATTTATTTTCAGTTAAGCTGTCTGAATACATTTTGCTGCATTTTACCTGAAAAACTATTTCTTTATTTTAAGTTTTTAGTATTGTTTGTGCTCCCCACTGGGGGATTTCCTCCCAATTCCTGCTGGAGAGCTGAAGTAATGGGAAACCTCTCTAGTAGGACACACATTTCAACACTTTTTTAAAGGAGTTTTATGGTGACAACCCTTTCATTTTACATCAGCAACGAGTACAAATAATTGTAATATATTCTATTCTTTAGCAAGCAATCCCAATTGAATATTTGTGACTTAAACCAGCATAATTGCTAGCACAGCCAGCCATTTGCAGTTGAACAAGACTGACCCTGCTACATGCACAAAAAGACTGATAGGTTTTCTTGAACCTTCAGTATGTCTGGTTATAAAAATATAAGAAAAGATTGAACAGTTAAGCCCCATACACACGCATCGATTATTGGCCGGGAATTTTCGGCCAACGTCCGATCTGCCGATTTTCAGCTTGTTAGAATGATGCTTCCGACAACCGACTCCGACTTTTCGGCCAAAAAAATCTGGTGTGCAGGCTATAAAATTTTTGTTGGCTGTCAACACAACGGCCGATTGTTCCTCAGTCAGTACAGATTTCGGCAGACAAAAATCTGATGAGCAAGACTGGGCATGCTCAGAGAAGAAAAAACACACAGAAAGTTAACCAGCACATGACATCACTTCTGAAGTAGATTTTTGTTGGCCGAGAAAATTCGTGTACAGTCTAGGCACATTCCAACCAACAAAACACCACTCTGGACAAAAGTCGGACGATCGGTCGGCCGATAATCGTTGCGTGTGTACTAGGCATTACATGGGACACAGAGGAAACCATTCTCAGCGCATCTACAGGTACTTCAAGGTGAGCTTTTGGCAGACAGCTATAATGTGCCCGATTAGAGAGCTGTGTTTATAGGATGCCAAGGGTAACATTTCTCTGCAGTATAGTTCCTATCTCCATTTCCTTTAACCCTAGAATTTCCACTTACCTGAATGGCTTACCCATTATATGAACCAAATCAAAAGCCCAACACAGAACATGGTCCCTCCTCATACATGTCAGACCACACAGAGGTGTAATGGCTGGTACACAGGCTTAGTATATTCAGGATTCTTGTTTATTTATGCAATACCAGGGCCGGAAAGGAAAACAGAACACTCGGAAGTCAGGAGACCTACCAGAGAATGTAGTGAGGACAAATGCTACCAGAGATAAATGTAGAGATTGGGGGGGGGGGGGGGTGGTCAAATACTAGAAGCTACAGCAGACAGTATGGAAGACTGTAAGAGAAGCTAGTCCATTCATAAGACAGGCAACACAAGGGTGCAGAGTGTTACAATGTGTATACTGCTGATAGAACAATGTGTCAGACCTCAGTGGACGCACTTCAGCTTCATTCATAGTGGCAAAATCCTCCAGCAGTAAAAGAGAAAGTTACAATATATCCTCATACACAGACGGAGGACTGAAACTGTATCCAGCTGGCCAGGGCTAATTACTCCGATCTAGAGCGTTCTCTATGCAGTCATTACACAGGAATGAGCAGCAGAAACCAAACATAAGGCCAGCCATACATGCATAGATTTCTCCATCCACACGAAAACATGTAGACAGAGGAATTTCCAATGGTGGATATTTCATACAAGCACCCAAGGCTGCTTGAATATCCCAACAGTAGCTGCCTGTAGCTGATAATTTTCCACAAGGCGACTGGGTGGGAGGCCCCGAGCCAACAGGGTCCCAAAGCTTGAATTTTGGCTGACTATACAGGTAACTGCAGAAAATTAAATCAGTCCATGTCCAGCTTAAGCTCAAAATTCATTTAACTAACACTAATGTAAACAAATAGGAAAAAGATATCACTGTGTTTAGGCTCTATAAAGCAGCTGGCATAAATTGCTGCCAACAATGATAAAGATATAAAAAGAAGAAACACAGCGCTTAAAAGTAATAGGTGTTCACATACACCAGGAAATCCTAGAGAAAGTGACAAAACACAAAAAATTAACATTCATAAAAAAGTCCATATATAACAGGGGATGCCCGGGGTGCAGGGCAGACTGAAATGCAGGTGAACTTACAATCCACCACCGACACCACGACACACCAGGCCTCCTACCCCAAGATATGGACCACTAGATCATAGGTGGTCACACAAGCTTTTCAGCTATCCTCGGACTTGTCTTTGGCTCATTGATAATAAGAAAAACAGATCCCGTAGGTTCCTGAAAGTTAAATCTCTCCACAGGTCACAAAAGTTAAAATGAGAAAACTCCTTATGGTGCAGTATATCAGCTTTTTTTGCAGACAAATCCAGAATACTCACATAAAACCATGTAAAACAAGTGAGTCATACAGTGGAAAAACGAACAATTTCCATCAAGATGGCCATAATCCACACGTTTGGAAAGTGATATGCGGTAACCATAGTCCATCTTACGCGTTTCGTCTGCCTGTTTTACATTTTTTTTGTGAATATTCTGGATTTGTCTGCAATAAATTCCTGACCGTTTTGATATACTGCACCATGAGAAGTTTTTTCTCATTTAAACTTATGTAACCTGTGGAGAGACTTGGATGGGCCTACAGGATCCATTAGTTTCTTATGATCATGAGCCAAAGACCAGTCAGGATTGCTGGAATGCTTGTGTGACCACCTATGATCTAGTGGTCCATATCTTGGGGTAGGAGGCCTGGTGTGTTGTGGTGATGGTGGAATATCCGTTGACCTGCAGTTCACTCTGCCCTGCACCTTGGGCGTCCCCTATGACATATGGCCTTTTTTTTTTTATGAATGCTTATTTTTTGTTGGGTCACCTTCTCTAGGATTTCCTAATGTATGTGAACACAAGTTTTTAGTGCTGCATTTCTTCTTTTTAAAACACTAATGTAAAGCAGCACTAAATTACTAAACACGGGTCAAACCATGAAAAACGTGGAATTAAACCCAAAAATGTAATACTGTATACACTGCAGCCTACTTTTTCCTAGATGTGATTGTTGCATTAGTTTCCTTTTAGGCTTTTCCCCCCTGTTTTGACCTGGTGATCTGTCCAATAAAACACCATGTATTAAGTGCCTAAATTCTGGATGAAGGAGCAATAGAGACACCTCTGGGCAGCAGCACTGTCAGTCTGGGGGGAGGGGAGTGTTAGATATACTAGTAGATTTAACTACCTCAATACTGGGCACTTAAACCCCCTTCCTTCCCAGACCAATTTTCAGCTTTTAGCGCTGTTGCAATTTGAATGACAATTGCGCGGTCATGCAACACTGTACCTAAACCAAATTTGTGTCATTTTTTCCCCACAAATAGAGCTTTCTTTTGGTGGTATTTGATCACCGTCAGGTTTTTTCTTTTTTGGTGCACAAATAAAAAAAGACTGAAAAGTTTGAAAAAAAAAAAAAAAAAGTTTTTTTGTTTAGGTTATAAAATTTTGTAAATAGATATGTTTTTTCCTGCACTGATGAGCACTGATGATGCCGCACTGACAGGCACTGATGAGGAGACACTGATGGGGTGGCACTGATGGGGTGGCACTAATATGCAGCACTGATGGGCACTGATAGGTAGCACTGATATGCAGCACTGATATGTGGCACTGATAGATAGCACTGATATGCAGCATTGGTGGGCACTGATAGGCAGCGCTGATGGGCACTGATAGGCAGCACTGATGGGCACTGATAGGTGGCACTGTTGGGCAGGAATGATCGGCACTGATCGGCACTGATGGGGGGCACTGATCGGCACTGATAGGCGGAACTGGTGGGCAGTAATGGGCACTGGTGGGCGGCACTGATAGATGGCAATAACGGCACTGGTGGGCAGCACTGATAGATGGCATTGGTGGGCAACACTGATAGGGAGGGCACTGGGGGGCTCTCTGAGCCCTGCTTGCCATCCCTGGTGGCCATGGTGGGCATCCCTGGTGGTCATGGGTGGGCATCCCTGGTGGCTTAGTGGCACCCCTCCCCCCCCCCCCCAAGGCTGCACTGGTAATCAAAAATCTGATTACCAGCACAGACCCCCTGTGATCAGTGAGTAATTAGAAATACTCACTGATCACCCCAGCAGCAGCACCGATCCTCTTCTCTTCTCCTCACTGACAGGATCGAAGCCGTTACAACGGCTCTATTTACATTACATGACGGCTGTGATTGGACACAGCCGTCATGTGATCAGGAGGGCCAATCACAGGGCCCTCCTGCCGAATGATGTTGCTCTGTGTCCGAGGGACACAGGCACATCGAGATCGCGCCGCTGCGCGTGCCCGCGGCGGCGCGATCTCTCTCCTTCTGAAGGACGTTCCGGAACGTCCATTCAGAAGGACGAGACTCCCGCCCGGCCGTATATTTACAATGGCCCGGGTGGGAGGTAGTTAAACACCACTAAACTTTAGCCAACACGAAATAATCCGTTACAGCAACAAGTTTTTTTTTTTCCTTTTGGGATAAAAGGTTTAAACCAAGGCCCCTTTGACACGGGCGGTGCGCCCGACGGACTGTTTTGCTCAGCAAGGATCGATCCGCCGACCTCGGCTGAGCAGGCGGATAACTGCTCTGTCTCCGCTTACTTTGCAGAGACGGAGCGGTCAGAGCCCCGCTCTCCTCTATGGGGGATAAGATAAGAGAACGGACCACCTGTCCGTTTTCATCCGATCCACCAAAGGGATAGAAAATAGGGTTTCCATCTGTCTGGATTCCACAGACAGAATCGGGTAACAGCGGGTGTCAGCGGAGATGTCACTGCTCACATCCGCTGCTTCATAGGTCTGCATGGAGCATCCGATGAGGTCTCCCTGAAAAACTGACAGGCGGACCAGATCGGAAAGCCCCTTTGAAAGGGGCCTTAAAAGCCGATTGTAAGCACCCATCAGGGGTTGAGATAAGAAATTTAACACCAACTTCAACTGCAGGACAGCTTGTTTGGTTGAAAAACAGACTTACTGGCAGGATCACCAGGTGAAAGGAAAGCAACGTATGCAGGGATCACATCAAAAAATTAATAAATTCAAAAGAAAATATTTATATTGCAATTTACCAAACACCACAAAATGGACAGTGCCATTTTATCTCATTATTATTCTCCAACAAAGTAGCCACAGATTCTTGGAAAGTAAGGCTAGGTTCACCGAGTGGGTGCATATTGGATACGTCATTCATTCTTAATGGCAGCCCCACATACTGGAAACCGCTTTGCATTTTCATATGCTTACAACTATGCAGTATCCCAGACACTCATTTTGGAAAAGGTATAGGGACTTTGCCCCATCAGTCCATTCAAACGAACATGCTGCTGTGTCCACGGAAATGCAGCCACAGGGAAACCACCATAGTGTGAACCTTGCCTAAGTGTTTTTTTTTTTTTTGTCAGAGCAAGTTTGTTGCAATTACATTTTTTTCATTTAGGGTCCATTCACACAAGCGCGACTTGTCGCCTGACAAGTCGCGGTCGGTCGCCGGCTATTGATTAGCACAGGACCCGGTTCTAATAGGAGCGACACAAGTCGCTCCGACTTAGAAAGAGGGTCCTGTACTACTTTGGGGCAACCTGGAGGCGACTTACATTGACTTCAATTATATGAAGTCCGTGCAAGTCGCGCCAAGCTGTGCACCGCGACTTCACAGGTCGCCCCAGCAAGTCCTGTCGCCCCTGTCTGAATGGGCTCTTAAGGTCTAACTATGATGTAGAAAGACTGCTCCAAAACATAATCCAGTTTCCTTACTTTAGGCTCCATTCACACCTGAGCGTATCCTTTTCAGGCTTTTTTTGGGAGTTTTTAGGTGTTTTTTTGCAAGTGTTTGGAGGCAGGCATTGACATCCAAGGGCTCTTTCAGACGGCCGCTCCGCTGTTTTTCTCCGCTGTGGGACTTTTTTTTCACGGAGCGGATGACATTTGTGTCATCCGCTCCGTATGTCCGCATATCATCCCATCCATTTGCGGATGATATGCGGACATAATGCAAGTCTATGGGCATTGCGGATGTCAGCGGATGACACCACTGACATCCGATTTTCCTTCCTTTCTGTTTTTTGAACGGAGGAAAAATAGGGTTCTGTTCCGTTCCAAAAAACGGAACAGAACTGAAAGGAAGAAAATCGGATATCAGCGGATGGTATTCCGCTGACATCCGCAATGCCATAGACTTACATTATGTCCACAAATCATCCGCAAAAAAATAGGATGATTTGCGGACATACGGAGCGGCCGTGTGAAAGAGCCCTAACAAAAACACCTGTAATCTGCCAAAAAGGAAGCTCATGTGTTTTTTTGCGCTTCAAAAAATTCAAAATGTTATAATGTGAACAGGGGCCATTAAAACTAATGGGATTTTGCTTGTTGCGTGTTTTGAGACTTCAGAGATTTGAAAACGCTCAGGTGTGAACAGGGCCTTAAACATTGCTGCTGTGCTTGGATCATGAATGTGAAAGTATGACAAACATACAACAAAAATAAAAAAGCTGGGACAAAGTAACATTTTTACAATTTTCCACTGCTAGTGTATATGACAATATATATAATAAAATATGCAGAACTTGAATACAGCTTAAATACCCTCAAAGACTGATCACTCCCATGTAAAAAGAATCCAATATGGATACAAGATCAATATAAAGTAAAAAAAAACAGCAGGCATTTACGACTCAGCCATGAGCCCATTTGTCCCCTCTCAGCATCAAGCACAAGAAGAGGGTCATTCAACAGCTGGGCTTCTGACCTCTTCAGAAAGGATCGCCAAACCAGGCTGACATCACTTAAAGTGACTGCAGCTAATTTTCCTCTAAACACGGTTTCTCAATTAACCATCCCCCCTTTGCTTTGCTACCCACCCTTTCCTGTCTGTGATTGAAAGCAGACCTTGCCTGCTGGAACAGATGAAATAGGAGTAGAGAATGTGGAGGCAGACCAGATTTGTTCTGTGATCCAGAGAAAAAAAAAAAACCCTTTGTTTTAGAATGTACTAGTAACCAAATGGAGGCAATATAGAATCTAAAAGTACATTATGTACATACATCCGTAAGATGAATGTTTATAAAAGGGTATTCCAAATGAATGTCATTCTACACTATAGAAGTTCTAAGTAACACAACTTTGAATATTAAAGCTGGATATTTCAAAGCATGTGCAAAACCTGACTGATTGGTCAACATATCACTGTACTTTCACTTTTCCGAGTATGGTTATACTCAAAAAACTTACTAAAAACACAAATATGAAAATTTCAGAGTGCCATTTCATTTCTCCAGGTGGAATATTTACTAAAACAACAAAACCACATTCTACATCTGATGAGAGAAGCCCAACAATCATAGAAATTCAATTTCTAGGTGAATGGTAAAATTCCTCACCTCCTTTGACCTTTTGTCATACTAATTTATCACTATTTCACTGCTACAAGATTTTGAAAACCCTTGCAGCCCAACAATCAGAAGGACAGTAGAATCTATGGCTATTAGAATTATGCAGAAAAGGGAGTTGCCAGCTTCTACTTTGTGATCAAGTCTATACCGCATGCTCCTGGGAGCATGCAGAAAAGCTTTTGAGCTTGAAATGACCCTGTCATGCATAACTAGGTATGGATTTTTTCTTTAATATCACAGGCAACTTAAGCTACCCGCTCTTATGAATAAAGCATTAAATGTGGAGAGCGGGAGGGGGTAGGCAAACTTTAACACTAACCAGACAAGCTGAAATGATGCCCAATCTCAACGGTCGAATGTGCAGGCCACTCCTTTAACATGTGCAAAAAAAAAAAAAAAATGTACAAATGGCCCCAGTAACAGTGGTAAAGGCACTCCAGTGTGCTTTTCTAGCTAAACAGTTTATGAACTGTCATTACAGAGAACACTAATCGAAAGACTCCACTCAGATAAAGCGTGCAAGGAACATAGGATACAGAATTTTTTTTCTTAACAAGGAATGTTATTTTTCTTACCAACAACATAAAAAAACACCAGTTTGCCTAATTAAACTACCAATGACTTTGGATAGAAGGAAAAAAAAACTGGACCACCCATTATAAGAAAGAAAAAGTGGTCATTACCTGCAATGAACAGATCTTTGGAACTCTTTAACCCCCAGGATCAGGACTAGGTGGGGTTTCACACATTTTAGAAAATAAAAATTACTACATCTGCATATTTGCTACTGAAATGTAGGGCATTAAACTAAATATAAAAGGTGAATATGTCAAAGACAAGAAAATAAACCAAAACCCATCATTGCCCACACATCCTGATTTTGAGCTCCCCCACAAACTATTTAAAACTACTAGAGAATGTAGAATACCAAATATTTAAAGCATAGACTAACTTCTAAAATGTGAATTCTCTAACCGGCATTGAGAGACTCCATCCAACAATTAATTGACAATATGTCAGGGGGGGCTATTGAAGAATACTTCAAAGTGATGTCAGAGCTCCTGATCTCCATTCTTGTTCTGACCAGGATGGCAGCCAAGGAACGATTGTTTTAAGTAAGAGCTTAGCAATGGCAGCATCTTTATACTACTTATGAGTACAAGAATCAAAAAAAAAAGTCATGCTGCCCACCCTCTACTTTCAGGTAGAAATATTCATAGCTAAAGGGCTAGTGCAGCCTTTCTCAACCTTTTCAACAGAGAGGAACCCTTAAAATAAATTTCTGGTCTCAGGGAACCCATGCTAAAAATTAAAAATCTACAACTCATGATGACACAGTGTGACAGTCAGTGGGAAGAATGCTCCTTAATCTTGTCATCATTGGGAAGAATTACCCCTTACAGATAGCTAAAAGGAACAATGGTGTCATTGGGAACTTATCTGAGAGGCAGAAATTGCTCATTGCTCAAGGAACCCCTAGCAACCTCAGGAGGAACCCTATGGCGCTTTTCCACTGCATGGAACCGAACGGTTCGGCTCGCTTTTGTGCTTTTCCACTGCTGGTACCACATGGTACGGTGTAGGAACGGTTCGGTACGGTGGCGCTTTTCCACTGCATGGAAACGAACGGTACGGCTCTCAAAAACAGTACCACCTCGATTGTGGTTCCAAGAGGTACCATACCCCACAATCCTTTGCATGCAGTCACTACAAGCCACTGATTGGTGAGAGAATCCCACCCACCCCTTTGTTATCCCACCCACTTAACTTTAGTACTACTTTAGTGGAAAAGCAAACCATACCGTACCGAACCATTCCAACACCGTACCATGCGGTACCAGCAGTGGAAAAGCAAACCGGGCCAAGCAGGGCCGAGTAGAGCCGAGCCAGTACTTGCAGTGGAAAAGTGCCAATAGAGTTCCACGGAACCCTGGCTGAGAAACCCTGCACTAATGTGTGCACGCAGCATACCAATGCAGGTGCCCATCAGTACTCGCCAGTATTAGAAGTGATCATTCACACCTTTGGTGCATCACAATGATGGAGACAAAAAATGCGATCAGATTTAGTAATTAAAGTTCTAAACTGATACATTCACTGGGATTTGTATTAAGTATTTACTCCCACTTTCCTTCTGCAAACATAATGCTTATATTTGGCTCAGTACACAAATCTAGAACCAGCATTTGCAGGGTGAGTGATGGCGGGAAGAACCATTTTAATTTTTATGGTACTTTGCTATATCTTGCCATTCTACAGGGTTTGTGTGTTTTTTTTAACAGAAAAATCTGCACAGTGCCAACATGTGTCCCTTTTTATGGGAAGTGTTATTTTTAGTGACTGGGCCACGTCCACCACTCGTCTACTGACATCTCTGTATCAGGGCATGCAGCATATCATTTAAAAAGAAAGGCAGGGCAACCCCACACCTAAACTGGCATCTCTTTAGTCACTGTCCTAGAGTTTACCACACTATAGTGACAATGAGTACATGAAGGACAAAACACATCGGCAGCATAAATCATTTTCTGAAAAACAAAGAAAAACTGTGCATTTATATAGAAAAGGTCCCCAAAATTAATACACTAACAACCACACAAATGGACTGCTCAAATACTATTCATAGTTCCGGCTGCTATACAGGTTGTTTGTAAACAAGTCCCTTTCTATATATAAATATTTATGGATGTGTACAATTATTTTCCCCATCATCCTATTTAAAATAAATAAAATGAATTGCAACATCAAAGCTGGAAATAAAGGGTCACAAGTTGTTGCCCTTCTCGAGTCACAATAACTGGCAGCACAATTTGCCCATTTTTATGCATATTCTAGGAATTCCTGGTTTTAAACATACCATGGTGATTTTCAAATGCAAAAAACATTTTTTTTTCTTCTAGAGATATTGGTTTTATTAGACTGAAAACAGACTTCAGGGTATACGTGGAATCATTATTTGGGGTTTCCTAACCCCAATCTGCTATACAGCAAGGGACATCCCTGTCACAAAACGGTGATGCCCAGCATCAGAAAATGGCAGCTTCTATCGGAGGCATCCCACGCAGGTATTCTGCTGATTTGTGGCACATTCGCTTTCAAAAACGTATACAGCTAAGGGGTATTCTTTTACAAATCCCTTATTATAGCATTATAATTAGATTTGCTTTTGACGCTGCCTATATTGGCAATTAAATCTCTCCACTACAAAGGTTTAACTGCTTGTTGGCACTCACCTAATGTGATAAGTGTAAACAAGCAGTTAAATCTCTCAGTAGCAAAGAGCTTTAACGACCGATAAATCCATAGTCTTAGATTCAATATTCTGCTTAATGGTTGAAATATATATATATACATACACACACACACACACACACACATATATATATCTCTATCTATCTAATATATATATATATATATATATATATATATATATATATATATATATATTTCAGCCATTAAGCAGAATATTGAATAAGATGTGTGTTTGTGCGACTGTGTACACACACACACACATCTCATTCTGTTATATTAATCGATATCATTTACATATAATAATAAAAAATAAAAAAAACACTATTATAATGGAATGACCTCTTCCTAATTGTCATATCAAGATCGCTTGTAAAATATGCTAAAAAAATGCAGCTAAACTAGGTTTACATTTCTAAAGATTTGTATCAAAACCTAATTTCTAAGCTATCAAAACAATCGTATTCCACCCTCCAAAGTCAGCGTGTCAAATATGTAAAACAAAACATTATGCCAACTATAGCTGCAAAAAAAACAATCAGGCACAAGAAGATAAACGCACAATAGAAAACACAATCCAGCGATACGCAGAGCACGGTTTTTGCATGTGTTGTATTAAGCCTGCAATAAGGAATTGAAGCCATCCACATCCTAGACACACATTCCCCCCTCACCAACAATACGTACGACTTCAGCCATTTCACTGACATTGCACTGCAGTCCCCAGTCTGTGATGTGCTCCATTCTCTCCATCTCAGATCCAGAGCCCATTTTCTCCAGTTCCCAAATATTTCACAGCGAAGATTTCTAGTATTTTACCCCCCAGATCCTGCATCGACGACGAAATGGCCAACGCACAAATCTTTAAGAGGCAAGGGGCAGGAGGAGTCCAGCCTGAGAGCTGCTGCATCCATTTACAGTCTGGAAGCATCCAGTCAATGCACCCAGACAACATTCGTCAACAAATGCAGCAAGAGCGCCGAGGACGAGGGGGTCAAAGTCCACATTTTCATTAAATGGAAAAAAAAACACTGCATGACCATCATAACCAGGACACACACAACAGTCCTTCGAGGCAATCATGGGCAGTCCTGGTGGAATGGCTGATCCCTATTTATGTCCTGTCTGCATTCTAATACAAGCACACTCCATGATCTGACACCTCCATTTACAATTCTTTATTAGGATTTTTATTGTCAGCCCTGTAACTGTCATTTATTCATCAGTTGAGCCTATTCTGAAAAGAACTGCCATTTTTGTAGCAGGGATCCTGGCTGGATTCTAATAGAAGCACACTCCATGATCTGACACCTCTATTTACAAATCTTTATTAGGATATTTTTATGGTCAGCCGTGTAACTGTCATTTAATCAGTTGAGCCGATTCTGAATAGAACTGCCATTTCTGTACTAAGGATCCTGGCTGTATTCTAATACAAGCACACTACATTCCATGATCTGACATCTATTTACAATTCTTTATTAGGATTTTTATGGTCAGCCGTGTAACTGTCATTTATTCATCAGTTGAGCTGATCCTGAATAGAACTGCCATTTTTACTAAGGATCCTGGCTGTATTCTAATACAAGCACCTCCATTCACAAATCATAAATATCAGGATTTTTATTGTCAGAGATTATTGGTTGGGTGGTTGTTTTTATTTATTGCTTGCAGTGGTGTGTTGGTGATGTACTGTAACAACATTTCTACCCATGTGAGATGGCAGAATGCAACATATAAATACCACCCCCCCCCCCCCCCCTCCAGGAGAAGGGTTCTCCCTGCCACAAAAGCAGCCAGTGCTGCAACAAGGTGCAGGGATCCTCCTGATGGGAATGGCTGTCTTCTCTCTCTCTCCTGACTGCTTTCACCTTCACATATCTGCCCCCTCCCCCCCCCCCCCATACACGATCAGACTACTGCGGTCCCCTCTGCAGGATTCCCTGCGCAATCTGCAATATCCTGGGAATGCCCCAACCTCCATGTATGAGGGGGGAGGAGGAGAGAGAAGAGGGGGGGGGGGGGGGACACTGGCAGCAATGACACCTATCGATGAGGATCGGACACACAATGGTGACTGGGCGGGGGGGGGGGGATGGGGGGGGGGGGTTAGGAGATCGGATAGACGCCACACATGGCACCAATTATGGCCAGAAACAAAGAGACACAAAGACTGGAGGGGGAGGGGAGCTCTCTCTCTCTCTCACACACACAATGCACTAATATGGACATGGCACAGCCGCGCACACTTACCTGCGAGACCATTTTATTCTTCTCCATAAACCAAGAGCGGAGCGGACAACTGCTGCCTCTATGGTCACCGCACACCGAGCAGCAGCGAGCCGAGTCCTCAGGAATTCTTTTGTGTCCTTGGCTCTGACTCCTTCTTCTTCCTTCCTTCCTCCTTCCTCCCAGTTCTTCGCTCCCTTTCTCTCTCTCTCTCTATTGCTCTCTCTCTCTCTCAGGATGAGGCTCCGCCCTCCGGCTCCAGGGGTAATTTATCACCGCTCAGCCACGCCCCTCTCTCCTTCCTCCCCCTCCCACCCTGGCTCCCAGCTCTCTCCTGTCGCTTCCTTTCCCCTCCCCCCTCCTCTCCTGTTGGGCTGAGTGAAGGGACAGCTCTCCTTACACATGGCAGCAGAGAATGGAGGAAGAGGACAGGCTCGGCTTATCTCCACACACTGCACGGCACAGATTGGAGGGGGGAGAGGCGGTGTAATCTTATTCTGAGGAGAGGAGAGCTCCCCACTGCAGGGAAACATTGTACACAGCACCCCCCCCCCCCCCCCCACACATCTGTACAGGAATTAAAGTGGAAGTTCAGTCACATCCTAACTAAGGCTAAACCTTCTCCTACCTCCATTCTAAGTCTATTCTATCTACCCTGTGACAGGAAACATGTCTACACTTACCTATTCTGGTCACATGACCGCCTTTAGTATAGAAGACTACCCTAGCCATACACCATTCGAAAATCGCTCCAACGTGTTTTAGAAAAAGTTAGAGGAAACAATATTGCCATCAAGTAATGACCAAATGTCGAGCAGTAAATCATTGCATGGACATAAATGAATCGTTTTCTCATTCGTTTTTTGGTTCGGGGTCACATATGCGCAGTACCAACGTGCGAGAAACATTACACGAGTAGTATGGGTTTATTTTTCAGAATCATACTTACCTAGGTGCTGCATCTGTCCCCCGCCGACTCTAATGCCCCGTACACACGTGCAGATTATCTTGAAGACTTTTGTCTGCAGACTTACCAAAATCATATAATATGAGGTCAAACCTAAACACTTTCAATTTGTATGCAATCCGGCAGGCCCTTGCACTACATAGAAAAGGTAAATCTGAAGACAAAAGTCTTCAGATAATCTGCACGTGTGTACGGGGCATAACACTGAGAACCGAGCAGTGGCGGCTGGTGCCAAATTTTTTTGAGGGGGTGTCAAACAACCCCCCTCCCCAGGTCCATCCACACTCACCCCTACATGGTGACGGTCCCTCCCACACTCACCCCTCCGCGGTGACGGTTCCCCGCACTCAGCCTCTCCACGGTGATGGTCCCTCCCGCACTCACCCCTCCATAGTGACAGTCCCTCCCGCACTCAACCCTCCAGGGTGACGGTCCCCCGCACTCAGCTTCTCCACAGTGACGGTCCCCCACAGTCATCTTCTCCACGGTGACGGTCCCCCGCACTCAGCCCTCCACAGTGACGGTCCCTCCCACACTCACCCCTCCACGGTGACAGTCCCCCCCACACTCACCCCTCCACGGTGACAGTCCCTCCCGCACTCACCCCTCCACGGTGACAGTCCCTCCAGCACTCACCCCTCCACGGTGACAGTCCCTCCAGCACTCACCCCTCCACGGTGACAGTCCCTCCCGCACTCACCCCTCCACGGTGACAGTCCCCCCCGCACTCACCCCTCCACGGTGACAGTCCCTCCCACACTCACCCCTCCACGGTGACAGTCCCTCCCACACTCACCCCTCCACGGTGACAGTCCCTCCCACACTCACCCCTCCACGGTGACAGTCCCTCCCACAATCACCCCTCCGCGGTGACAGTCCCTCCCGCACTCACCCCTCCGCGGTGACGGTCCCTCCCACACTCACCCCTCCACGGTGACTGCCCCTCACACACTTACCCCTCCACGGTGACGGTCCCTCCCGCACTCACCCCTCCACAGTGACGGTCCCTCCCACACTCACCCCTCCACGGTGACGGTCCCTCCCACACTCACCCCTCCACGGTGACGCTCCCTCCCACACTCACCACTCCACGGTGTCGGTCCCTCCCACACTCACCTCTCCACGGTGACGGTCCCTCCCACACTCACCCCTCCACGGTGACGGTCCCTCCCACACTCACCCCTCCACGGTGACGGTCCCTCCCGCACTCACCCCTCCGCGGTGACGGTCCCTCCCACCCTCACCTCTCCACGGTGTTGGTCCCTCCCACACTCACCCCTCCATGGTGACGGTTCCCCGCACTCAGCCTCTCCACGGTGATGGTCCCTCCCGCACTCACCCCTCTATAGTGACAGTCCCTCCCGCACTCACCCCCCCAGGGTGATGGTCCCCCGCACTCAGCTTCTCCACAGTGACGGTCCCCCACACTCAGCTTCTCCACAGTGACGATCCCCCGCACTCAGCTTCTCCACGGTGACGGTCCCCCGCACTCAGCCTCTCCACGGTGATGGTCTCCCGCACTCAGCCCTTTCCATGTTAACGGACCCCCACACTCAGCCTCTCCACAGTGACGGCCCCTGCACTCAGCCTCTCCACAGTGACGGCCCCTGCACTCAGCCTCTCCACAGTGACGGCCCCTGCACTCAGCCTCTCCACAGTGACGGCCCCTGCACTCAGCCTCTCCACGGTGACGGCCCCTGCACTCAGCCTCTCCATGGTGACGGCCCCTGCACTCAGCCTCTCCACGGTGACGGATCCTGCACTCAGCCTCTCCACGGTGACGGTCCCCCGCACTCAGCCTCTCCACGGTGATGGTCCCCCGCACTCAGCCTCTCCACAGTGACGGTCCCCCGCACTCAGCCCTTTCCACGGTAACGGACCCCCACACTCTCTCCATGGTGACGGCCCCTGCACTCAGCCTCTCCTTGGTGACAGTCCCCCACACTCACCCCTCCGCGGCTTCTTCGACTTCTCCTCCCAACCCAATCCGCCTCCTGTCCTGATTGTTCCGGGAGGAGAAGCCGGAAGACAATAGCGAATATTAATTTGGGTGGGTTCTGGGCGCAGTGCTCTGTGCCCCAAGCCCAACCTTTTTCAAGCCAATTCGTGGCTCAGGCTCTAATCACGTGGCTTGAAAAAAAAAAAAACTCATAGAAACCTATGAGTTCAACACCATGAAGGGGGATGGCGCCCCTAATGAACCAGCCGCTCCTGGAACCAAGCGATCTAACACTGCTGATCACTCTCCTCAGAGAGCTGGAGACTGTGGGGATGATTTACTTAAGGCAAATAGACTGTGCACTTAGCAAAATGCAGTTGCCCGCTGCAAGTGCAGTTGCTCCAGAGCTTAGTAAATGTGGTAAGGCTTCATTTTGCAAAGAGTACCCAATCACGTGCAGGGAAAATAAAAAGAACAGCATTTTTGCTTGCACATGATTGGACGATGGAAGTCAGCAGTTTCTGCTCATTTACTAAGCTCTGGAACAACTGTATTTGCAGAGTGCACAGTCTTTTTCTTAGTAAATCAACCTATGTCAGTCACCACTTTCTGCTCTGCCCCCCTCCTCGCTCACTGGAGCACAGGCCTGTGGAGGGTCTGGGAGCAGCCGGCTCAGGCTCTCAGCGGCTCGCTGAGAGGCTGAGCCAGGCGCTGGTCGAGGCAAGTGGGCGGATCTTGACTTAATTGTCATGATTTTGCCTGAGCCGAGTTTGTGACATCAGCTGGCAGCGGGCTTCAGAACAAACTGCACTCCTGTGATCCATAGAAGTACAGCTAAACAAGCTTTGTCTGTACCTCTCCTTTACCCTTTCAATTCATCCCTTCGGCAGAAGTTTTCCAAACTTTTCATTTTCCTTCATTTTTACTTTCCTCAAAAACGTCACAACCAACTTTCAATTTGTGCCCATCAACTGGATGAAAAACTAACGAACTGTCCAAATAACATCTAGTGTATGGGCACCATAAGCCTTGAAGTCATTGCTCAGGGAGCCATGTGCCCCGGGGGTTTAGGGAAAGGTCCTTCCCCTATTGAAGGGGGGGAGGGGGGGGTAGACAAAAGCACACCTTTAAGTGCACTCTTTGTGTGTTTAGTTCACATGCAGGTTTTTCTCAATTTTTAGCACCGCCGCGGCTTAAAATAAAAAGTTGTTATCAGCTGCCACTGAAGCCGGCGCTGGAGAGATCACGTGACTGGAGCACCCTCAGAATAGGTAAGTATAGGCATCTTTCATTTCACAGGGTATATAGAATAGTCTTAGAATGGGGGTGGGAGAAGGTTTAGCCTTAGTTAGAATTTGACTGGATTTCCACTTTAGGCCCCTGGTCACACCAAATCTGACTTTGAAATTGTGCAACGTCACTACTTGAATTTGCACGATTTCAAAGTCCCATGTTAGTGCAACTTCAAGTGCGACTTGGTTGACATCTGTGCAATTTCCTGCATAGATCTATGCAAGTCGCACCTTAAATTGACAAAAATAGTGGAGGAACATTGGCGTTGCAGTGACTTTAACAGTTTCATTACTGACAATAGGGTGTGTCTTGTCATGCGATTTGGACCTGTCAAATTGCATGACAAGTCGCACCGAGGGCTAAGGGCTCATGTCACTATTTCTGCCTTCCAGATGTGTTTTCAATGCATTCCAGTGCGTTTTTTTTAAAATCCTCCAAATAGTCAAATGATGGCCAGGTGGGACCGCTCTAGTTCTGGGTGGATGTCATATGAAGTCCTCCCATTGCTGCCATGCATGCGCACCCTCGGGGGGTGCACGGTAATCGATGGTGAGCTGTGTCCCTAGGACACAGCACATAGCCGATCAGAGTAAAGAGCCAATGACAGCGGCTTTGTCCAATCACAGCTTACCATGATGTAAACACACTTGCCAGTTATTGGCATTCCAGTGGAGAGAGCCAATAACTGTCTAGTCTGAAAGGGGACATCTGCACTGATAATCAGGTGTCCCGATTATCAGTGCAGCCCCAACAGTGCCAGCCAGTGCCCATTAGTGCTACCAATTAGTGCCTCCTCATCAGTGTTGCCTATCAGTGTCTATCAGTGCCACCTATTAGTGTCACATATCAGTGCTGCCTCATCAGTGCCCATCAGTGCAGCATCATCAGTGCCCATCAGTGCAGCATCATCAGTGCACATCAGTAAAGAAGAAAAATTACCTATTTGCAAAATTTTGTTACAGAAACAAAGAAAACTTTTTTTTTTTTTTTTAATTTTTGGTCTTAAATACCACCAAAAGAAAGCTCTATTTGTGTGAAAAAAATGCTAAAAATGCCATATGGGTACAGTGTAGCATGACTGCGCAATTGTCATTCAAAGAGCAACAGCGATAAAGATAAAAATTGGCCTGGGCATGAAGGGGGTAAAAGTGCCCAGTAGGCAAGTGTGTAACACTTGAAAAATCTTTATCTTCATTCAGGACATTGTGCATTCTGCTGCATTTACTTTTGCATATGTTTTGCCGCATTCCAGACAAAGAAAAAAGCAGTAGGTTTGTACTTGTTGATTGTACTGGAACTGATCACACTGGTGGGAACTGGGGCTATTGAAATACATGGAAACACTGTTCATGGGTTTTGATGCATATTTAATACACACAATGGAAAGCATCTGGTGTGAACGAGAGGCACTGTCCATGTTTCTGCAAATAAATAATAAAATTCACCCGCATTGAATAATAAAAAATATGCATTTATTTTCTCTTGCATTGGAGTTTGCAAAGTATTAAAGTGATATTAAAGTCTTACTTTTGTTTTTTGGCTAAAATAAAAAAGAGGTTATACTTATTTTTACACAGAGTTGTCCTAAACCTCCTCTCTATTCTCCCTGCTCTAGGTGCCCACTTAGCAAGCCAGGTACTGTGTGGCACCTGTGCAGGCACACCCCCAAGCTGGGCTGTGTTCATCCATTGAGACACACAGCACTGGTAAGCCACGCCCCTCACTCCCTCCTCACAGGAGTTTGACTGACAGCAGCAGGAGCCTATTTCTCCTACCAATCTCAGTGGGGTTTATTTACTAAAACAGGAGAGTGCAAAATCTGGTGCAGCTCTGCATAGAAACCAATCAGCTTCCAGGTTTTTTTTTTTTTTTTGTCAAAACTTAAAGCAGTAGTAAACTACAGTATGCAAAAAAAAAAAAAAAAAATTAGGCCCTGGGCAATTTAAGTCATAATATGCTAGTATGCACTGCATACTAGCACACTATATCAGACTTATCTGATAACAAAGCCCTCCAGAGGCGCGCTGTCACTGCTGAAGGTGCTTCCATCTTCACCCAGTCTTCCTTGTTCATGGGCTTCAGCTGTATGAATGGTTCATCATGTGTGTGGGAGTCACGGCTGTGGCGTAGAGTTCTGCATGGACATCGTGGTCCATTCACCGGAGATGTCACCAGCCGCTTTCAAAGTAAATATCTCCTAAACGAAGCACGTAACTATAGGTAAACCCTATTATAGGCTTACCTATAGGTAAAAATCAACAAAGAGAGTTTACGCCCTCTTTAATTGAACATGCTAAAGTTTGAAGCTGATTGGGTGCCATGCACATCTACACCAGGTTTTGCACTCTCCAGATTTAGTAAAAAAAAACAACATTGTCTCCTGTGAGGCCAGAAAATAGAGGATTAGTGCTGCAGCCAGGACAGTGCAGAAGCAGTGAGAGGAGTCAGGTAAGTGTTTAGGGACGGGGGGGGGGGGGGGGGGGTAGAACAAGTAGAAGGTTTACCTTAATGCAGGAAATGGATTAACCACTTGCCGATCGCGCTATAGCAAAATTATGGCTATACAGCGTTGTCGGCCAGTTCCGGGAGGACGTCATAGGATATCCTCAGATAACGCCACCGCATGCCCCCGCTGCTGGTCATAGATTGAAGTAAAGAGCCAATCACAGCAGCTCTTTACCACATGATCAGCTGTGTTCAATCACAGCTGATCACGATGTAAACAGATTTGCCAATTATCAGCATTCCTTTCAGCGAAAGGGGAGGAGAGAGCTGGTAACCGGCTAATGTGAAAGGGGACATCTGCACTGATATTCAGGGTACTGATCCTCAGTGTCTAAATTATCAGTGCAGCCCCAACAATGCCTGCAAAACAGTGTCCATTATTACTGCCAATCAGTGCCCTTCAGTGCTGCCTATCAGTGCCCATCAATGCCCCATATCCATGCCCACCAGTGCTGCCTCATCAGTGCTCATCAGTGGGGCCTCATCAGTGTAGCTTATTAGTGCCTATCAGTGCTGTCTATTAGTGCCCATCAGTGCAGTCTCATCAGCGCATTTAAAGGAGCTTTAAAGGCAGAAGGTTTTTTTATCTTAATGCATTCTAAAACACTTTCTGTGTGTAGCAGCCTGCCCAGTGCCCCATCAGTATCCAGTGATGTCCACAGGTCCCTCCTGATTGGCTGAGACACAGCCACAGCGCTATTGGCTCCCGGGGCTGTCAAAGTCTGTTAGCCAATCAGAAGAGAGGGGTGGGGCCGAATGGCAGCTCCATGTCTGAATGGACACACAAAGCTGCAGCTAGGCTCGGGTGCCCCCATAGCAAGCTGCTTGCTGTGGGGGGCACTCGATAGGAGGGAGGGGCCAGGAGCAGCAATGAGGGACCCGTGAAGAGGAGGATCCAGGCTGGCCTGTGCAAAACCAACAGCACAGAGGAGGGAAGTATAACATTTGTTATTAAAAAAAAAAGAGACTTTACAATCACTTTAATTGAAGGAGAAATTTTATCTGTTTGCAATATTTTATAACAGAAACTAAAAAAAAAAAAAAAATTATTAAATGTTTGGTCTTTTTTTTTTTCCCTAAACACCCAGTGATGACTAAATACCATCAAAAGAGAGTTCTATTTGTTTGAAAAAAATGATAAAAATGTTATACAGGTACATTGTAGCATGACCGCGCAATTGTCATTCAGAGTTTGACAGCGCTGAAAGCGGCTGGGCAGGAAAGGGGTAAAAGTGCCCAGTGGGCAAGTGCTTTAGGTAAAAAAAAGTTTTGCAATTGGAATCACTTTACCAAATACAATTAGTAAATGCTCAGGCTCCTGATGACTATTTCTCCAGCCACTGGTCTGTACTGAGGTATGAGAAGTATCAATGCACCTCAAGTGTGGTGACGTCACAGCACCTTCACTCAATTAGGAAGTATGTTTCCTTCTACTGCAGTAGCAGAGGAGACTTGTAGTATTTTCATTTACAGGTTCCTGTGAAAGATTGACATGGCTGTGTGGGTGGAGGGCTGCAAAGCAGTGTCTAGTTCACATATTGAAAGTTTGGGGGGAAAACCCCCCGGATTTTGTAAGCAAGGGGCAGTTTGGGAATGGGGAGTTGCAGTGACTATGTTTCATGTTATATTCTAAATATGGGCATAACATGAATACATGCCCATAAAGGTGGACTTCTCTTCCAAGGACTCCTCACAACCAGAGCATACTTCACAGCCCAGCTCTGGGCAACTAAAACATTATCCCTTGCAGTGGGGATTTGCTTGCACTGCATGGGTTAATTGCTCAATTTGGGTTAGGGCAGTAGTCCCCAAACTTTCTAAACTAAATACCAGTTTACTGTCCTTTAAACCTTAGGGGGGCCAGACTGTAGCTAGTGGGAGTAGTAAAGGTCCCGACATCAGTGGGGAAAAAACAAGCTTTGAGACATCTTTGGTGTCAGTGGGAGGAATTGTGTCCCATCATTAGTGTTATTTGGCCCAATTGTTGGTGCCATTGGGAGAAATTTTGCTCCATCATTGGTGTCATTAGGAGGAGTTTTGTCGCATCATTGGTTTCATTGGGAGGAATTGTGTCCCATCACTGGTGTCAATGGGAGAAATTGTGTCTCATCATTGGTTTCATTGGGGGAAATTGTGCCCCACTGTTGGTGTCATTGGGAGAAATTGTGCTCCATCATCACTGTCATTTGGAGGAATTGTGTCCCGTCATTGGTGTCATTGGGAGAAATTGTGCCCCATTGTTGGTGTCATTAGGAGGACTTGTGCTCCTTCACTGGTGTAAGTGGGGGGGAATTATGCCCCATAATTGGTATCATTGGATGAAATAGTGCTCCAAGGGCTGGATAAAAGCAACGGGCCACATCTAGCCCCTGGATAGAAGTTTGGAGACCATTGGTCTAGGGCAGGGATCCTCAAACTATGGCCCTCCATCTGTTGCAGAACTACACATCCCATGAGGCATTGCAAAACTCTTGTTGTTCCTGAACAACTGGTCTGGAGGGCCATAGTTTGAAGACCCCTGGTCTAGGGGAAGAAAGAAAGCCTAGCCATCTGCTAGGAGAGTGGAGAATCAGGTAAGTAAGGTTAGATTCATAATACCCGTAGCCGAAAACGTTCTATTTTCATTAGTGGGGACCGAAAGCTGTCTTTGACAACCTGGTCTCTGTGCTGGGAGTGTGCAGTGAGAGCGTTCTCAGCACAGAGACATCTGCCGCCCAGTGATGCATACATGCAGCATGTGGGCATTTAAACCCACCCTTTTGCTGCCACATATATGTGTTACATAGGTGGCGACAGGTTAAAATACCTTTTTTTTGTTTTGTTTGCATGACCCTGCCCTGCACTTCCATCTTTTTTGTCTAGATGAAAATTATGTCTGACCCCCCCCACCACCACCCCTAAACCACACTGCACTTGCAGCACAGCGGTGTATCATAAGGGGACTAGCTGCAAGAACCAGGAAAAGACCCCATGATGAAATAAGTAGATGGTGGCAGATTCGGTATGCTGCCACGGAGCGGCTGATTACATCAGACAATGCTGGCTGTTAAGACAACCCAGCGAACAAGTTTAAAAGGGAAAGAAGAAAAATGTATGGCGGAAAATAATGTCCTTGCATGTCCTTTGTAGTACAAGTGTGTTGTGAATTACACTCCAATGTATGGTATCATATGCATTGCAGTTATACCATGCATTACGGCAATGTACAAGTGTCATGGCAGCCTACACAATTTGCAGGTAGTAAACATAAATAACCACACTCTAAGGCAGTGGTTCTCAACTCTAGGCCTTGAGATCCACTATCAGGCCGGGATTGCAAGATAACTGCAATACATCACAGGTAATATATTTTGCTGCTCAGTGATTGCAGTATTCTAGTCTGCATCTCCCCAAGGTGATACTTAAAATCTGGCTTGTTAGTGGGTCCTAAAGGACCAGAGATGAGAACCACTGCTCTAAGGCCTCAACACATATGAGCATGGGACCATACAACGTAAAAGTGGTGTGTATTTCCAGAGCCATCTTACCGAATGGGCACGCTGGGCAGTTGCCCGGGGAGCCCCACCTGGCCAGGGACCCAGCCAAGCATTAGTCCCGATTCCCGTCTGCATCCCACCACCGAACTTAGCAGGTGGCAATCACCTGTCGGCCCTGCGTTGCTCTCAGGCCACTTGGGCCACGGAGGGGGAGCCCACAACTGCAGGAATGCCTGTCTGCCACCGCGGGAACAGGCACACACAGGACAGTTGAGTCTGACTCCTGTCCGTGTGTGTGTTCACCTGACCCAGCTGCCGAACTTGGAAGCTGTCATTAGCCTGACACTGCTGTACCAATAAATATAGCTTTATTGATAATTTGCATTTTTCTTCTCGTGGGTGTTTGTGTAAGCAGGGCCCCAGTGCACTGCATTGCCTGGGGCCCTTTAATGCTCTTAAGAGGGCACTGTGTATTTCCATGCCCAGGAGACACAGGTACTGTGTACCATCAACCATAGTAATCAAGGGCTGTACATGGCTTTGGTTTGCAGAAGTATGGCGCACATGCATAAGCACACGCATGCGGATATCCGACCCTGGATGAAGACCCTTAAAAGATTAGCATTCAAAGGACTTGCAAAAAGAGTTATATATTTTTGAATTGACTCACTGAAACATTCCAATCATCTCCCTCGGTACACCATTACCTTCCAAAGTACTTCCAAAGATCAGTCTGCCTGACATCCTGAATTGACAACAGACAAATCAGTCTGTTTGTCATAGAACATTCACACCAAAATGAGTTGTGCTTTACGCACTCATTTTTTGTTGTTGGATGCTTGAGGTGCAAATGCACCTCAACTCAAAAAAAATAAAATAAAATAGGTCCTGCTCTATTTTTCAAAATGCAACACTCTTCATTTGCATTTGTGCATTGTGATACACAGCAGCGCACTCTATATTTGCATTTAGGATACAATTAACAATAATGGCAATACCAGGGGCGTAACTACAGGGGTTGCAATTGCAACCGGGCCCCGTGCTCTAGGGGGCCTGTGCGGCTCCCCTGTACACATGGATAGGAGGGGCGGCGGGGGCAGCATGTAGAGAAATCACTGTCCTCCTTTTTTCTCCTGTAGCTGCAGGAGGAAAATGGAGGAGATTGGTTCCTCTGTATGCTGTCCCTGCCAATCCTCCTATCCAGTTCACTTGTGTTCTGCTGTCTGTGGGCCCCTGTGTGCTCCCCTGGTCACCCCCTCCCCCTCCCACTGTGCTCCTTCCCCTTTCCTGCCAGCTGCTGCAGAGGATGTGTCACAATAGAGAACCAGGAAGGGATCGGTAAATATGTAACCTACCAGCTCCTTCCTTTTCTGAATGGACAGAGTTATAGTCAGTGACATTGTAAAAAAATAAAAAAAAATGATGAAAAATAATACAATTAATATACCAAAAAATAAAAACTACTGACACCAGTGGGTGAACTTCCAGGATCGCAAAGGTCACACTTGCAACCGGGCCCTGGCATTCCACCACTGTGGGGAGGCCCCAAGATGGCAGGAAGGGGGCCCACTGCAGAACTCGTGAAAGAGTCCCGCTGCGGGACTGTAATAAAGGGCCCCGCAACAAGAGTAAAGGGCCCCAGGATCAGTGGGAAGAGCCCCAGGCTTGAAGGTAATTGCCCAGGGGTCTGGGGGGGCCCTTCATGGTTTCTTGCACCGGTGCCCCAAAGGTTCTAGTTACACCTGCATTATGTTATGGTGCAGTTATAATGCACACTTAGGTATGAAAGAGCTCTTAAAGTGAAACTAAACTTAATTTTTCCAAAATTGGCTAATAGGCAGGGTATTTATGACAGAAGAAATATTTTTCGGTCTCTTCTGGTGACATTTGGTGGTGCTAAAGCCTGCCAAATGTGACATGCCATTTTGTTTTTGCTGCAGCATGTCTAGAGACCTGTGTGGCTGCATTGCTTTGTTTAGGAGGGCAGCTATATAACCACAGATAAACTGCCTGCTTTTATTGTCCCTGGCGGCCATGTGAGGGTGAGGGGTGGATATACCATTTGTGGATTGGGACTTGGGGGCTCATTTGTATTTATTGTTGGTTGGACAGTGCTGAACCCCTCACTCTTTAACATAAACCTTCACATTGTTTACTCTGAAGCGGGAGGCATTCCTCATGCGGTTACATATACATTCTGAAAAAGGGGTGATTATAAGCGATGAAGTGCTTTGTGAGCTGAACTACTATGAAAATGACTAAATAAAGTACTAAATAATATACCATGTCATCATTACCAATAATCCTTATCATCCAGCTTCCTTTAAAGAATGAGCACGACAGCACATTTCAAAATTATGTATTCTGCTGGCTTTGACTTCCTTTGATGTTCCTCTGAATTCAGTCATAGCATCTCAGACGCAAAGGAAGTTGATGCTGGAAGACTTCCCTCTGTCAAAAACAGTGATCACAGCTCTGAACATGGAGCACTGATTGCAGGTTTTGCTCTGATGAAGGCCTGAATGAGCGAGAATGGGGGGGGTTTTCTCCACTCAGAGCCACCAGCCCAAAACATATTATGTATTCTGGCCCAAGAAGCAAATGCACAACTACAAACCCATCCTTCCCTAAGACACCAAGACAAACAGCATCAGGTCCTGTTGCTACAGACAATGGGCCAATTTCTCAGTGTCAGTTGTCCTTTTGGGAGACATTTGCCCATCTATGATTAGCCTAACAAACAGCAACCCAGCCCCGACCTGAAAGATACAGGAACAATGTAATGAAACACAACAAACTGCACTGTGCTCAGGGGTGCAACTGTGTTGGGTTGGCTGGCCCATCTGTACTCTGATAGCAGCCATATTTATTGCTGGCACACAGAATATTTCTAAGGGAGGTAATGCTAATACTTGTGCCAGGATGCATATGGAAAATCGAATTTGCCCACCCTGAGATGTTTAGTTTTAGATCTATATTTTTGTGTTGTATTTGACATGGACAGAGAATTAAAAAGCATTACACACTCTTCTACAAACTGTTGAAAGATTGTAAGCAACACTTCCTAATGATCCTTAGGTCAAGGTTTCTCAACCAGGGTTCCTGTGGAATCCTTGGGTTCCTCCTGAGGTTGCCAGGGGTTCCTTGAGCAATGGGCAATTTCTGCCTCTCCGATAAGTTCCCAATGACATAATTGTTCCTTTTAGCTATCTGTAATGGGGTAATTCTTCCCAATATATTGATATGAATATCAACGCTGCTCCTCTATAATAAATATAGATCAATAGAAATCAATAAAGTGGCATGTGCAAACACTGATAAATATCTCTTCTAAGTAAGAATACATGCGTGATACAATGTTAAAGTAGAATAAATACATTCAAATTTAATTTCATCAAATAAATACAAAAAATGTGCAAAAAAAAATGCAATGTGAAAAAAGTGTACTTATATTCAAAATAAAAGTCCATGTAGGTGGTGCTGTTAACCAGGTATGCAAGGAGATGGTAAGTATTCCTATCTTCCGATTCTGTATCTCTTACTGGGACAAGTGCCTTGCCAAATTCTTATCTTTATGGCTTCCAGTATCGGATATTCATGTAAAGAAGGAAATCTTCATAGTGTAATATTGTAGGCTTTATTACAAATAAAAAACAGATCCACTTACAAGTAAAATCACAACAGTACTCCTCTCGGGAACGTGTGGATAGCAACAAACGGTGTTCGCTCCAATAGCCGAAAGTGACATCAGACGCTAATACCCCGCTTTCTAATTCTTCCCAATGATGACAAGAGTAAGGAGCATTCTTCCCACTGACTGTCACACTAATGTGTCATGAGTTGTAGATTTTGAATTTTTAGCAGGGGTTCCCCGAGACCAGAAATGTATTTCAAGGGTTCCTCTGTGTTGAAAAGGTTGAGAAAGGCTGCCTTAGGTGATGAAAGCACATTGCTGCTCCTAAACTGACATTTTTGTGGCTTTGAGTGTTTTTTACCTAAGCCCCTGAACTCACCTCAATAAAAAGTACTCATGCACACATAGGCTTTTAGAGATTCAGTAGGCTACCTGATGACGCGAGATTGAGACGCGAAATGCATTGTGGTCCCTCGTAATACCCGGAAACACAGAGATCCAGCAACGTCATATCCTGCCTGCTTGGAGCGCACGCCGCCGCTGCCGCGCTACCAGGGCTGTAGAGGAGACTCTAAACAACAAATAGAGCACCAGAAACAGACCCTTTAACATACATACAGCGGTTTCACCTAGTGCCAGGAAAGGCACTACCTCTTGTAAGCAGCCATTTCTTATCTTTATTTTAAAAATAAAAACAGTATTATATTATACTATATTTGGCTTCCCCACAATTTTTCCTATATACACCTATGTGAGATCCAAAAAGAGGAGTGGAGGAGTTCGGTGTAGGAATGATCCATCAAAGGCCATCTGGTAAGAGGCAGAGATTGCTTATTTTATCAAGAGCACATTGGAGCACAAAATCACCTTGAAGAACTCATTTATTTTCACGGACTATTTTTACTTGTTGCACAATAATTTTGTGAATACACATTTTATTGCATATGTTTTATAAATATTTTATGAATTTTTATCAATATTATTATTTTTTATAAATTTCACCTCAATATCACCAGTGTCACTTATTTAATATTTGTTTTCACAAAAAGTCACAGATTATGCACACTGCTTGTGACAAATTATTTGAAAATATTTGATTTTTACCAAAAATGTTTATTTAATGGTATTATCATATTTTTTTTTTATATTTATACACTGGTTGCACTTTAAATTGGATAAATAACACTAGCACAACTACCAGAATTCACTTAAAACTAGAGATAACCACCTAGATTTCTAAAAACATCTACAGCCATATGAAATAATTCTATAAACCCATACCATTGCTAGCGCCCATTTTTCATTGATATTAACCTGTAATTTTTGGGTATTTTACCACAAAAATAAAAAGGGCAGCAGGCATCTTTAATTCATATAGGGTTACTCATATACATAGTAAGAACCAGGCGCCTTCACCTTGATAAGAAAAGGCTTTTAGAGGAGTTTAGGAGCAGCAGCGTTTAGCTGAAGAATTGCCTTCAGGAGAGAAACTTTTGAGCATAAAAAAATGGCAAACGCTCCTAAGCGCTTGAGCTTTTATTAATTTCAATGGCCATAATAAATTACAATTCTGGCCAAAGAAATAATTAAAGGCCCAAACGCCAAACACGCCTGAACACATCTAAACACGTTTGAGAAACTTTAGCTTAGGTGTCTTTTTAACACTGATTTTACCTGTCAGGAGAAACAGCGTTTTTAATAAACGAATGCGCATGAGGCCTTGGGGCTCATTCACATGGATGCAGCAGGCAGTACACCAAAAGAACTACAGAAATATTTAGGAAAATTACTTTTGGAATTACATTTATTATTACATGAGATTTTAATGACTGTGTTTACATATACCTTCATTTTTTTCCACGCAAAAACAGTTACAAAATTGGGCTGGCTGTGCCTTTGTCATGATAAAACACTAAAGCCTCGTACACACGCACCGATTGTTGGCCGTAAATTTTCGGCCAACGTCCGATCGGCCGATTGTCGGCTTGTTAGTATGATGCTTTTCGGCCGGACAAAATCTGATGTGCATGCTATAAATTTTTTGTTGGCCGTCACCAGAACAGCCGATTGTTCGTCAGTCAGTACAGATTTCGGCCGACAAAAGTCAGATGAGCAAGACTGGGCATGCTCAGTGAAGAAAAAACACATGGAAAGTAAACCATCACATGACATCACTTCTGCAGTTGGTTGTTGTTGGCCGACAAAATTCGTGTGCAGTCTAGAGCACATTTCAACCAACACAACAACACTGGACAAAAGACGGCCGATTGGTCGGCCAACAATCGGTGCGTGTGTACGAGGCTTAAGGTTCCACTATCTGTGCATTTGCTACCTGGCTTGCTTTGCCAATAATGAGCTGGCCGTGTATATACAGAAGATACAGGCACAGCCAAGAGAGGATTTTCTGCAAGCATGTAAAAACATGTTGTGGAACTAGCAAAAGAAAAGTGTTTCTGTGTTTGTACTTCTTTCATGTTCTTTTAAACATACCACACATTAATATCAGTTTACAGACCTTTACTTTAGCCCTCCTCATCACAGATATCTACAGACCTCAACTCACAGGCTTACTCCTAATCTGTCCATACACTTACCAAAATTCATCTGCTTCAGCAGGGCTGAATTCCGATCAGTGTGTGACCGTCCCGACTCGACAGAAATCAGACAGGGATGACAGAAGTCGATCATTTGACTGACTTCTATTGAAGGGACATGCTGGAAAACTTTTGTCGATCAGCAGGTGCAGCCCCTGATTAGTGCTTTCTGACAGCAGTAGGTCCTGCTGTCAGAATACAATGTCCTGGGGGGCAGGCAGATTCACATAAATGAGATGGATGGAGGAATCTGTTGAATGAGAAAAAAATAAAAGTGTATGGTCTTTAGACTAAAGCCAGTCATAGATGGGGCAAATTATTTTCCCGTTGTTGCAGGAAAGAAAATCACTTGATTTCCCCATCAACACAATCAGTGTTGATAAGGGAATCCCTCCCACGGAGCTATTGTGTCCTCCCTGTAGGGGGAGCTGCTGGGAGAACACAGTAATTACTGCAAGCAACTATAATAGCTGCTCTCAATAATTGCATGTAAAACCTGACAGGCTGGTTGTACCCAAATTGATCAACTTGGGTATGATCAGCCTGCCCATACATGATTCAAATCCCAGCCGGTCTCTTCATCTATGGGCGGCTTAAGATTTCCACAAGGTTCATAGGAGTGCGCGGGGGAGTGGCAGGTGTGCCTGGGAAAACCTTAATCACTGCATGCAGTCCCCCCTTGTTGCCCCCCCACCCAAAAGTGCTGCTGGCTTCCCTCCTCTCCCCCCAACTCCTGCAGGGGATGTTTGAGAATGGAGATTAGGGGAAGGGGCTGGTAATTATGTAATTTACTGACCCCTTCCTTTTCTAAATGAACACCGTGAACATACTCACTCACTGTATTCATTCATAACTGAACCATACAAAACTGTGTTTAGTATGCTTCAGCTTGTGAATGAACAGCAAGCCACCCAGCACAGAGCACTTCCCATTCATTCACTGTCCAGAGCAGCTGAGGCTGCAGAGAAAGGCATGTGTGTATGAGCTTTGGGGTGCACACCCTAATGCAATAGGCTGTGCACACCTATGACAAGGTTATATGCGAGAGATAACATGTATTGGTGCTCCATATTTTTGTTTGTAGGCTGGTTAAAACAGCTCTTTGGGCAAAAGAGACCCTCTGGAATAATGATGAGCAAACCAGTTTGAAATCCAGAAAAAGGGGCTAATTTACAAGTTGCACTTAAAGTGATTGTAAAGTCTCGTTTTTTTAATAACAATCATGTTATACTTACCTCCTCTGTGCAGTTGGTTTTGCACAGAGCAGTCCAGATCCTCCTCTTATCAGGTCTCTCGTCGCTGCTCCTGGCCCCTCCCTCCTATCCGGTGCCCCCACAGCAAGCAGTTTGCTATGGGGGCACCCGAGCCGAGCTGAAGCTCCATGTGTCCATCCAGGCATGGAGCTGCTGTTTAGCCCCACCCCCTCTCTCTCCCGACTGGCTAACTGCCTTTGATTGACAGCAGCGGGAGCCAATGGCACCGCAGCTGTGTCCCAGCTAATAAGGAGGGAGAGTCCCAGATGGCCGAGAAACTTGTGGACATCGCTGGACAGAGAAGGACCGCAGGTAAGTATTAAGGGGTGCTGGGATGGCTGCTACACCCAGAAGGTTTTTTATTTTAACCACTTAAGCCCCGGAAGATTTTACCCCCTTCCTGATCAGGGTTTTTTTTGCGATTTTTTACTGCATGATTTTAACGGACAATTGCGCGGCTGTGCGACGCTGTACCTAAACGAATTTCACGTCCTTTTTTTTCCCACAAACAGAGCTTTCTTTTGGTGGTATTTGATCACCTGTGCGATTTTTTGATCATGCGCTATAAACAAAAAAAGAGCGTAATTTTTGCAAAAATAACAATATTTTTCACTTTTTTTTATATGAAATTCCCCCCCAAAAAAATGTAAAAATCAAAATTTTTTAACATTTTCGGCCAAATTGTTTTATGCTACCTATGTTTGGTAAAAAAAATTGCAAAAAGCGTATTTTGATTGGTTTGCGCAAAAGTTATCGTGTTTACTAACAAAGGGAAAGATTTTTGTCATTTTTGTTGTTTTTTTTTTAACGAGTAATGACGGCGATCTGCGATTTTTTTTGCGGTACTGCGACATTGCGGCAGACAGATCGGACCCTTGACTGACATTTTTGAACTTTTGGGGGTACCAGTGACATTACTGCAGTAATCAGTGCTATATATATGCACTGTTACTGCAAAAATGACATTGGCAGGGAAGGGGCTAACTGTATTGGACAGGGAGGGGTTAAGTGTGTCCTAGGGGCGTGATTCTAACTGTAGTGGGACAATGCTATTGGTGTAAAAACAAAGATCAACGGTTCTACATAGATCGGGGAGTGACCGGCGGACATCGGGTCCGCCGGTCACACGTCCGCACTCCTCCCTGAACGAGCCTCGGCGGGCACGTGCCTCGGCGGGCGCGTGCCTCGGCGGGTGCGCGCTCGCCCGCTATTGGCTCTAATAGCAGTGACAGGCGAGTGACGTAGATCTACGTCACTCTGCCTGGCCGGGGCTGACTGCCGCAGTAAATATACTGTGCGCAGTCGGCAACCGGTTAATGCAAAGAATACATTAAGATAAAAAAACTTCTGCCTTTACAACTCCTTTAATTATATATACATACATACACAGTATATATATATATATATGTATATATATATATATATATATATATATATATATATATACACAGTATTTAACTAAAGTGAGTACACCCCTCACATTTTTGTAAATATTTTATTATATCTTTTCATGTGACAACACTGAAGAAATGACACTTTGCTACAATGTAAAGTAGTGAGTGTACAGCTTGTATAACAGTGTAAATTTGTGGTTCTCTCAACATAACTCAACACACAGCCATTAATGTCTAAACCGCTGCCAACAAAAGTGAGTACACCCCTAAGTTAAAATGTTCAAATTGGGCCCAAAGTGTCAATATTTTGTGTGGCCACCATTATTTTCCAGCACTGCCTTAACCCTCTTGGGCATGGAGTTCATCAGAGCTTCACAGGTTGCCACTGGGGTAACCTTTCACTCTTCCATGACGACATCACGGAGCTGGTGGATGTTAGAGACCTTGCGCTACTCCACCTTCCGTTTTGAGGATGCCCCACAGATGCCAAATAGGGTTTAGGTCTGGAGACAGAGGCTCTTAGGAATAGGCACTGCCTCGAAACGCGTTAGCCTTTCACCTATACAAGATATTGGACTCTTACATCATGGACGTTGTTCGATGGAGTTGATATGCTGGTTTACATCGCATGTTTGTGAGTAGCCACTTTTTAATATTTTACCAATAAAAACCTACTGAGGATAATGCGCTAGGCTGGTGCGCCCTTCTTTTTGTTTATGTTTACAGTGCTTTGTCGACCACCCCGGTCGTAGAGGGCAGCAAGGCTTAGCCATTAGTGGATGCCAAGTGAGAGTCCCGGGATAGGGGCAGTCTGAGAACCTGATTCTGAGCGCAGGAGTAAGGTGCCAAGCATCGCAATTCTCTTTCTGGAGTTTAGACATTAATGGCTGTGTGTTGAGTTATTTTGAGGGGGCTCACTTTTGTGAGATACTATATAATATATATATATATATGTGCATAGATACAGTATCTCTCTCTCTTCCTCTTTCTCTCTCTCTCTCTCTCTCTCTCTCTCTCTATATATATATATATATATATGTATATATATATATATATATATATATATATATATATATATATATAAATATATATATATATACAGTAAACCCCCGCTCCATCGCGGTTCAGTTTTTGCGGTCCCGGTATATTGCGTTTTTTTTGTAATGTTATTTTACTATATAAATCATTAAAAATGAAATATTTTTGTGTTTTCCATAGCTCTTGCTATGTCTCTCAGTATCTTTTATGTGTTTAAATGAGTTTCTATTGTTTTAAAAGTGTGTTTAAAGACCTTAAAATGCTTTTACACGTACAGTGACAGTAAAAAAAAACATGCCTACAATGCATTTTAATAGGGTTTTTCTATTTCGCGGATTTTCACTTTTCGTGGCTGGGTCCGGAACATAACCCCCGCAATGGAGGGGGGTTTACTGTGTATATATATATATATATATTTGTTCAATTTGCAAGGAATCTTACAACTCAACCATTTTCAGCATTTATGCATTCCCTGTACCTGTATCTACCTGTAGATATTCAGGAAAAAAGTGATGATTTAACCTTTGCAGGCAAAAAAACTGCTTTGCTACTTTGAGTTAGCGTTGAACCAGTAGAAAATACACACTATGAAATCTATTTTATTTTTCATTTGTCAGGTAATTTACATGGGTTTCTATTTTATTTACATTTGCATTCCTTCCTTGTTTCAAATTTAGGTTTTAATTACTAGCAATAAGAGCTCTGCGCCTAGAGGGCATCTACTGTGCTTGACAAACCAGTGCTCAGCTATGCTCATTACATGTAACTGAATGTTGTATCTTTACTCTCACTTCCTTTACTTTGCCTATAGTATCTCACTCAAGGGGGTTGATTTACTAAAGGCAAATAGGCCATTCACTTCACAGGTTAAGTTGCACCAGAGCTTAGTGAATGTGGTGACATTTTCTTTGCAAAAAATACCCAGTCGAGTGCAAGGAAAATTAAAAAAAAAACAGTATTTTTGCTCTCACATGATTGGACGATGGAGGTCAGTAGCGCTTCACCTAATTCACTAAGCTCTGGGAATAATTCCTGTGCAAAATGTAAGGCAGCCCAGAGATGAGTCATTTTTTTTCCTTCAACCAGTGGTTTGAACAGAAAGAAAATTGATTAGTTCATTTACACACTCGATTTGGATGGAGGAATTCTCCTGATGAGCTATTGGATTCTGACAGCGGGGAGACTTCCCAGCCTGCAGTGCTGATCGCGCAAGGAAAATCTGACCGGGCAGTTGTACAGAAGCTGATCGAGGTCCATGGATCTAAATTGGTCCAGTCCCTGCTGAAACTAGATCCATGTATGGGTGGCTTAACTTTCAAAGTGAACAGCCTATTTGCCTTTAGTAAATCAACCCTAAAGTCTCAATCTTTCCTTTTTATTGAAGTATACTGTACATCTTAGGTTGGCATAGCTGACCTTGCAAGTTTGAGTGCTCTGTAGATTTCCATTGCCCTGAGGGTAGCTGAAAGTATCCCTAAGGCTCCATGTACACGGGACGTTGTTAAAAGTCCCTTTGAATGCTGGAATTTTTAGGACGTTTGAAACGTCCGTTAGGTCGCGTTTGCACCCGTGTTTAGCGGGCGTTTGCGTTTAGAACCGCCACTAGAGGTCAAAAAAATGATTCCCCTTTAAAATGGAAAAACGCGAACGCTAAACGCGGGTCATCGCGTTCGGACGCGTTCAGACGCGTTCGGACGCGTTTGTGCGTTTGAAACGCCGGGAAACACACGTTCGAACGCAAATAATTGCGTTCTAAAAAAAAGTCCCTGAACGCAACTGCCTGTAAACGACCATGTGTACATGGACAGATAAAATAACATGGAGCTGCGTTCAGGGGCTTCTGAAAAAAACGCCCAACTGCTCCTAAACGGCCATTTCCAGCGTCCCGTGTACATGGAGCCTAATACTGTTTCAGGCAGGATTCACATCTGCATCATATGTAGGTGCGGGTCTACCAATAAATTGCACGCATTCCCGCACCCACAGGAAAAAAGTGCAGTTGTTAGCAGACCTCAGCACATCTTCCCATGCTGGGAACTGAATAGCACTATGCGATTTCCCTGCGGCTGCGTTTTCTGTAGGTACAGCAGCCCATTCAAACATGGCCACAAGGAAACTGATATAGTGTGAACCTAGCCTTATATTGCCTATGGACAACCTAAGAATTACTGTATACAAGCTGATATCTCCTAATCCTAGCATCCCTTACAATTTGTAGGGATTCCCTAGGAGGTAATAATGTGTTTTTCCTATTAGAAGTTCTCATTGCTCACCAAGGTTTTCCACATTTACAGCCTATTTTTTTTTTCATAATTCGTATTTTTTCAGTTCTCCACAGTACAATAAAAAATAACATACTGTACATAATTTTATTTTCTTTTGAAGAGAGAAGGATGTACAGCCTAGTTCTGTTTCCCACTCTGATATAAAATAAGTCAGTTCCTGCTGAGATTTAGAGAAGCAATTTGTACATAAGGCAAAGTGTATGTTCAGGTTTCGGAACACTTACAGAATGTATGGCATGACATACTGCATACTGCAGTGGCATGTAAAGGTAAGACTGTCTTCCCCAAGCAGGGAAAGATATACTGTATGAAAAATAATAGTAAAGCTGCTCTGAGAATGAGTTTAGTTTCTATGGTGTTCTTTCCTGTGTTAGGCCGGCCATACACGGTTCAAATCCCGGCCCGTTCAGCAGGAACCAGCTGAGATTTCAACCATTAATGAGAAGGCTGAATGTACCCAGTTGATTGATCGATCAATCGATCCCCCCCCCCCCCCGCCGGGAGAAGACAATGGGCCAGCAGGAACCAGCTGAGATTTCAACCATTAACCTCCCTGGCGGTATGATTCTTTTGGATTTTAGGTGCTGAAAGCGGTACCATTATTTTGCATGTAATTCTTGTGAATGAGCAGCCCAAACCAACTGTATACATTTATTATATATATTATATATATATATATATATATATATATATATATATATATATGTATGTATACATATATTATGTGTATATATATATATATATATATACGTATATATATATATATATATATATATATATATATATATATATGTATACAGTTGGTTTGGGCTGCTCATTCACAAGAATTACGTATATATATATATATATATGTATATATATATATATATATATATATAGATATATATATATATATATATATATATAAACATACGTGTGTATATATGTATATATATATATATATTGTATATATCAGGCCTCGACAAATCCCGGGCGCCAGGTCGCATTTGCGACTAGAATTAGCGACCTGGCGCCTGGGGTGCCCTGCTTGAGCTGTCCTGTCCCTTTTGCGCCCCCCACCTCCTCTTCGAGTTCACGGACTTCCGCGCCATCCAGAAATTTAGTCCCCGGCTTTTCGGCCTTCTTCTGTGAGATGAGAAGCTAGGGGAACTGGCGCCCTCTTGTGGTGGCCGGGAGTAATGCATGTTCTCAATGCCTTTTCTTCTCCTTCCAAAGAGGAGAAGAGAGGGAAGTTTTTAAGGCTTCATCTCTCTGTCCAGTTACCTTTGCTTAAAGGTAAGTGGACAGGGAGTGTGGTTATTATTATTAATTTATTTTTTAAATGTAAAAAAAATAATAATTTCTTTTTTTTTAATTAAAAAAAAATAAAAAAATGTTTTCTTTTTTTTTTTCTTCAATTCTTATTAAAAAAAAATATATATATATATATATATATATATATATATATATATATATATATATATATATCTTTTTTTTTTTTTCCTCATCGCCGTGCCACAGCCGAAGGCCCCTTTCACACGGGCTGTCTGATCAGGTCCGCCTGTCAGTTTTTCAGGCAGACCTGATCAGACCGTTCAGTCTCCTCTATGGAGCGGTAATCTGCCGCCATCTGACCCTGCCCGCCAAAAACAGACGGATGGTGGTTCTATTTTCTATCCATCCCGTGGATCGGATCAGATGGCATCGGATGGAAAGAGACAGACAGTCTGTTTCCATCCAATTGCGCTATATAGGAGAGTGGGGTTCTAGTCGTATTTATGTGTAAATTTAGTATCAGTTTTTTTAAATAAAGCTTGGTTGTTTAAAAAAAACAAAAAAAAACTGGCTCCTAACTTTTTTAGCTGGCTCCTAGATTTCAGGCAAATTTGTCAAGCCCTGGTATATATATATATATATATATATATTTACATAAAAAGTACAGTAAAACTGCAGGAAAGGGCACTGGATACCATTATTTTGAATGGTATCAGTGTGTTTGGTGTGCTTTTACATTTGAATTTGCCGCCGGTTCCACCCCCCTGCGAACGTCACGTCGCAGGAGACGGAAGCCGGGGGGCTCACAGACGATCGGGAGGAAGCTCCGCCGCCGCATACCGCCCGCATACTTCGCTGGATCCCGGAGAAAAGGTAAGTAAAACCTCTACCAGGATCCAGAGATCTTCCTAGCGCTTTTGGCTCTAAAATCTAACCCCGAGTCACGCTCGGGAATACCGCTAGGAAGGTTAATGAGCAGGCTGAATGTACCCAGTTGATTGATCGATTGATCGACCCCCCCCCCCCCCCCCCCCCCCACCGCCGGGAGAAGACAATGGCCCAGCAGGAAGGATTACCCCATTGACACTGTCTGTGTTGATAGGGAATTTGATCGAATTTCTTTCCATGGGTTGCAGAAAGAAATTCACTCTGTGTATGGCCGGACTTATGCCTCACACGCGATCAGATAATTGGACAACTTATCGTTCACATTTTGTTGCATGATACTAGTATCGAATTCAACAATGTGTACCAAATGTATACGATTCTGGAAAAGCTTCCTGGTTGCGTAGCTACGTATCGTATAGTGCAAAACAAAAATAATGGCAGCCAGGCCTTTTCCAGGTTATTTTAGTGTTTCTGATCATGCGCGGTCTTTGCCTATCAATTTTTAGCGGACGCATACTGTACTGATTAAACGATTGTCGTTCGCTAGGCTATCGTACGACAAAAGTTTTTGTGTTTGTCCCTTTGGATTTTGTTGGAGGAAATGTCGTGATCGGCTGTCGAAAGCTGTGTACTAACGATCAGATTATCCTGCGATCAATTCGAAAGCGATTTTTTTCGTACGATTATCGGATCGTGTATACGAGGCATTAAGACGATCTTAGATTTGCAGGAGCATTTGACACTGCAAGCACAATCTGCTGTCCTGGAGGCATGTCTATCAACAAGCAGCCTCCTAAACATGTATGCTTGGCTTGACCAGGCAAGCAGATGGGAATCAGCTACTGCCATAGACAGGGGATTGTTGGCAGCTGTCACACAAAATAGATTCATAAAAAAAAATAAGTAAAAGAAGAGCGAGAGTAGATGTTGGGTAATACTACTGTTCTGTATTTTCTTGTTAGCAGGAGCACTGGGTCTTGCACATACTGGCTACTATGGAAACCATTCCTCCTGTTAGGGTTTGGCGAATCGGGAATGTGTTTCTGTGGTGTACAGAAGTTTACAGATTCAGCAGTCTTAGTGGTAAACAGAGGTGTATGTATTCACTGACTTTTTTTTTTTTTTTTTTACGTTTCAATGCACCAGATGAATTAATGTTTGTTAAATCAGGCGTTACATGTGATTAGTTCTTCTTTTTCTTTGGATCCATTATATGTTCGTACATTTTTTTTAAATTAAAATTGGCCACGCTGAATGTGAGTTTTCCGTTAAAGCAGCCCCTGCTGACTTTATTTTAATATGTGAACACTTTGGGGATGTTGTGCATGGCAAAACAACAAATTGTGTTCTTTAAAGCGTAACTCCACTTTTGTTCAGAAAAAAAAAAACATTGCCCTCTGGGTGATCTATGTACATTGCAAGGCTTATAACCACCTTTGTTGCAGATTCCTACCTTTTGTTATTATGAAGATATCACTGTTTTTTCCTCTGTGCTGAGTGGGTCTAATGGGAGTGGTTTCATAATTATCAATCAGCCGTGCAGCTGTAGGGCTCTAATGAGGAAATCTGCTGGTCCTGCATCCCTCTAGATGTGTTCCTATTGAGAGTGTCTTACCAAAAAAGGAAATTTTTGTTGCAGGGGATGCCAAAAATCTCACTTGTATCTTAGGCAGACTTCTGGGAAAATTGGTAAGCCAATCACACAAGCAGAAATTTACGTTTCTGGGGTGTGGTCAGAACACCTTCAGGTAGCCATATTGCTGCTGCAAATTGAAAAGGAAAGGTCATTTTTAATAACATTCAATTACAATATAACTTGTGTCGCAATTGTATGTTTGTATATTATTTTTTCCTTATTTGCTTTTTTTTTTTTCGCCACGAAAGGGGAGTTACCCTTTAAAGTGGTTGTAAATCCTTACAAATACCCAGTGAACGGACTATCCTCACAAACAGAGATAAACAAATCCTCCCACATACGTTGTATCGGTCTATCTGCAGTCTTTTCTACATCTGTTCAAAATGCTGAATTTAAAAACTTGTCTGAGAGTTCTGAAAAAAGGGAGCAGAAAGTTTAAATTACACCCTGTAGAGCTCAGTGAGGGCTGAGAGCTGATTTGAGGGAAGAGACACCCCCCCCCTTCCTTCACACAGCTCACAGGAACAGAGCCGAGGCTGTCATTTAGCTGGAGGTCCCTCCCGTCACCATTTTTCTCTTGGTGTCAGGAAAACCTGTCAGAAGTGACTCATGCAGATAGCAGAGAGACAGCAGACAGAAAAAATACATATAGCGGGAGATTAACTAAAACTGGAGCACCCAGTATCTAGTGCAGCTGTGCATGGTAGCCAATCAGCTTCTAACTTCAGATTATTCAATTAAGCTTTGACAATAAAACCAGGAAGCTGATTGGTTTCTATGCGGAGCTGGACCAGATTTTGCAATCTCTGGATTTAGTAAATCAAAACCTTAAGGATTTTATTTAAGACAAGTACATACTATTAGTGATGGGCCAAACACCCCCCCTGTTCGGTTCGCACCAGAACATCTCGAACAGGCAAAAAGTTCTAGCGAACACGCAAACTCTATTAAAGTCTATGGGACACGAACATGAACAATTAAAAGTTCTAATTTTAAAGGCTTACATGCAATTTCTAAATAATCTTCAATAAATATAATTTTTTACTAAGCCCGTAAAAGTCCCATTTCCTTTGACCTGAGGCATCAAAATGTTTTAATACGTTTCTCTGGGACGGTGACTACACCAACTTAGTTTAGGTATCAGGGATCGCATCTTTTTTCTCTCACCCTTTGTGGATGGATAACACATCCGTGTCCTCATAGACCCCTGACCTAATACCTCCACACATTGTTTCGTTTTTTTGCCCAACAGCAAGGCAAGAAACATTATACTCTTTGTGACCTATAAATCCCAGCATCACCTGACTGAGAGTCTTTACTCCCAGCCAGGCAGCTGCAGGACAATCATTTCCCTCCCTCCAGCCTCTTACTTACAAGCTGGAGGCACTTTCGGGAGAAACGGGGGACACCATGGGGGACCTCATGGGCACCGAGTGGGACTCCCTCATGTCAAGCATACAGTCTACCTTTAAGGAAAAAGAACAATTAAATTCGGATATATTTGCACTTTTCGCCACTTTAAAAAAACACCTGGAACGGAAATCATCCCTACATTGGCATGTCCGCACATTCGATAGATATATTAAGGAGAACATCAACCCAGCCGGCCTACGAATTCAAATTTTCCCCACAATCGAGAACATAACATCCCAGTTGAAACATGACTGGGAGGAAATACTTAACCAATGCTCTAAAAATCTGATGCTACTTCTGCAAGAAGAATATCTTAAGCAAAGTAAAAGCTTGGAAGGAGAAATTAAGAAAATATATGATCAACTCGCACCCCTAAAAACAGCTGCTTTATATAGTGAACAAGAAAAAAAGTTAAAAAACCATCTTGAAGAATATAGTAAAGAAATTCTTGTTAAAAAAGAAAAAAAGTATTGGCGAGACAAAAACGCTTTTACACAAGGCCGAGCCTACAAATGGACCAACCAATCTAGAACAAACCGCAACAGTATCCACACCCCAAGAACCCAATACCAACAACAGTCCTCAGACTCATCCTCCTATAACTCAGGCGCTGAAATCTATAGGGGAAAAGACAGAAGTCACCCCCAGAAAACATTTGACAGACGCGAACATGAAAATCCTCAAGAACAAGGAGGTGCACAAGCCAACGACACTGAGATATCTGACACTACAACAACTCAAAAAAATCTAAAACCTCACGAAATCTTTACGCGATCCAAAGTTAAAGGGTTTTTTTTAGGGAAACCCAATTCAAAAAACCTATCGAACTAAGATCCCACGGAAACAAGACCGGAGAACAAGAAGGATTGAATATCATCAATCTTTCCTCACATATCCTCACACAAGCACAAAAAGAAGTACTCTCCCTTGGATTGTCATTCTGCCCCAGTCAAGGCATGGACAAATTTGAGGTCATAAAAGACCTCAACTTATTCGCTCGAAATTTATTACTAAAAGCTACTTATAGCAAAAAACCCATAACAGAACCAACACCTACCCCCCTGACTGCGGCCGAATACCGAGCTATCAGAGATCTTAATTTATTATTAGAAGAAGGCGGACTAGAGGATTTTGAAGAGACAGAAGCACTCTCAGATAGCGAAGAAGAAGACAGCGCGACAGGATCTACCAATGAAACACAATTCAAGAAAAAATCACACATTTTCCCTCCTCTCAACACAAATCCAGCTATTGCACTCTTCGTACGCCAAACTACCAAAGACATCGAACAAATACGTCAAACCACGTACCCCACCAATCTTACACGTCATCAGACTCAAGCCTTAAAAGAACTACAAGCAAATGATTCCATCACCATAAAACCCTCTGATAAAGGGGGCAATGTGGTTCTAATGAACAATGAGCAATACCAAGAAATGTGCCTTAACATTCTGAAAAATAAAAAATATTACCAACAAATTTCCCCACTGATGGTACACAGCTTCAATGACGAATTCTACAAACTCATTGACAGAGCATATAACAATAAAACAATCACTCAAACCCTCTGGGAATTTATTCGCATCAAACACCCACGAGTACCAACATTTTATGCACTCCCCAAAGTGCACAAAAATCCACTCAACCCGCCAGGACGACCCATTATCTCCGGAAACGGATGCATTACAGAAAACATCAGTCAGGTGATTGATGCTCACCTCAAACCCTTTGTAACCAAACTTGCATCATATGTTAAAGATACTGGACATTTACTCCAAATATTAGACAATATTATTATACCAACAGATGCTTTCCTCGTCACTATTGACGTTGAAACGCTCTATAACAACATCCCTCACCCCAAAGGTCTAAAAGTGGTAGAAAAAGTCCTTCAACAAGCAAGCAGATATGATACCAATTTCAGCAATTTCATTTTACAGATGTTGAAATTCATATTAAACCACAACATCTTCTCCTTCTGTGGTACGTACTACGTACAAACGTGCGGTGTGGCAATGGGCACAAGCTGTGCACCCACATACGCCAATATATACCTAGGCGAATGGGAAGAGGATTTCCTATCATCAGAAAAACTCATCAAATACACAAGTCACATCTCCCTTTGGCAAAGATACATCGACGATGTTTTCCTTATATGGACCGGATCAGAAACCTTATTATTAGAATGTCTTAATCAAATGAATCAGAACCAATATAATATGTATTTCACCATATCCTATAATCAAACAAAAATACCATTCCTGGACACTTATATTTACAAAGATGATGCAGGCAATCTTCTAACAACACTTTTCAGAAAACCAACAGCCGGCAACACAATACTTCACTTCAAGAGCTCCCACCCTGAACCTCTCAAAAACTCAATACCCTACAGTCAGTTCCTCAGACTTAAGAGGAACTGTAGCAAAACCTTGGAATTCCAAAAAGAAGCTAATGCCCTTACAGAACGACTTATAAACAGATGATACTCCAAGACATGCCTTAGAAAGGCCTTTAACCGAGCCAATAAATTGGACAGACATGAGATCCTTTATAAACAGACTAAAAAGGACACAAAAACAGATGCACCCCCCACGAGAATCATCATGCGTTTCTCAAATGAACATAAAAAAATAAGAAACGTAATACAGAAGAATTGGTCCATTCTTACTGAGGACCCCTCACTTAAGGAATTGGTACCTGCTCACCCTCTCATCACTTACAGAAAATCTCGTTCTGTTCATCAAACTCTAGTAAGAAGCGAAATGAAATCCCAAAGAGACCCATGCAAAACCGTGGGAACTTTCCCATGCGGTTCTTGCGCCCAATGCGCAGTGATACGCAAATCCACACGCTTACTTCTTCCCAATGGTGAAACTTTTATCCCCCGCCATTTTGCTAACTGCAAAACTAAAGGGGTAGTATATATTATGAACTGTGAATGTGGATCATTTTACATCGGGAAAACTCGCCAAGAATTTGGACTAAGAGTAAATAAACACATGCAAAGTATGACCATGGGCAATTTCCATCTCCCATTAGGTCGCCATATAACTCATCATCACAAATACAAAATGCCAAAAGTCACTTTTTCTGCTCTAGATCGCATCCATATACCAGCCAGAGGAGGGGACTGGAATAAGTCCCTCCTACAAAAAGAGATGCGCTGGATAAAAAAACTTAACGCTACAACACCCCCCGGATTAAACGAAAATGAAAGTTACCGTCCCTTCCTTGAAGGTTTCTGCTCAGGAAAAACAGACTGATGATCCATACCATCTGGAATCTATTGCCCATAAACAATGACCAAGAATACCTCTTAGATCCACCCCACAAACTTGACATTTGACAACTTTCCCCAATTTATTATTCTTTTCCCCCCCCCCTTCCCCTTATTATTTTTTATTTTTTATTATTTATTATTTATTTTTTATTTCTTATTTTCTATTATTCAATTTTCTTCATTATTTATTTTCCATCCCAGGTATGACATGTGTGCCCTCATTTGGTACCACCGATCGATGCCCATCGATCACCCCACCAAAATGGACAGCCCCCCTTTTCCTCTCCTTGTAATTATTATTGCTGTTTAATATAATGTTCAATGCATAATTATCTCCTTATTATTATTATTATTATTTTTATTTTTAATGTTTGTACCATTTATGTACATTGCAACCTGTGACCAGGATAGGTCTAATTGCCCGGGACTATCGTATTCCCCTCCTGCCTTCCAAAATCCACCCGGCACGGGGAGCCCCAGAGCACCCTTCTCTGGGGACAGACAAAGACTTTGGGGATTTCTATCCCCCGAGATCTAAGTCTCATCTTCGTGTCGGCGGCTACGGAACATCCTGTACTATACCCATCACGTCTTCACGCCGACCTGGGATTGGATCGGCCCGGAGATATGCGCGCGCAACTCCACCGGCGCGCGCATCGCTTCCTCGCTCCGACCCGGTCCCATGACCGGCGTCATGACGCACGCCTGCGCCATTGCGCATGCGCGGTGGGCTATATATAGCCGGGGATTTCTAACAGGGCGCCACTTCCCTCCAACCGAGGGACAACGCGGACGCCCTAGGACATGCTCTTCTGGACCCATACCACTTCAATCCAGCCTTACAAATCGTAAGTTTTCATCCAATCAATGCTCTATTTTTGCATTGTTGGATGTACTTTAGTCACAACGTGCATCAAATGCCTCTCTACAAGGCTGATCAGCACAAATACTTTTTTACCAGGGAACCAACAGGATCCATGACCAGGGCTCCCCCTGCTGTTCTGAACCTGGAATTCCCTATATATGTAAGTCTCAATACGTTTTTACACCAATACCTTTTAAAAACAACCATACCTGTACCGTCACCAATCACATTCCTCTACTATGCAGGCTCCATGAAAAGCACTCTCCACAGGCCTCCCAATTAACAAAATTGGATCACCATCAAGTCTTTCAACTGTAAGTGACCAGCACCATTCTTTATAGTGCTCTCAGGAAAAAGCTATTGAAATTATAAAAAATAAATACATTTTCAAAATATTGATCCAATATGCTATACCTTTAGGCCAACCAGAAGGATTCCCTTCATGTGATCCCTATGCTGTGTAAGATAAGGATCCCCTCCATGTGATCCCTATGCTATGTAAGTCTGCTTAACATATATTGCCCATATATTTCCTATTTTAACCATATCAAACCGGCAATATTACCATCACCCAAAATCATATCATTTCAGACAGCCACTCCACAGAAATCCCGTGAGAATAGTTTTGGAAGAGCAATGGGAATAATACAACCCGGGACATAACCGCCTTGGTCACCTGTATGTGTTTACTACATATTTTTTCACTATTTTTTCAAATAGTGTTATATTGTACACTTCAATATATATTTATTACATCTTTCAGACATGGTGAACTGTCTCCGCTTCCTTGATAAAGGCAATATACGCCGAAACGCGTTGGAAGTCTGACAAGACACACTCTCTCTCAACAAGCTCACAATTTTGAGCCCCACAGACAGAGTTTCAAAAAAGTCACCATTTTCACCTTGTCACCTTTCGTTCCATTCTCACCTTCTCACATGGGTCTATAACCCATTTGCACCATTTGTATTATACTATTTTGTCTGTATTTCTATATTTTTTGCTCAATAGCAAGAAATTTTCTAAATAATCTTCAATAAATATAATTTTTTACTAAGCCCGTAAAAGTCCCATTTCCTTTGACCTGATGCATCAAAATGTTTTAATACATGCAAGTTATTGCCATAAAAAAGGTATGGGGACCGGGGGGGGACATGTATCAATGCAAAAAAACATTTTTTTAAACGATAATTTTTACAGGAGCAGTAATTTTAATGATGCTTAAAGTGAAAAAATAAAAATGACTTTAAATATCGTGCCTGGGGGGGTCCCCATAATGTGCCTGTAAAGTAGCTCATCTGTATGATGTATGTAGCCATCTACAGCAATACTGACATTTCTAAAGGAAAAAATGTAATTTAAACTTGCTCGCGGCTGTAATGTATTGTCAGCTCCCGGCAATACAGATTAAAAAAACATGAAAAAAAGCGTGTAGGGTCCACCCCAAAGTCCATACCAGGCCCTTATCCGAGCATGCAGCCTGGCATGCCAGGATGGGGGGGGGGGGTGAGGAAGCAGCCCCCCTCCTCCTGAACCATATCAGGCCGCTTGCCCTCAACATGGGGAGGGTGCTTTTGGGTGCATGAGGAGGGTGCTTTATTAAAATGAAAAAATAAATAGTGTCCCTCGATGTAAATCCATCGCCAATCACGACACCCCCCCCCCCCCCCGACTTGAAAAATAGAAAAAATTTCAAAAATGCTTCGCCCCTTCTGAGGCTACCCGCTGTATGCCGCTCCGCCCACTCATGTGACTTCAGAAGGGAGCAGTGCCACCGGGTGACATAACCGGGTGGCTCCGCCCCTTGCCTATAAAAGATCTGTCAAAGCTGAAGAGTGGCATACAGCGGGAAATTTTTTCTATTTTTCGGGTCGGCAGGCATCATGATTGATGATGGATTTACATCGAGGGACACTGTTTTTTTTTTTTCTTTTGAATTAAGGACTTGTCAAAAACGGTGTTCTGTGGTTTTTCCTTTTTTATCCTTTGTTGGTATATGGGTAGGGGTATGATGTACCCGATACCCATTCACATGGGGGGGGGGGCGGGATCTAGGGGTCTCCTTGTTAAAGGGGGCTTTCAGCTTCTGATAAGCCCCGCACCCGCAGACCCCCACAACCACAGCTAAGGGTTGTCGGGAAGATGCTCTTGTCCCCATCAACATGGGTACAAGGTGCGTTTGGGGGAACCTCAAAGCACCCTCCTCATGTTGAGGGCAAGCGGCCTGGTATGGTTCAGGAGGGGGGGTTGTCCCTCTTCCCCCTACCTTTCCTGTCCTGTCCTGCCAGGCTGCATGCTCGGATAAGGGTCTGGTATGGATGTTAGGGGGGAATCCACGCCATTTTTTTAAAATTTTGGCATGGAGTTCCCCTTAAAAGCTGTACCAGACCCAAAGGGCCTGGTATGGATTTTTGGGTGGACCCCACGCCATTTTTTTAATTAAATTTTGGCGCGCAGTTCCCCTTAAAATATATACCAGACTCAAAGGACCTGGTATAGATTGTGGGGGAGACCTTATGCTGTTTTTTTTTTAAATTCTGTCAAACCACTTAAATACAGGGCACTTTCACCCCCTATCCATTAACTACCTGCCTAATTTCTGTAGTCACACACTATACACGGCTGCAGCAGCCTTATATAGTGTGGGGTGTGGACTTAGCCCCTGAGCCATGATTGGCTATAGGCACCCTGCCTTTGGCCAATAATGGCTCTGATAGGACATTGTGCTGTGATTGGCCAAAGCATACAGGTCAGGTGCATGCTTTGGTCAATCATCAGCAATCAATGCACTGCAACAGCGCAGAGCATTATGGGGCGCTCATCGGCGAGCGAACTTCCCGCCGAGCGCCCCATTTGTTCATGTGTTCAGTGAACACACGAACAGCTGATGTTCGAGTCGAACTTACGTCCCTACACACTATAGATGGATATGCTTTGTTTAAATTTCATGTCTGAGGTTCACAACTACTTTTAAGACAGGTTCCCCAATAGCATAACTCACCTTTTCTTTGCTCCCCAGGCCCTCAGTTTAACTGCCAGTGAAGAAAATATCCCTAAGGGCCAATTCACAACAAAATGCAATGCGGGATAACCAAGTTCCCTGCGCATTCAAAATGCACTTCAGTTGTCAGCAGGTGTCAATGTTAAGTTACTGACACCCCAAACGCAGGTCACACACGCAGTGCATTTGCTTACACCTGATCACATGGTACACAAGTACAGAACTAATCGGCCCTTAGGGGGGAAAATGTGACAGCAGAACAGCACTGTTGCTTGTCCAAATGGGCCTGGGGAGACAGTAAGCCCTGCTTAAAGGGATCTTGACATTACAGGGTCACTTGTACAAAGGGAACACCCTGTAAAAGTGGCAATACACTTACCTTTCTGGTAGCCTGTGTGTTGAAATGCTGTTCAACCCCCTTTTTCTCTGACTGCAGCAGGCATTCCACACTTCCAGGTGTGTAGAATACATGCTACCCCTACTGCATATAGTGGTTCCTCCTGCTGGCTCGTACATCACTAAAAATATAAAAGCTGTCAGAAGAAACCACTGTGTATAGTGGGGAAGCAAGAATTCGACCCACCCAAAGGTGGATAAAATGCCTCTTTTGTTACAGTATGTTCATTTTTTTTATAAGTGACTCTGTAGTGACAGAGTCCATTTAAGCTTCAAATGGAGATTAGGCTAGAACATACACAGGGCTGTTTTTCTTCAGTTCTTCGAATAAGAAAAAGGAAGGTAGGTACAGTATATGCTGCCCTGGGCAAAGTACAGATTGACTTTCATCTGATTCCCACTAAGACCTCAGAATTCGCAATGACCTGCTTTACTCCCAATGTACTTGATAGGTGCACTGCTTATATATATACACACACACACACACACACACATATATATATATATATATATATATATATATATATATATATATATATATATATATATATATATATATATATATATATATATATATATATATATATATATATAGGCACTCTCAGGTCTTGCAGAGATGAATCAAAAGAACAGCATTTTTTTGTTGACATTTTGATGAAGCTCAGTCCATCTTTCTCAAGACTATAATATATATATATATATATATATATATATATATACATATACATATACATATATATTATTGTGAGAAAAATATGGAACCAGTACATGCCACTACATGACCCCACTATTCACAGTGTGAGTTAGGTGTCATGCATCCATGGTAACTGTTCTTTTATAATTAATTGATGTGATTATTATTTTGTAATTATAAGCATCATGTAGACCATGGGTTGCCATGCAAACAATAAATGACTGCCTTGGGATCCCAGCAATTCCTGTGGTGTACTGTGTGAACACAGTCAACAAATGTTTACAGTCTCATGTACTGCTGATTCTATAACCATTACCATGAAAGAACATTGGCACAGTTTCATTTATACCCTCCCTCCCTCCCCCAAGTCTTATACAACCCCAATTTAAAAAAAAAGTTGTGTCAAGGGATGCTGTATAAAATCTACATAAAAACTGAATAAAATGATTAGCAAATACCACAGATCCATAATTTATTCACTATAGAAAATAGAAAACATATCAAATGTTTAAACTTAGAAAATGTACCATTATAAGAAAAGAAAAAGGTAATTTTGAAATTGATGGCAGCAACATGTCTCAAATATTGGGACAGGGCAATGTTTACCACTTTGTACCACCTCCTCTTCTTTTAACACTCTGTAATGTCTGGGAACTGAGAAGACCAATTGCTGGAGTTTTTATGTAGATTTTACACAGCGCCCCAACTTTTTGGAATTGGGGTTGTACTTACCGGTCCACACTCCTGTCAAATCCATGCTGTACAGCCCACAGGGAGCAGTACAGCCACAGATGTAAACTCTTCCAGTCTGTCCCATACTTCTTCTATGCCTGCACTGAAAATATTAATCCATTCCCATGGCGGGGGCACCTATCATGAATCCCAACAATAAACAAATGGTATGTCAGAAATATTTAGATTTTTCCATGTATGAGCAGAAGGAGGACTGTACTGGACCAGTTTACAGCAGAGGCTGGACAGGTGAGTATAGGACTTTAGGGAGGTGTTTTGGGTTGTAAAATGAAAGGATAACTTTAGAACATAAAGTCATCCATTAACTTTGTCTTATTCGCCTTCAAGTAATTAGCTAGTGTTTTGGGTTCAAACCACTAAAGGACACTGCATACAATATTTGGGTCATGTGACACATTTTTCCCAAATATCGCATGCAATATTGAAAATGTCAAATCACTATCCCTTAATGCAGTATTTACCTCAAAAAGTAAAAAAAAAAAAAAAAAAGCTTTGTAAATACTGCATAAAACTGCATCAAAGTCAATTCACTAAAATAAATAAATGCAAGTAGTGGTCCGGGCATGCGATATTTAAGAAACGTATGAAATTTTCTACCAGCAATTTATGTTTTTAAATCATGTCCTTTAAAATGTGTGATGGGTGCTATTTTATTTATGTGTTTGGTTGCATGAACTTTTAGATCTTGTACTAATAAAAATAATTTAATTATTACTTCGGTTGTTTAGTCCTTGGGTACTGAGATAAAATAGCACCCATCACACATTTTAAAGGACGTGATTTAAAAACATAAATTGCTGGTAGAAAATTTCATACGTTTCTTAAATATCGCATGCCTGGACCACTACTTATTTAACGCATGCATTTATTTATTTATTTATTTTAGTAAATTGACTTTGAAATAGATTATTTATGTGTTTGGTTGCATGAACTTTTAGATCTTGTACTAATAAAAATAATTTTTGTATTACTTTGGTTGTTTAGTCCTTGGGTACTGAGATAATCTATTTTCATGCTTTTAAGATCCAGGAGCATCTTTTGTTTTCTAATTTCATTCTCGGATGATTGTACTCTTTTCCTTCTTTTCTTTTTGCTTTATTATATTAATTAGAAGACCAATACTTATTTTGTATGAAATTTGTTTTGTAAGGAGGTGCCACACCTCAATGCGCAGGGCATGGAAGTGTTTACAAAAGTGCCATTTGTTCTACAACATCCATGTACATTGGGCATTTCCTCCAGACTCTCCATCATCATTCCTTCTTCTGCAAGGTCCTTCAGAGGTGTGGAAAAAGAAGTAACATCCGCTGGATATTATTATTATTATACAGGATTTATATAGCGCCAACAGTTTGCGCAGCGCTTTACAGTGTGATATGACATCATGCCATAAAATAGTAGTTGGTTTCATGAAATAAATGTTTTCTTTCAGGTACTTATAAAACACCATCAACTTACACAGTGCTTTAGACATATATTGTACATTCACTGACATCTATGGGCTGCTGGTTTCCAGGTCTAAATTGCTTGCGACTGTCATTGGCGGGGTCGAGATGATGCCACTCTCATACATGTGCGTGAGTTTTGTCAGATTCGGCATTATTGAATTTGTGCAGTGATCTGCGCTTGTGCAGCTTACTGTACAGGGACAAACTGGTGGTAAGTATGCATGCCTTTTCTGCATTTAAAAATCCTGCCTGTCCGCCCATTTTCATTTTGGAGCCTAAAGTTCCACTTTAGTTGCTTCCCGCCTGGCCTATTGTAATATGACAGCTGAGCAGGAGCTCTCCCATCCTGGGTGGACATCATATGATGAACTCCCAGGTTAGCACCTCCTGTGCACCCCTGTGTCAGTGTATTGGGCCTCAGCCAATACCATGTAATGGCACTGACTAATCACAGCAGATCACATGAAAATTGTACACAATGGATGGCTTCCATTCATGCCATAGAATGCATTGAGATAAAAAACCTTTTGCCTTTAAAAGCACTTTAAAGTGATCCTGTTAACACTTATAATACAAGAAGAGGCACTAACAGTAACAGTGCATATGTATAGCACTGATTATTGTAGAAATGTCACTGGTAACCCCAAAAGTGTCAAAAATAGCAGTCAAGGGTCCGATCTGTCCGCCCAAATGTCGCAGTCCCGCAAAAAAAAATCGCAGATCGCCGCCATTACGCATTAAAAAAAAAAACAACAAAAATGACAAAAATCTTTCCCTTTGTTAGTAAATGCGATAACTTTTGCGCAAAACAATCAAAATACGCTTTTTGCGATTTTTTTTACCAAACATATGTAGCATAAAACAAATTGGCCGAAAATGTTAAAAATTTTTGATTTTTTTCATTTATTTTTGGGGAATTTCATATAAAAAAATTTGAAAAATATTGCTATTTTTGCAAAATTGACGCTCTTTTTTTGTTTATAGCGCATGATCAAAAAATCGCACAGGTGATCAAATACCACCAAAAGAAAGCTCTGTTTGTGGGAAAAAAAGGACGTCAAATTTGTTTAGGTACAGCGTCGCGCGACCGCGCAATTGTCCGTTAAATTCACGCAGTGCCGAATCGCAAAATACCCCCTGGTCAGGAAGGGGGTAAAATCTTCCGGGGCTTAAGTGGATAGGGAAACTACTGCATGCAGCATGATGAACAGGTTCTCACACACCCAGAAGTGTGGAATACCTGTGCTAGCTAGAAAGCACTTAAGACATTGGCCACTGGAAAGGTAAGTTTAAAGCCTGTTCACAGGGCTGATTTTATTGCAACTGACCCCCTCACCAGAGTTGGGAATGGACACTTTTAAGAATCTGATACGTCACTTTTAGATTGCTACAATAACCTTCCTTCACACTGCTGCCATGGTAAAGTCGTACGACCTTGCTTGCAACTTTGCCCTGCGACTTCCTTTCCGACTTTGATGTTATTTAGGAGCCTGCACAAGGGCTGAAATTGCACCCAAGTTGGGCCAAAGTAGTTCAGGAACCTTTTTAATGTCAGAGCGACTTGTGTAGTATCAGTAAAGACCGTTCATATTGAATTTGATGGAATCATTAAATTTGACATGTCATGTGACTTGGGGCCTTACAAGTCGGATCCCATGTCGCAGCAGTGCGAACCCAGCCTAAGGGACAGGTGAGTGTGAAAATATTGATCTGTATTTTCTCACTGTCAGAGTGGAGACTGATCTGTCCCCTGCTTGAGCTTAATGCTGGTACCTGACACACTGACAGACTACTGAAGGTGGATGAAGTTGTCAATTAAAAATCCTCCGTTTTTTTGTCATGTGTTAATGACAGCGCCTGTTTTATAAAACAGCTTTTCAAGCATTGAGCTCACACATGGCCTTACAGCATTACATTTCTGTTCTGATAGACAATACACTATTATGATGAATAAAGAACAGAGAAGAGATTCCGATTATTACATATTCACATTGGTAAATGAATATCTTTAAGCAATCGTTCAAGTAATTCCAGGGGTTAATGTGACTGAGAAACAATCCACATGAACACCTCCTCAGTTTCACATGAGATTCATCCAAAAGCATTTCACATTTACCCACCGGCTGGTTGAGTAATGCAGCAGATGGGTAAAGGCTTTTATTTTTTTATATGCCCAAATGACTGTACATCATTTTAAAGAAATCTGTAACTCTCTGTACATAAGGACACAAAAGTGAGAGTGCATATGAAACATAAAAACAAATCTTCTTTTATACCATTGAAAGGAAAATGTGACAAAGTGTAAGATGGAGGAATCATGTATTACAATGAATTTGATAGCAATATTTGTCAACTGACCGATCAAGCATGAGTTCCAGGAGGATCAATTATTCTGATTTCACACGTTTACTGTCTGTCAGGTCTGTAGAGAATTGAGGTTGCAAGATGTTTGCTATCATAGTTTGTATATAGCAATTTTCTAACCATACCAACAGTCCCCACTGGAGTCACCACTTTGAACATGTCGGACCATATACTCACATCAACAAAGTAAACGAAAAGTTTTATATGTTGTGAAATTGACATTTTTTCCCCAATGCTTGCCAGGTGGTCTACTAAAAAGGGCACCTCTTTATCCAAATTATTCATGTCTAGGGTGTGGACTGCAAAAATGATGGCTTAGTGTTTTTTTTTAATTGTTCACTAATGTTAAGGTATGATTGGCAAGAGAGGCAAAATCATATAAAGCTGCATTGACCATGCATTCTTATCATGTGTGATTAAAAAGTTATCACATGACACCAGTGTTAATTTAATTGGCGAAAACATTTTCATCTACTAGATTAACACTATTTAATGCCTCGTTTCCACTGAGCGGTACGGTTCGGTTCGGTACAGTACACAATTTTTGCAGTTTCTATTGTCAAAAGTTGTGAATGGTACCCTAATTTCGAACCGTACCGTACCACTTTTTTGGGACCCTTTTGTTGGGGTACCAAGCACAATCGTACCATACCAACAGGGTGGAGCTACACTCTGCAGAACGTTGATTGGTTGACCATTGGTTCACCACGCCTATCAAGTGACGTCAATCACCACTTTCCAGGTACACCACGCCTATCATGTAAGGGTACTGCTGGTGGTGGAAACGTAAGCCTGATCAAGGTGTAATGTTCCGAAACGTACTGAACTGTACCGAACTGAACCGTACCGCTCAGTGGAAACGAGGCATTAGTCTATTAAAATACAACTAAAACTAAAACAATTCAGATGACTAAAATATGACTAACACTAAAATGGCCTTTTAGTCAAAAAAATATAGCTAAAACTAAACCAAAATGAACACTGCACTTTGGCATCTACTAAGCTTTTTTCCTAATATTTAATATTGGTAATATATTCAGGTAATATGTGCAGGGGCATAAGAGCCAATAGAGTTTACAGTTTTGTTTTTTATATTTTAAAGTTGCAGTTCTGTTTGTCAAAAAGCAATATATTTGTTTGATTTTATTTATGAAGACGATATATATATAGCGCAATGGCTAAATCTGTGTCTGTAGTACATGTTCAAACCCTATTTCCATAAATTATAACATGTTATTAGATTTTTACTCCAGGAGAATACAATGTGTTTGGTAATTCTAGAGGAATGCTTAAAAAATTCATTACAATTTATCTAAACCCATTTGATTTTAGTTGACTAAAACGCACTTGAGATTTTAGTCAATTCAAATATGACTAAAACAATTCAGATGACTAAAATACGACTGAAACTAAAATGGCATTTTATTCAAAAGACTTAAATACGACTAAAACTAAAATGGCATTTTGGTCAAAAGACTGACTAAAACTAAACCGAAATTTTACATCAAAATTAACACTGCATGACAGTACTCCTCCAGACCTAGCATTGCTGCCAGCTTTTGGTAATAAACTATACTGAAAAAGGCTAGAACTCTAAAAGTCTTAGGCCTCTTTCACACAGGCGTTCCGTATGTCTGTATATCACCCCATCCGTTTGCGGGTGATATACGGACATAATGCATGTCAATGGGATTGCGGATGTCAGCAGATGACCATCCGCTGACATCCGATTTGCGTCCTTTCAGTTCTGTTCCATTTTTTGGAACGGAAGAGAACCCTATTTTTCTTCCGTTTAAAAAACGGAAAGGAAGCAAAAAACGAAAACGACGGTGTCATCCGCTGACATCCGCAATCCCATAGGCATACATTATGTCCATATATCATCCGCAAACGGACGGGATGATATGCGGACATACGGACCGGATGACACAAGTCTCATCCGTGTCCGTAAAAATAAAAAGTGCCGGAGCGGATCGCAATACGGTGAAAGAGGCCTTAAGCAAAAAAGTGACAGAAGACCCAGGGCTAATTACCAGTATGGCTTGTGGTCTCCCTGCAGCTGATCTTTCTCCACTTAATAACTTGCATGTCTTGCACAATTTACTAACATTGGTGCTCACAGAATCTGGTGCAGCTGTGCATAGTAACCAATCAGATTCTAGGTTTTATCGTTAAAGCTTTATTGAAAAAGCAGAAGTTAGGTGCTGATTGGTTACTACACAGAACTGCACCAGATTCTGTGTGCTCCAGTTTTGGTATATCTCGCCCCATGTCTCTGTGTGTGAAGGTGGCCATCTTGGTAGAAGCAGGGTTTTTCTTCCTTATGTCAGAGCTTCCAGCAAAGAGAACAGAAAACAGCACAGTAGTGACATCCCCAAATCTGATTTCAAATTTCTAGTTCACAGGACTAGCAGTCGGAGACAGCAGTGCCTTACATCTCACACTGCAGATATACAGTTATGAGGCTGTAGGCACAGGCACATTTTAGGGGACAGATCAGTCACAAATAACATCTCTAAATGTTCCCTAAACACAACGAATCTTCACTTTTTGAGTACATATATGGTAGCCATTGCTAACCTTGTAATCAAAATGATGTCTTTGGCTTCAGTATTTAAAGACAATAACCCAGAACAATCACCCAGATTAGGAAAGTCAGAGAGAAGCTGAAAATCTACAAAGAACTGGCTGTTCATCAAACATTTATGATCTCTGCAAGAGGGGGGTAGTGAGAAATAAGTGTAGAAAGTCTAGATAGGCCACCAAGAGACCTATTTCTAGAAGACCTATCTATAGAAGAAGTTACAAACCTCACTAAGTTCAGAGAGTCTGTGCATACAGCCTTTGCCATGAAGCTGCACCAGTAGACAAACAAACTCCACACCCAATGTGTAGCCCATTATTTTCAGCAGCCACTGTTACCTTCTATTACTTATCATTCAGTGATATTGGCAGCACGTAGTGCAGTTCCTTCATGACTCTCTAGGATCCCCCTCTATCTAAGCCTTAAACCTTGCATACTCGTGATACTTCCTGATTCTCAAGTAGAGAAATTCATGACCATATTTCTCCATGAAACCTTTTTTTGTGCTAAGAAAATGATAGCCAAGGGCTGAATGCAAGCTGTTCCTCCCACGCTCCAGGAGGTCAACTATTCTCTACCCTAAAAAAAACATATTCGTCTCCATTGAGGATGTTCCTCCAAGTATATTAAAATATCCGACCCCTGGCTGCAACAAGCCAGTACCTACAAATAATTACCCTTTTCATCTCTCCTATCCTGGAACCTTCGGGACTAGTGTACTGCCCACCCAGATTGCTCTCCCCAAACAAGGCGACTCCCCTCATGTTGTCACTTTAAATATTCAGGAGAAGCTGTAATTAACATCATACACATTCATGGTACATGTAAAAAATAATGATTGCTTTTTTATCAAAGACCTCATTTCCACACTTTTTGTGCTCTGACCTCTATATGTGCAGACTTGTAGCTGTGGGTATATGTCTATCTACCTCACCTATGTTACTACCAGGTTACAGACTGTTTCTGTGTTGTACTTTTGTACGTTCTTTTTGTGCTGCATATCCAGCTGCACCTTTTCTTTCACTAATTAACCACTTCCCACCCGTCATATAGCAAAATGACAGCCACAAAGTGGTTGCTCTATCCTGACTGGGCGCAGCGCGGCGATCGGTGATGCGGTGTGTCACTCTGACACACCGTATCTCTGGTCCCGGTAAAGAGGTCCAATCACAGCTGGTCACATAGCAAATAGGAAGTGCCGTTGATCAGTTTTCCTCAGTTCGCGCCTGACAGGCGTGAGTAGAGGAGAGCTGATCGGCGGCTCTCCTGACAGGGGGAGATGGGGGGGGTCTGTGCTGGTAATCAGAGTATTGATTACCAGTGCAGACCATTGGGGGATGCCACTAGAGCCACCAAGGATTGCCCACCCATGACCACCAGGGATGCCCACCCATGCCACCAGGGATGCCAATCAGTGCTTAGGGAGCCTGTCAGTGCCCTCCTCATCAGTGCTGCCCATCATTGCCATCTATCAGTGCTGCCCACCAGTGCCCATCATTGCCACTTATCAGTGCCACCCACCAGTGCCCATCATTGCTCATCAGTGCTGCCTATCAGTGCCCATCAGTGCCGCCTATCAGTGCCCATCAATGCTGCATATCAGTGCTACCTATCAGTGCCACATATCAGTGCCCATCAGTGCTGCATATCAGTGCCGCCTATCAGTGCCCATCAGTGCTGCATATTAGTGCGTTATCATCAGTGCCACCCCATCAGTGCCAACCCATCAGTGCCTCCTCACCAGTGCCTGTCAGTGCAGCCTCATCAGTGATCGTCAGTGCAGGAAAAAAACGTATTTATTTACAAAATTTTATAACATAAACAAAAAACTTTTTTTTTTTTCAAACTTTACGTTTTTTTTTAATTTGTTTAGCAAAAAAGAAAAAACCTTGCGGTGATCAAATACCACCAAAATAAAGCTCTATTTATGGGGAAAAAAATTACATCAATTTGGTTTAGTGTTACAGTATATGACCGTGTAATTGTCATTCAACAGCGCTAAAAGCTGACAATTAGCCTGGGCAGGAAGGGGGTGAAAGTGCCCGGCATTGAAGTGGTTAAGAAAAAAAAAATGCCAACAAACTAAAAAAAAAAAAAAAAAAAAAAAAGACAAATAGCCCAAAAAACATAACATAACAAAATCAGCTTTTACTGAAATATTCACATTCATTTCAGAGATTTCCCCCACAGCAATGTTTTTTCCCCACTAGATGTCCTCACTCTTACAACCAGCATCATTCAACCCCCCACCTCTGAGCCACAGTCAACCAGGACCAAACTCTGCCTGCTAATGGGCAGTAAGAGGAGAAGAACAACATAGGGATGGGATCATCTCTTTGTCAATCTTCATTTTCTATTAGCTTGCATCTGGTCAGCATGTCAACTGATTAGTTCCTTGTGCTGTTTCTTTCTCTCATACTTTAGCCCAGCTGTACAGGTAGTTCCATCTTAACAGTTTCAGGGGCCCCTGGGTAAAGTTATGCACTGAGGCCCCTACCAGGGAGATAGTGACCCGCACACAGCGGCGAACAGTGGGTGTGGCTAAATTATGCTATATATTGGGCCCAGCTTTTTAGTCTGGTTAGAACTTTTAGTCTGTTAATTTACAATTTTAATTTTTTGTCTACAATTTTTTATTATTTTTAATTACTAATTAATTTCAAATTAATTTGTTTTTTAATTTTTTTTCACAAAACTGTTTGGTGAGTGACGGAGTGAAGGGAAGCCAACAGTGCTTCGGGAAGGGGGGGGGGGGGGGTTGGGAGGCACACAGGGGACCTGGCAGCGAGGGGGGGGGAATCAGATAGCGATCAGTGTGGCAGGTGGGCGAAATAGCTGGAATTGATCTTTTGTGGCTCACCCTGCAGCAGCTGAATACTGTTGGGAGGGAGAAGGAAATACTGGCTGCCCACAAGATGAAATGGCCCTATGTACAGGGACTGAAATGCCTACTCTTCTAGACTGGACACCCACCCATTAAGACATTTAATCAAGTACTGAATCAAGAAGCTGTGACATTCAGAAATGATGTACTGAACCCTGCCAGTTCCTCCCACCAGCTTTGATCTTCCTGCCTTGCATATAAAAGTACAAAGACCCAGTGACGACATCACTTGATCGAAACAATGTATGTAAGGAACCTGAAAAGGTTTTGTTTGAATATTTAATTAACATATCGATGAAGATGGGTTAGGGGGAAACCAGGGAAGTGTCATATTAGCAGAGCAAACATCAGCTTTATTGTACAATAAAGATGTGAATTGAATTGTCACCTCAACACCACAAGGATTAAAGAAGGTTTCGGTTAAGCATACAATCTGATTGTCTGCCTTTAGAAATGTTAGTCAGTTCATGACGATATCTTTTATGTATTTTAATTTGACTATTTTATTATCTGTATAAAAATAACCCATTAGTAATTAAAAAAAGACTACCTTGCATTAATAATTAAAATATGATGCGTGACATTTTTACTGCACAATCTTTCTTACTCAAGTTATTGCTGCTTAAAGTGGAACTTAACCCATTGCAGATCCCCTGAGCAGTTGCCATAATGTGCAAATGGCAGACTTACTTATTAGTCTGTTGTCCTCCAACAATGAAAAGTCTGCACTACACCTCCCAGCTCTGTCACCACAGCTGCCATCTTCTTCTGATCTTTTTAGAGCCCAGCATCTTCTTTGTTTGGCATTGGGTAGATAATGTATTCACATGGGAGATATACTGTCCCTGCACCCAACACTAGCTCCCATAGTATTATGCCTGGAACACTAATTTATTGAATATTCCTTGGTCTTATAAGAAACGTAAATTATACTTAATTTAAATTGGGGGTATACATACAAAGCAAATTATTACCGTAAAGGGTGGGCTACCCCCCTATATATAGTACAAAAAAAAAAATTGGCAGAAAAAGAAGATATGGTTTGAGGGCCCTAATGAGATGATCAAAATATACTGCAACACAACATAAATTGTGTTGCAGTATATTTTGATCATCTCATTAGGGCCCTCAAACCCCATCTTCTTTTTCTCCCAAATGTTTGGGGTATACATACACTTAAATGAGAAATATAAGCTATCAATAGTTAACTATCTATTTCATATGCAAAATTACTGGTTCTACATATTTGTGTTACTAATGTTCATGAACTGAACATTTTCATGAGAAAAGTATTTACAGGTAAAATATCAAATATGGTTTATTTTTTATTTTTTTAACTGCAAGCTAATACATATTTTTTCTAGAAATACTATATCATCTTTGGCTCTCAAATACAAAAAAAAACATTTTTCCAATAGAGTTTTATTGGGTGTTACAAATGGTGCAAGGTCAAATGTAACCTAGCAATGTCCTACCAACATGAGATTCAAACGAGGGAAATAAATGAATATTGAGGAACATAGCAATTACATAACATATAAACACAATGCCTATAAGGTACTCAGAATCACAAGTGATGTGATAATAACATAGAGCAGATTTTGTTGTTCTTAACCCAATCTTTTGAGGAAGCGGAATACAGATGAGAAAAAACAGCTATGGAAGCAAAAAAAGGAGCAAGGAAGGGATGGGGGTTATTTGAATAGACATGACCTGCTGAGGGTGCTTCAAAAAGGTAGGCGAAAGGAAATGTTTGACCAAGAGAATACAGATTTTATCAAAAAATTCTGTCCAGTACTTTTACTGTTGCTTTCTTGTAGATCAATGTCTCACTAACTCAACTACTAACTTCTCTTCCCTGATTCTTCAGGGTTTGGGGTATCCAGGATTCAAAAAACGCATTGTTCAGTTGTGATGAAGATAAATGTTAATATTTTAAACTTAGTTTTGTAATGGTATCTGTTTTTTTTTTTTTGTTATGCGATTCCTCACAAAAGTCTAAAGCAGGGGTCTTCAAACTATGGCCCTCCAGTTGTTCGGGAACTACAATTCCCATCATGCCTAGTCATGTCTGTGAATGTTAAGAGTTTTACAACGCCACATGAGATGTGTAGTTCTGCCACAGCTGGAGGGCTGTAGTTTGAGGATCCCTTGTCTAAAGGTAGCAGGCGACCCAATAAAACGTATACTTTGGAATCAATGGGTATACCATTGAGCATTGCCACCAAATGTGCATAAAGGTCCCTGGTTCTGGGCATCAACAGAAGAATACCTGTCATAACTTAGCAAATTTTTCTGGTACCATATACCACTGGTACCATGGTACCATATACCACCTTGTGAGAAGTCTGAAGTAAGTTTCAAGTGCAATCAAATTTTGGGAGCAAGATTTAGTAGCAGACCATATCTCTGCCCATTTTTTTCATCCAAAGAGGAGCCTAGGCCAGTTTCCCATTTAGCAACAAATGTTTGATGTATCCTGGAAAGGACGTTTAATAGCGAGGAATAAATTAAAGACATGAGTGAGGGTCAACACTGAAGCTCAAATTGTGTTTAGGTGCCCTATGACAATTACGATTTGGAGAAATTTACTAAAACTGGTGCATACAGAATCTGTTGCAGTTGCGCATTGTAACCAATCATCTTCTAACTTCAGCTTGTTCAATTAAGCTTTGCCAGTAAAACCATATTCTATATGCACCAATTTTAGTAAATCTCCCCCAATCACATCTCTAATCTGGAAGTATTAAAAATGTTCTGAAGCAAGGATTTTGTGTTTTTCCTGAAAATACGGAAAAGTTTGATATTATATAGTGGATCCAAATCTGGAAGGAATTTGCAAAGTCATAGCTATCGGGAAAGGATGGACTGAATAGGTAGGATAATAGGGAGAATTTATAATAATATCCCAAACACCGAGGGACTGAGCTGTGATAGTATTTTGGATTCTGGGTCTGACTCTTGGTATAAGCCACAGTATGTTATGTATCCTAGGAGAGTTAACCTCCTCCATGCCTATCTAGAGAGGTGGTTTTGGAAGTGGCATGATATTTATTTAGTTAACTTATTTGAGCTGTTAGATAACACTTGGAAAAATTGGTAATACCTAAGCAACATTTGATTCTAGGGAGAAATGAGACATGGGTCAAGTTATATATTAGTTCCAAATGAAGCATCAGACATGGGTCTGTACAATTAAGGAATATATGAGGGAAGAACTGTAAAAAGACCAAACGGTCAAGATGGAAATTTTGACTGCGGCTATCTTTCCTAACTAGAAAAGACTATACCTACTCCAGACATAAAACACCATTCCATTCAAATTCCATTTAACAAATTTTCAATATTTTTGTCCTGCATTTATTTCACTGTTTGAAAGCTTTTAGGATTTCATATACTGTATATGATAGTAATTATTTTATCAATTCATATAATAATGCTTAATGTAAAAAAAGCAGTAAAACTTTTTCTGGTGTATACATTTTTTTTTTTTTTTCATTAAGTCAGGCCATGGGATACAATATCTGAAGTAAACCGTCCAACTAGAAATCCCACCTCTAATATTCTTACATAAACTGATAAAGAAACTTAAAAAATGTCCTGAGCCTATGATTATTGTCTGTTTCTCATCTTTATGAATCCTTAAAACCAATGAAATAAACTTCTGTATTAGTTGAGTGAGTAACTTTAAATGTCAAGGAGCCATTTAATGAAGTATGGCAACATAATCCCTGTGAGCAAAACAAGCAGCCTTAACATGACCTCAACATATTGCTATCCAACACTTGCCTACTACAGCATAATATGTAACAATACCTGTCTCTGTGTAATGGGAAGATGTTAGTGGTGTACCAATGCTTGTGGATGTGAAGGGGAATATTTCAACACCGTGGGGTTAATTTACTAAAGGCAGCTAGACTGGGCAGTTTGCAAAGAGCAGCTGCACTCTCCAAGTGCAATTGCTCCAGAGCTTAGTTAATGAGGTAATGCTTCACTTTGCAAAGAATACCCGATTATGTGCAAGGAAAATAACAAATACAGCATTTTTGCTTGCACATGATTGGATGATGGAAGTCAGCAGAGCTTCTGCTCATTTACTAAGGTCTGGAGAAACTGCTCTTGTAGAGTGCAACTGCACAGTCTATTTGCCTTTAGTAAATCAACCCCTGTGTATGCCATAATCAAGTTAAGTTAAGAGGTCTGGAAATAAAAAGAAAGGGGGAGTCAAAACCCTGACACTTAGGCCTCATGCACACTGGTTTATTGTAAACACTGTTTTTCCTGACACGTGAAAATCAGTGTTAAAGTGGTTGCAAAGGCTCAAGGTTTTTCACCTTCATGCGTTCTTCTGTGTGCCTCGGATCTTTGGGGACTCTCCCTCCTCACTGGCTGAGACACTGGCCCCTGCTGCTGTCATTTAGTGTCAGTAAGCCATTGAGGAGATAGAGGGGTTGGGCTGAACCGCGGCTCTGTGTGTGAAAGGACATGCAGAGCAGGGGCTCGGGAGTAAGCCTGCTTGGGTGCCGCCATAGCAAGCTCGGCAGGCCAGGAGAGCCCGCTGGAGACCCGAGAAAAAGAGGATTGGGGCTGCTCTGTGCAAGACCACTGCATAGAGCATGTAAGTATACCATGTTTTGTATTGATTTTTTTTTTATTTTCTTTAATAGCTAAAGGGCTAAACACACCTAGCGTTTGGGCACGTTTAGCGTTTTTGATGCCCAAAAGCTACTCTCCTGAACACGATTCCTTTGTGTTCAGGAGAGGGAGCTTTGACTGCCTCTAAACTCTGCTGCTCCTAGACTCCCCTAAAAGCCTACGTGTGCATGGGCATATAGGCTTTTATTGAGGTGCGTTCTGAGGATGAAGCAAAAAACACCAAAAGCCCCAAAAACGTTTAGGAGCAGCAGCGTGCATGAGGCTTTAGTTGTTATTTAGAACCCTCTCAGTATGAAGCAATCATACAATGACTTTTAGCACTTGAAAAAGTTGATTTGCCATTAAGTGTTACCTTGTGTGTGGGTATGGACCTGGGAAAATGGCAGGTGGCAAGAACAGACGATGGGGGAACTTCCACTGGCATTAGGTTAGAAGTGGTGTGAGGAGCAGAATGACAGCAGTTAGCTGAAATTGGGAGGCAGTACTCAGATAGGGATAATAATGTGTAAGTCTGCCTATATAGGGAGTGTCTGTAGTGCAGATAGATTGAATACCTTAATTTTTAATACATTTTTTAAAAATAAAAAATCCTGCTGATCGTGCCTTGATCTACTCTTGCTTGTTAGAGATATTCTTGATCTGCAGGATCATCTACCCTCTGCAGTGATGCCACCACTTGTGCACATGTTCCAAAAATGCAGTGTCTATGGCTACTCTGCCTTTCATCATTTAAATGACCCAAGTGGTGGGTGGGACCAGTCTGCCCTGCCATGAATGGCAATGACAGGAGGAAACGCTGTCAGTCAAACATTCTTACCAGTCAGGCAGTGCTGCTAGTGACATAGGCAGCTGGATGCCTAACGTGGTACGCAATGCTGTTGATTGACAGCAGCTCCACTTTTATTTGCAATTAACAGCAGACTGGTCCTGCCCACTGCTCGGGCCATTCAGATCCAACAAAGAACAATGCAACCAAGGGTTCGCATGATTCCCCCATCAACTCAGACAGTGGTGACAAGGGTATCCTTCCTGTACTTGGTACATTCAGCCTGCCCATTAACGGTTAGAATCTTGGCCAGTTCCTGCTGAACCAGCCGAGATTCTAACCATGTATGGCCGGCCTTAGACTGAAGGGTGGACTAAAGATATTTGTAAGTTTTTAATTTTATTTTTTTTTTTTAATACACTACTCTATATTTTGATTTTGGGAAAGAATTCCCAACCTAGTTTTGTAAAAGCATTTTAGATTTACAAGCTAGGAGACTATTTTTGCGCTTTGAGTGATGTTGTTGCAGGACAGGCATCTTGGTACACCACATTTGAAGGCACCTTAACCACTTCCCGCAAACCAACATAACTGTACCTCAGCTTGAAGAAGTGGTTGTACCGGGCATCACTCCAGTACTGTTTTTTAGAGTTGGCAGTCGGCTTTCAGGAGATAACAACCGATGCGGCTCAGCAGGTAGGGACGTCCCCTGCCTTCCGCGTCTCTGCCCAGGTCTCTCGCCCCACCGGGAGACCCGAGCAACCAGCTGGCATGTCCGCCGGCTGGTAGGAGTCCCAAACGAAGCTGGATTCGGCTTCGGCGGGTCTCCAATCATGTAACCCGGAAACTACATCATGATGTCACTTCAGGTTTACTCAGCTTCCAATGGCGCCGATTTAAAAAAACTGTCAGTATTACAAAATGCCAATTTCGGCACTTTGAATACTTTGAAGTGCAGTGGAGGGGTTTTGGGTCTTTTAGACCCCCAGATCCCTCCATAAAGAGTACCTGTCATTGCCTATTACTGTCACAAGGGATGTTTATATTCCTTGTGACAGAAATAAAAGTGATCAGATTTTTATTTTTTGTAACAGTTTTAAAAACAAAAAATAATAAAATAAATAGGGAAAAAAATATTTTAAATCGCCCCCGACCCAGCGAGCTTGGGCACGAAAGTGAGCGTGGGCACGTATCCCCACGATCGTCAGAGCAGGAGCAATAATTCTAGCAAAATACCTCCTCTATAACTCTAAATTGGTAACCGTTACATTTTTTTTAAAGCATCGCCTATAGAGATTTTTAAGTACCGTAATTTGCAGTCATTCCACGGGTGTGCACAATTTTAAACTGTAACATGTTAGGTATCTATTTACTCGGCGTGTCATCATCGTTCACAAAATATAAAAAAACTGGGCTAACTTTACTCTTTAGTTTTGTTTTAAATTTAGCGAAATGTATTTTCTCCCAAATAATTGTGTTTGAAAGACCGCCATTCAAATACCGCGTGATGAAAAATATTGCAATAACCACCATTTTATTCTCCAGGGTCTTTGCTAATATATATATATATATATATACACAAAATTGCCGTGCAATATAGGCCCTTACCCCTGTTAAGGACTAATGAAAAAACATTGGGATAGAAAAGGCGGGGCTTTGCGGGCCAGTGGGAGTAGAAGGATCAGAGACAAAACTGATTATAAAACCAAAAATACATTTTATTGATATATAAAGAGAATAAAAGACACGCATGGGCTACCATGCATGTATGATTGCCACAAACTAACATACAAATAAAATCAAAACATATAATGTCACTGTTGGTATAGAAACATATCCCGTAACGGGATTTAAGCCAAAAAACAAAGCCTGTATGAGGTGGAAGATGGGTCTCAAGCTGGATTCGGTCACGGTAGGTCCCCAGCAAGCTGACGCGTTTCGCTCAAGGCTTCCTCAGGGCCTGAGAGACCATAACAGACCGATGTTTCCTTCTTAGCAGTGACTCGTGTTAAGCGACAGGGCTGCAGCGATACATATGCCGTTCGGAAGGTATTGCTTCCATATTCACCATACAAAATCTAAAATAGACCTCAAATAGACCTCAAAGATATATTTTTCTTGCACCAAGTCTGATATACTGGGTCCTGACTGAATCATCAAAGGCAAGGCTTCTGGGGATAGTTCCACTGTAGCCTCTTGGGGTAGAGTCACCCCTCAGCAGGTGAATGTCCTCTTCCTGATTTAATCGTCCTTATATGCACCTTCACTCCCAGATACAATAAATCTAGTATTCATATTACAATAATTATAATCCGGGAGCCAAGCACCTTTGTCTGTGCACTTGGTAAGAAGTATATCCTCAGGATACGGGTCAAATATGACGACCGCGTTGACCTCTCCTCAGACTGAAAAAGTATTCCAGGCAGGAAACAAGGACTTATACAAACATATATTCCAGTTATATGGACCCAAGGTCCTGGGCTATCCAAGCCCTCTGTATCGTGTGCACTGCATCACCTGCCTTAACCACTTAAGCCCCGGAGGATTTGGCTGCTAAACGACCAGAGGGTATTTTGCGATTCGGCACTGCGTGACTTTAACGGACAATTGCGCGGTCATGCGACGCTGTACCTAAACGAATTTGGCGTCCTTTTTTTCCCACAAACAGAGCTTTCTTTTGGCGGTATTTGATCACCTGTGCGATTTTTTGATCACGCGCTATAAACAAAAAAAGAGCGTAAATTTTGCAAAAATAGCAATATTTTTCCCTTTTTTTTATATGAAATTCCCCCCAAAAAAAATGTAAAAATCAAAATTTTTTAATATTTTCGGCCAATTTGTTTTATGCTACCTATGTTTGGTAAAAAAAATCGCAAAAAGCGTATTTTGATTGGTTTGTGCAAAAGTTAAAAAAATTTTTTTTTAAACGCGTAATGGCGGCGATCTGCGTTTTTTTTTGCGGTACTGCGACATTGCGGCGGACAGATCGGACCCTTGACTGACATTTTTGACACTTTTGGGGTTACCAGTGACATTTCTACAGTAATCAGTGCTATATATATGCACTGTTACTGTAAAAATACACTGGTAGTGAAGGGGTTAACTTTATTTGAGAGGGAGGGGCTGTGTGTGTCCCTAGGGGCGTGATTCTAACTGTGATTGGCTGTGGCTTTAACTGTATGCAGAGTGATCAATGGATCTACATAGTAGATCCATGTGATCATCTCTCATACAGAGAGGGGAATGACAGGCAGCTTGTTTACACAAGCTGCCTGACTTTCTCCCTCTCCCCCGCCGATCGCAGAGTGGCCGGCGGCGATCGGGTCCGCCGGTCACACGCGCGGGGGGTCCGTGACCACGCGGGAGCGGGAGCGCGCCTCCGGCGGCGCGCGCTCGCTCCCTAAACCCTCACAGGCGAGCGACGTAGACCTACGTCACTTTGCCTGTGAGGGGCTGACCGCCGCCGTAGATAGTCGTGCGGCGGTCGGCAAGTGGTTAATATATGTTTCTATACCAACAGTGACATTATATGTTTTGATTTTATTTGTATGTTAGTTTGTGGCAATCATACATGCATGGTAGCCCATGCGTGTCTTTTATTCTCTTTATATATCAATAAAATGTATTTTTGGTTTTATAATCAGTTTTGTCTCTGATCCTTCTACTCCCACTGGCCCGCAAAGCCCCGCCTTTTCTATCCCAATGTTTTTTCATATATATATATATATATATATATATATATATATATATATATATATAATGTTTGGAGGTTCTCAGTAATTTTCTAGCAAAAAATACTGATTTTAACTTGTAAACAACAAGCGGCAGAAATAGGTTTGGTCCTTAAGTGGGGTGCATTAGAAAATGTGATGGGATCTTTCCTTAATCTGGATTTTTTTTTCCACAATAATAATTTTAGGATTCTCTGCAATCAGTTTTGAGGAGTGTATATTTTCTGTTTATATGCCAATGTCTTCTGATGATTTTGTTTATACGTTCGTGGTAACTGCAGTAAACTGAGTGTGTTATGTGGAATAAGACATTGGAGTCGAGTCATAGCTTTAGGAATATCTAGAAAAATGGGCAGCACATCCCTCTTCTTATACCAAGCAAAGACGGTACCTTTTGGATTTACAAAGGATGCTTTACACCTGAAAGACTGCACTTGTGGATTGAGTCTTACCATTTCTATGCCATATGATCCCCTCTTTGATGGAAAGCAACCATTAAATCTTTTTGTAAGAAATTTGGCTCTTAGGCCCTGTTCATACTTTGGTGTTTGCAATTGTGGGCACGATTGCCACGATTCTGCCCACAATCCCAAAATGCTCGGTTAACCTGACAAATCACACCACGCTTGTTCAGGTGCCATTCATTTTCAATGGCATGAAAACGTGGGTGCGGTTCTGCTGCGATTAATGTGCAATAAATCACTCTGCAGTTACGGCAAGCCACATAGCTCAAAGCTTGTTGCTCAAAAAAGGATGAGGGGCTTCATTTGGACAACAAGCTTAGTTATTTTGACTAAAAACACGGTTAGCACTTCCACCAAGCAGTCGTCAGTTTGCATCCCAACCATGGCACTACCTGCCTGGAGTTTGCATGTTCACCCTGTGCCTGCGTAGGTTTCCTCCGGGTACTCCAGTTTCCTCCCACACTCCAAAGACATGCTGGTAGGTTAATTGGCCCCTGTCTAAACTGGCCCTAATATATGTGTAGGTATGAATGTGAGTTAGGGACCTTAGAGTGTAAGCTCCTTGAGGGCAGGGACTGAAGTGAATGTTTAATATATATACATATCTATATCTATCTATATCTATCTATATATATATATATATATGCAAAGTGCTGCGTAAATTGATGGCGCAATACAACTACCTGAAATAAATTAAAAAATCTTATACTGGAAACTCAAGTCCCATTATGTGGTTGCAACACCTGAGTTGTCCAAATGGGAAACAAGGTCCTTTGATTCTAGCTACATAAATAAATAATTAACCAAAGCCTTCAGAACTCAAAAAGATCATTTTAAATAGAATTTCAAAAACTATGGTCAGCTTTCAAGGAATCGTCTGGAAAATCTATATTGTAGGGATCTGTTTAATTGATGAAAGAGTCTAGTTTTCATTGTTTTATGTGGAACACATGGCAGTATATGAATGTCTTTTTCTTAAGGTTCTTTTTAATGGAATTTGTATGTTTGTGGAGAATGTACTGGAGCTGCATTACAAGGTACATTTTCAACTGAGTGCATGTTAGTTTAGTGCACTCAGGTTTTTACAAAGGCTGTCGAATCCTATTATTTTCTTATGTTTCTATAAATATGGATGTTTTTAGTACAGATTTTATTATGCTTTTTGCATTTTTAATGCCATGTACTGTAATTCTAATAAAGGGGGATGCATTAACACCTGAAATGGCTATACTTCTGATATTCGTAATACTGACATGTTGTCATATGTATATCTGTGCCAGGTTTAGCCTTTCCTAAAAGTAATAGGTACTTGCTCTTGTCACCTTTATACACCTTTATAAATTCAACCATCCTGAGTATTTTCATATCACTACCATAAAATCAAGCTGCCTACATGCCTCCTAAACTCAGCAGGTCAAATCAGACTAACAATCTTTGCTACGGCAAAGTTTCCTTATAATTTTCTATACAGCAAAGGAATAATAAAGATGACAATCCTAAAGCCTGCCCCTCGAAAACAAACCATTAATGACAGCCCCTTGTTTCCATCTTGACAGTGGTAAAACCTATCACTTATGTGTATTGTATTTGTATATGTATATTGATGCTTTGCCTGATGTTTGGCTTTATATTCCAATTCACTAATGCATAAATTCATTGTACAACTGCCCACGAATACTGCTTCAATCTATTGATGTACTAGATTTACTCAAAAAAGCCTCCAATTGTCCTGGTGGTACAAATTAAACTGGAACATCCAGCACTGAGGTTCTTTAGTGGTTTAAGAACACTTTTAATGCTTTACTTTAAACTGCATATGTACTCTGTATCACTGTCTAGCTGCCAAAATATAGCATTAAAAAAAAAAAGTAAACATACTAATCTCAGACCCCAGCTTCTGTCTGCTTCGTAACAGAGCTGGTACCTAAATGATTCTTCTTAGGAGAGCTGACTGCTTGGAATCCTACAAGAAAGCACTCAATACAGTGTAGAAGCATATTCTAGTACCCAGCTGCCAACCAACAAGCCCCCATCCCCCCACTGCTGATACCTTCTGTTCACTGCCCAGCTGTGAGAAGTGAAATACTCCATCATTTTGGAATTGGGGAGAACATGACTTCAGTGCCGGGACAAGGTCATCCAGCACCCAGGGCAATGATGCCAAACTGCGCCCCCCCTTCCCTTAGGTTTAGGGTCAAGGAGCCCCCCCCATCCCTGCGATAAACTATTGAACCCAGTGCAACCGCCCCTCCTGCCCACCCCTTGTCCCGGCCCTGCATGACTTAATCCCTTTCCTCTCACCATGAAGCCTTGGATTCCTGAGTGGCCAGTCACCAGGCTGTGGGGCTGAGGAGGCTTTGGCCGGCCCTAGATGGAGTGAATTTCTTTCCTGCAACCATAGGTCAGTGCTGATGAGGGAATCTTGCCCACGGATCCATTGTGTTTTCCCAGCAGGGAGGTTGAGGGAAGCCATCCCCACTGGGAGAACACAGTGATTATTGCTGGCTTGCCCATACATGGTTCGAATCTCAGCCGGTTCCTTCTGAAACCGTTGAGATTGGAACTCTATATGACCAACTTAAAGCTGACCAAACACATGCAGATTTCTTTTGTTCAGCCTGTAGGCTGAGCAAAAAGAAATCTAACAAATTCCTTCATCTGCAGTAAAAGTCCCCTCTGCCAGTGCGCAGGCCGCCCAGCTGTGAGAAGTGAAATACTCCATCATTTTGGGATTGGGGAGAATATGACTTAATCCCCTTCCTCTCACCATGAAGCCTTGGGTTCCTGAGTGGCCAGTCACCAGGCTGTGGGGGGGGGGGGGAGGAGGAGGCTATGGCCGGCCATAGATGGAGCAAATTTCTTTCCTGCAACCATGGGTCAGTGCTGATGGGGGAATCTCTCCCATGGATCCATTGTGTTCTCCCAGCAGGGGGGTTGAGGGAAGCCATCCCCACCGGGAGAACACAGTGATTATTGCTGGCTTGCCCATACATAGTTCAAATCTCAGCTGGTTCCTGCTGAACCAGTCAAGATTTCGAGCTGTAAATGACCAGCTTAAAGCTGACCATACACATGCAGATTTCTTTTGTTCAGTAATTTAACAAATTCTTTCATCTGCAGTTAAAGTCCCCTCTGCCAGTGCGCAGGCCATCAGAATACCTAAAAAGTGCCTGCATCTGATTGGATGCAGACCAGCAATTTCCCGACATGTTCTTTCCACAAACGTAGATTGAACAATTGTGCCAGCCGGGTCATACTCTGCTCAAATGATTTGAAATATTTTGCCAAAACAGCAGGAATTGGGCAGCGTAAGATGTGAGCCTTTTTGTCCTCAAATAGCAACATATAGGTTTATTATCAAAATGACCTGATTTACCCATTTCATCCAACAAAGAGCATCTCCGACACTGCAGACATTTTGACATAGCTAATTAAGTGTACTCTTTTAAGAATCCATCCTCCAAATGTTTTTTTTTTTTTTATATTTTCCCTAACCATTCTGTTTTCTTTTTAATTGGCTAAATTACATGGAAAAACAAACATACTACTGCGAATAAAACCTTAACATGAAACATTCATGCATACTAAAATTTAAGCGCATTTTAAAAAGAAAAGCAAATCTGTTTTAATCAATTCAATATTGCTATACCTACGATTCTTTCCATAGGCATTTTTTCCTGCACTGTCTACATACCGCAAATCCCAGTCGCTAGCAAAGGGTTAAGTATCAGAGCAAATGATGCAAGCAAACACACATGCTCAGCACAAGGATATGATGCTGCTGAAAGATCTGCCTGGGGGTCTTGGAATCTACTGTTTCAGTTTTGTCGCATTGGTAAAATATTCATAGAGCAGCAGTTTTATGTCTTGGCCAAGCCTCGAACTGAGGTTAATGCAGCAGAGCTGAGACAAATATGAGCTGCACTGAACGATAACCGCTTCAACATGCGGGGGAAGGGAGGGCAGAAGGGCCTTATTTACATAATTTACACTACAATTTGCCCCGTGGGCTAACAACACAAACAAAAGACACTAGACCATTCAACACATTTAACACTGGCTAATTTACGTAGAAAGAGACAATTTAAATATTTTCTTATCGAATCAGTTTGAAGCATTTTGGTCTTTTTAAATGACATGTACATAGATTGATATACTGCATTTGATGAGATATGTATGAGCAATGTACAGATTACGGTCTCAGAAATTAGGAATTTTTGAAAATTAATTTTTACTGAAAACCCCTAAAATAAAAAAGCGGGTATAAGAGGGATATGGGACCTGTCTTTGGTGATTTCTCTTTCTATAAGCAGCTAACGACCAAATACGCCTCTCATTTATCCTAGAGTGCATTTCTGCTGAGCTCACAGCTCATGTATGTCGCTGCCAGGACGTGCCGTCAGTTTTACCGCAGTAGTCCTGATCAGTGTAATGCTGGCCATGCGCAATACAATCTAATTCTACTATCCTATTTAGAGGTACCAAAGCTGTTTAATATGACGGCCTATCTAAACAGACCTTTTTATTGTAATCAGTCATGCAGACCCTTGCATTATATAATTGTTGGTAGCTCTAAAGCATATTGTACAATCAGACTGTAACCTGCTTGCCCAGCTTACAGTGCTTGTAAAGGCAGAAGGCATTCTCCGCATTAACCACTTGACCCCCAGGCCTTTTATGACACTTTTTGTTTACATGTAACAATCAGTATTTTTTCCCTAGAAAATTTCTTAGAACTGCCAACATTATATATTTACCAACATCATATATTCACCAACATCATATATTTTTAGAGCAGAGGCCGTACAGAATAAATTTCAATTTTTTCAAACGCTATTTCTTTTTTTTTTAAATGGTCTTTTTTTAATTTGAATTCAAATATAAAAACACAACACATAACCCAATTTTTGGCAAGATATAAAAGATAATGTAGTAAACAGATAACAAACATGTCACGCTTTAAATTGCGCACGCTCATGCAACGGCGGCAAACAACATAAATTTCCTGTATAAAAATTGACCCTACTATGTATGTATGTATGTGAGTTAGGGACCTTAGATTGTAAGCTCCTTGAGGGCAGGGACTGATGTGAATGTGCAATGTAGATGTAAAGTGCTGCGTAAATTGACAGCGCTATATAAGAACCTAAAATAAATAAATAAATAATAATATCCGTAGGCGACGGTTTGCAGGTCACCACTTGTCTGGTACTAGAATTATTTCCCATGACCTGACATTTGTGGTGATGCCTCACATGTGTGAGACCCATGCGTGCATGTATGCACTTTAAAAATTGTTTAAAGTGATTGTAAAGGTTTGTGTTTTTTTTTTTGTCCAAAATAAAAAACATATTATACTTACCTGCTCTGTGCAAGGGTTTTGCACAGAGCAGCCCCAATCCTCCTCTTCTGGGGTGCCCCGGCGTGGCTCCTCCTCTTCATTGGGTGCCCCCACGGAGAGCTACTTGCTATGGAGGCACCCATGCGGGCGCGCTCACGATTCCCGCTGCTGCGTCCATTGACACAGACAGCGGGGACTCTGCCCTGCCCCCCACTCCTGTGCCACTTGATTGACAGTAGCAGGAGCCAATGGCTATTCAATGAGGGCCCAAGACAGCGGCCACTGGGCTCGTGCTCATTGCAATCGGGTTCAGGAAAGAAAAAAAGGGGGGGGGGTCTGGGGGACAGCTGCAGCACAAAATGTTTTTCACCTTAATGCATAGAACGCATTAAGGTGAAAAACCCTGAGACTTTGCAACTCCTTTAAATTATATATTTATTATTTATTTTTACAGTGTCGTCTACATTTTTGTTTTTTAGCTTTTATTGCTGTTACAAGGAATGTAAACATCCCTTGTGACAGGTACTCTTTATGGAGATACCAGGGGTCTAAAAGACCCCATATCCCTCCTATGGACTTGATCATTTTATTTAAAAAAAAAAAAGCATTTGATCACACCAAGATTGCTGTGATAAAATGCTTCTCATTTTTGAAAATGGCACCGTTTACATCCGGGTAAACTGGAAGCAATGTAAGGTCATCGCTTTCAGGTTACTACTTTCGCAAGGCACTGTATATCATTGACCCAAATAAAGCTGATCCAGTCTTTGTTTGGCCCTGTGATGAGCCGGCAGAAGCACCGGCTGGTCGATCAGGACTCCCAGAGGGACAGGAGATCCTGGTTAAGCCACGGAAGGTGGCAGGGTCGTACTGTAGGTGTCAATAGACACACACAGCATGGCTCGAGTTCAAGCCCATTTGTGTGCCATCATAGGAAGTGGCGAAGACCAGAACGCTGCCATGGGACTCCAGAAGAGGAGGATTGGGTCTGCTCGGTGCAAAACTATTGCATAGGGCAGGTAAGTATAACATGTTATTTAAAAAAAAAAAACCTTTAGGCTTACACTACTGCGACTTTGGCACAATTTACAGCAGGGATCCTCAAACTCTGGCCATCCAGCTGTTTCAGAACTACACATCCCATGAGGCATTGTAATACTCTGACATTCACAGACCTGACTAGGCATGATGGGAATTGTAGACTTATTGCAGAAGATTTTAGATGAGCTTCATGGGCATTTGTTTTTATAAGCATGTTTTTCAAAAACATTTCCCCTTGCTAATTTTTCACTATAATGAATGTACTTGAAAATGCCGAATGCTCCAAAAGTAATGTTTGGGGGCCTTTATGAGCATTTATGCGCCCCAAACACTCCTCTCAAAAATTGGACTCAGATGGGTTTTTTTTCTGCCTCAAAACGCTCTTCTGCAAATATGCCTGTAAACGCTGTAATGTACAAATAAACTAATATATAATTGCTTCTACAGGCTGAATTAAAAAAAAAAACAGGAAAAGCCTGTACAAGAAGCAATTTGTACGCCCAGTGTGCCTAGACCCTAAGGCCTCATGTACTCTGCTACTTGTAAACGACCGTTTAGGAGCAGTTGGGCGTTTTTTTTCAGAAGCCCCTGAACTCTCCTCTATGTTATCTTATCTGTCCATGTACACTGGGTCCTTTACAGTCATTTACAGGCAGTTAAGTTCAGTGTCGTTTTCTGGAAAGCAATTATTTGCGTTCAGGATGTTCAGAACGGGTGTTTACCGGCGTTTCAAAAGCAAAACGCGACCGAACGCGATGACCCGCGTTTAGCGCTCGCGTTTTTCCATTTTATAGGGGAATGATTTTTTGACCTCTAAAAACGGATCTGAGCGCAAACGCCTGCTTAACGCGGCTGCAAACGCGACACAACAGACATTTTAAGCGTCCTTTAAATTCCAGCGTTCAAAGGACTTTTTACAACGTCCCGTGTACATGTAGCCTAACAGAGAAGCGATTTCACTTTTCATCATCAGAAACAACTGTGTTTTACCAGTGCTTGTCAAAATGTAATCATATACCGATACACTGTAGTAGTATGAGCAAATAATTACAATGTAGCCATTTTATTTGTAACATTGCTAGATCAACATACAATTCAACACAGTACTTCAGATGAATCTCGTACTTTCCTTACCTACCATGAACCCTAAGGCCCTGTTCACACCTGAGCGTATTTCAGCTCGTAAAACGCTCATCTCTGAAGTCTCAAAACGTCCAACAAGCAAAATCCCATTCATTTCAATGGCCCCTGTTCACATATGAGCTTTTGTCGCCTGAAGTAAAACGCCTGAAGCTCAAAAAAGTACATGAGCTTCTTTTTTTGGCAGATTACAAGCATTTTAGTTAGATGTCAATGCCTTCCTCCAAACACCTGCAAAAAGCGCCTGAAAAAATGCCCGAAAAATGCCTGAAAACGATACACTCACGTGTGAATGGAGCCTAAAGCCTGGTACCCTGCCCCCCCCCCCCCCCCCCAGAACACACCGGTCAGCCATTGTCTGAAGGTTCTGATTGGATGCCGATCAGCAGACCTTTTTCGATCATGCCCCTTTGACAGAAGCCAGCTGAATAGCCAGCTTCTGTCAGACCAGTTGCTATACACACAGGCCGGGCCGAATGTTGGCTGGTTCCTATTTAACCCGGCCGATGCCACCCAATATTGTGAACTGGGCTCTCTGTTGCAGATGACCACAGGCAGCAGCTCCAATAACAAAGTGAAGCTTGCTTATGCCATGTACACACAGGAAGTTTTATTTTTTTCGTTCGACCCAGCGAGCTGAACGGAAAAAAATGGATAGATCGCTGTACTAACACAAGTGATGTTAGTACAGTGATCTCCCCTGCTGAGATATTGTGTTCTGACAGGGAGAGACTGCCCCACCCCCACGCCAGAACACAGTGATACATTGGCTGCAAGTGCTGATTGGATGTTGGTTTTCCAGCATGCCTTTTACATAAAAGATGGTCATTAGATCGGCTTCTGACGGACAGACTGCTGTACACAGCCTGAATGTCGGCTGCTTTCTGTTGAAACGACCAACACCAGTCAATATTCACCCTGCGTGTACCAGCCTTAAAGTATAACTAAAGGCAAAACTTTTTTTTTTTTTTTTAGTTTTGGATGGAGTGGAGATGGATTAGACCTCTGTTAGGTTTTTATTGATGTCAGTGTCCCCATTAGGGAGATATACCCTCTCTATTTGTCCTGTTTACCATTATCGCTGAAAGTGAAGGTAAAAGAAAATCACACATTTTGGGTTGTCCCCAGAAAAAAAGGGGAAATCTTCCAATGAAGGGCATTAGTTCTGAGGACCTGGGAGTCCCCAAGAGATTCCCTTATTTTGCATGGATTTCATCTCAATTCTTGTTTTGGATTATGGAGCGGGAAATGAAGGGAAATCTCCCCAATGGGACAAAGATGGCAAAAATAAACCTTACAGAGGTCATAACCCTCAAAAGAAAAAGTTTTGCCTATAGTTGTACTTTACCTCTGTGGATGGGCTTCCCCTATACACATTAGAACAATAATATTGATACAGTAAATACAGACTAGTATACATGCTGATGAAAAGGTCTTTCCTTATATCTGCACATCTCCGTTAAAGCAATCTTGCAAGTAAAAAAAATGGCCATAGTAGTAGTTTTTCGTTACATATTTTTGTCCATAGTTTGCACAGAATAGAATAGAATAGAATAAAATAATTGGCCTTCTTTGTCCGTTCTGTTTCTACCAGCCCACTTGTTTCAATGGGCTGTGAAACGCAAAAGAAGGTGCAAAAAGTACAGCAGGCGTTCATTTTAAAAACCATGCTTCACCAAACACCCTCCATTTGTTAGCTGTGTTTGGGGGTTCCATTAATAATAAATGGCACCCATGCACATTTATCAAGGGCAGCGTGTCCCCGTGTGGTGTGGGAAACACGCATAGAAAAGTGCCTTCCCTGCACTACATTCTGATGTGAACAGGTCCTTTAACCACTTAAGCCCCGGAAGATTTTACCCCCTTCCTGACCAGGGCCTATTTTGCGATTCGACACTGCGTTACTTTAACGGACAATTGCGCTTTCGTGCGACGCTGTACCTAAACTAATTTGGCGTCCTTTTTCCCCCACAAACAGAGCTTTCTTTTGGTGGTATTTGATCACCTGTGCGATTTTTTGATCACGCGCTATAAACAAAAAAAGAGCGTCAATTTTGCAAAAATAACAATATTTTTCACATTTTTTTATATGAAATTCCCCAAAAAAAATGTAAAAATCAAAAATTTTTAACATTTTAGGCCAATTTGTTTTATGCTACATATGTTTGGAAAAAAAAAAAAATTGTATGTTGATCTAGCAATGTTACAAATAAAATAGCTACATCGCAAAAAGCGTATTTTGATTGGTTTGCGCAAAAGTTATTGTGTTTACTAACTAAGGGAAAGATTTTTGTCATTTTTATCGTTTTTTTTTTAACGAGTAATGGCGGCGATCTGCGATTTTTTTTACGGGACTGCGACATTGCGGCGGACAGATCGGACCCTTGACTGACATTTTTGACACTTTTGGGGGTACCAGTGACATTACTGCAGTAATCAGTGCTATACATATGCACTGTTACTGCAAAAATGACACTGGCAGTGAAGGGGTTAACTTTTTTGAGAGGGAGGGGTTGAGTGTGTCCCTAGGGGCGTGATTCTAACTGTGATTGGATGTGGCTACTGGTGTAAGAACAGAGATCAACGGTAATACATAGCAGAACCGTATGATCTCTATTCTTACACAGGGGAGAATGACAGGCGACTTTGTTTACATCAGCCGCCTGCCTTTCTCCCGCTGTAATGGACAATCGCGAGTGACCGGCAGATATCGGGTCCACCGGGCACACGCAAAACGCACAACAGACCTACGTCGCTTTGTCTGTAAGGGGCTGACTGCCGATGTAAATTGGCGTTAGGCAGTCGGCAAGTGGTTAACCATTTAAAGCTTTATTAAAACCAAAACCAAAAATGTATTACATTGCAGCTTACCAATCATTAGATGTGGTGGCTGCATCAGTTTTCTTTTCTTTGGCTATTTTCCTTCTGTTTTTACCTGGTGATCTGGCCAGTACCACACCTCCTGTATCAGTGAGACACAACTCTGGAGAAATGAGCATAGGAGGCACAGCAGACAGCAGCGTTGTTACTCAGAGGGTGGAGGAGGTGGATTGGGGTTAAATGTATTAGCAGATTTAGATACAGAAACAAATTGAAGGCAAACTCCAATTTACAGTTTATAATCAATTACAACAAACATTTATTTTCCCTTTTGGGATAAAGGTTTTACATGAATAATTAAAATCTGATTATTTATATCACTCCTGCCAGTGTTGAAGAGTATGTAAACCCAACATTTCCTATTCCTAATATGTGCCTGCTGTACAATGTACTTGTATGAGAAAGTATCCTGTTCTCTTTTTCTTTGTATTGCGTCCTATGTATGAAATCCCTGCTGTTCCTGCCAGTCCCTCTGCTTTTATATTAAAAACTGACCGCACTAAGCAGGAGGCACATCCTGGTCAGTTCTCTAGCTATCCTGGGAACTCAGCCTGCTCTCCTCCAATGATCAGACTTGTCCTGACACCCACCCCCTGCACAGCCATTCACTAGGAAGATCAGTGTGCAGCTGAGAACAGAGGGATTGTGATCATTTATAAAAATAAAATAAAGGGAGGAAAAGGGTATTTATGAGATTTTTTATACCTATACACAAATGTTTTGCCTTTGATTTCTATTTTAAACTGAATGGGTTGTTTTACAAGGTGAAGGTTTACAATTACTTTAAGTGGTTTGTTCACGGGTTGCGGGAAAGAAAATTGCTTTGTCTATGGCCGATTGCAAGAAAGAAAATTGCTCGATTCCCCCATCAACACCGTGTGTTATAAATTAATCCTTTCTTTAAGAAACACTAGGAAGTCTATTTATTAAGAAAAAGAAAATTGCATAGCCATTCATCCACTAGATGGAGCTGTGGAGCATAGGAAAAACATAGCTTTGCAATGAGCAGAGCTACATGCTAACTTCATGGCATAACCGGAAGTGACCCAGAAGTGGTTTGTTTTGCCGGCTGGATTGGATCTTTTTATCATCTGTATGTGAAATAAAATTTTAAATCAAAGTTTTTTTTTTTTTATATATTTTACACTATGTAGAGCATGCCCTTGTTCTTTTTTCTGAGTAAAGCGGCAGTTGGAAGTGGTTATAAGACAACTAAGCTACCTGAAGACTCTGTAAAGGAGCGGGGGCAGATGGAATAGACGTGGAGCATTACAATACATGCTTTTTATGAGCACTTTTTTTTATTAGGGGGTCATATTCATCTGGTAAACCTGCATTATTGATCTCTTGGTGGAGGCTTGGGGTCTTTTGTGGCACCTTTAACAAAATACTTGGTGGAATAAGTTTGCACACATATACACTCTGTGGACTTTAACATCAATCATTTTGGGACTTATGTTATTGTATATGTATGTGATTTTTTTTTATGTAGTGTATTATATTTTATTTATTGTTATTTATTACTATAGTGCAGGGGTCTTAAAACTGTGGCCCTCCAGTTGTTCAGGAACTACAATTCCCATCATGCCTGGTCATGTCTGTGAATGTCAGAGTTTTACAATGCCTCATGGGATGTGTAGTTCAGCAACAGCTGGAGGGCTGTAGTTTGAGGATCCCTGCTATAGTGGATATCTCATAATGGGTTTGCAGCTGTTTTTTTTTTTTTTTTCTGTCTGTTTTTTTTTTTTTTTTTACAGTAGTCTTTTTACTAAACTCCTCTTTGTAGCACTAGAGGTAATTAGCTCAGCTCCATCTAGTGGCCATAATATGGTATTTTACAACTGCCAATAATAAAAACATTCGTTCAGAAGAGAAAATAGCCTACAGAATATTGGTATTTTTTGTCTAATTCACACTCACAATAATGAATTAACTGTATATGCAAATTCACTGGATGAATAGTTGTAAAAATGTTTTAACATATAAACCCCTAACTATCACTGGTTAACATGTATCTTACTGTTTTATTATAATAACTTGTAAAAAAAAATTTTCTTTGCCTTATAAAATAAAATAACTCTTGGAAAAAAATATTACTAAACATAAGCCTTATTTGTGACCAGAAAAAAAATGTGCCTTAATTTTGTATTATATGTTATTTAGTTAAAAATTTAAGTAAATCAACCCATAGCTGATATGTGACCATAATCCTTGAAGCTTAACTAGTGAAAGTGGAAGTAATCCCTACTATTGTTTTCAGCCAAGAAAGTTGACATCTTGGCCTCTGTTTAATCTTTAACTGCCATGATGCTGCACATGTGATCAGTTATGATACCAGCCATTGGATGGTTTGACAATTTGGTCTATAGCACCACTAATGTGACATCTACATCCCCAACATGTCCTGGGAATGTAACTGTTTTGTGAAACTGGTAAATTGATTGGTTTACTTCTGCTTTAAAATGCTAAATGCTGGTTTATTATTTTGAGCCAATGACATAGAACAAGTATGCAAATTAGAACTTCTGACTTTTCCTTGACATTGCTGATCTGTACAATTGTTCTAGAGCAGACATGTCCAACCTGCGGCCCGGGGGCCGCATGCGGCCCAGAACAGCAGGCAATGAGGCCCACTGCCCCCTGACAATTTTTTTTTTTGCTGGGGAGGAAGGAAGTCGAATCGGGGGCATAGCCACAGCGACTTCCAACTAACTGTAGGCAGAGGCTGCCTCGGATGGGAGCATCCACTAGTTGTGTTAAATTAGTGCTGGGGGGGGGGGGTGCAGCAGCGCGGGAAGGGTGCGGCGGCGTTTTATTACTTATATACCTTAACTACAGTATATATTTTTTATACGGCCCGAGAAAATTTCTCTACACTCAATGTGGCCCAGAGAAGCCAAAAGGTTGGACACCCATGCTCTAGGGCAAGAGTTTTAAAGCCAAAACCATTGCTGTTCCATCCCAGACCGTAGAACCCCCCCATGGGCATGCATGTTTACCTACCTGTGCATGCGTGGAAGAGTGCACAAGGCAGCTGCATCATGTACTGAAATTGCAAATACGCGGTCACAGTAAACCATCTGTGACCAAGCTTTTACTAATATATGATATTTTACTAATCTTAAAAGGAGATTGAGGTCACTGCAATCTGGACTTTTATAAGCCTGATTGTAGCTATTACTGTGTAAAATAGACAAAATCCAATATAAATAAGGTTTCTGACTGTGTATTGTAGAATCAGCAAAAAGAAGTGGGAGACCTGGGTGGTCAGGGGGGAATTAGAAAGGCAAGGTGACATAAAACAGTGACACATAATGCATCGGGTAGCAAAAGATATAAAGGGACGACAGTAAGGGTCAAGGTGAAATCAGTATGAATGAATCACTTAGATGTGAACATAAAGCACAGGGGTAAAATTAGATATTAGGTAGTGTGAGGGATTAGCTCGGTGGTAGGCGTGGATGACTCCTTGGGGGGGGTGCGTTTTCACAGAGAAATAGCCCAAAAGTGCTTTCAAACAACAGGTTTATTCTTCAAACAAGTGCATGCAGCAAAAACATCAAAATAAAATAAAACAAAATAAATCCTTGCCTCTGTGGGCGGCTACCTTCTCACGCTGGAACCTACCTAAGAAGTCTTTCCAACCTACTGTTGGGCCGACACTGCTGATCCTACAGCAGACACTCAAATGTCCATTTGTTTGCTTCTCACACAGCACAAACATTGTCCATTGAACATGTCCCTTTGTTTTCTTTCACACAGCACATGTCCATTTATAACAGGTCCCTTTACTCTTCACACGGAACACTTTGTCTTCTCACCTTTGAGACGTCTTCACTCGTGGTTACCCTCCTTAGCTTCACATCGCTGTAGGGGGTCTTCTCCCATGCTCACCAGCTTGTCGGGAGGCACACATCCGACTGTCCCCCTCTCCCAGCCTACACGGCGACAGGCGGCAGCAGTCCTTCTCCCATGCCCACACGGCTTCGGGAGGTACACGTATGTCTGTCCTCCTCTCCCAGCCTACACGGCGACAGGAGGCAGCACTCAATAGATTTTCTCTGGACAAATTATAGAGGCCTTGATCTCCTCATTCTGAACAGCTGAATGGTTTTCAACTTCCTGCTGGCTCTTTTTGCAGCCAACACCCTATAGTATCAGTGAATTTTTCAAAGCAGGTGGGAATGTATCTCCTTCCTGTGACTACATTCCCAGATTTACCTGACTTCCTGTCACATACCCCCCCCTCTTGTTTCAACCCTAGGGTTGGGACACATTTCCAGGCACGCATGTGTCAGGCACTGCTGACTCACTGATAAGCCTCCTATTATCCTCAAGCTTCCGGATTAAACTGTTTCTGTCATCTTCACTGACAGATTTCTCATAAATGCCACACAGTTTGTCTCTCATCTCATATACACATTCTTCAACTGCATTTTTGGCATAATTTTGCTCCTTCTCGTTTCTGTCATCTTCATTGACAGCTTTCTCATAAATGTCAGACGGCTTGTCCCTCATAACCGTCTGTCCAATCCACCATGGAGGACCGTGATCCATAGGCAACTCAATTGGGCTAGTCTTAATGTCTTCAACATTCTTAAGACGCCTCTCTCTGCAATCCATAAATGTTTTCCACAAAACTTTGAGAACCTTTGCTTCACTAAGGTTTGTTCCAAGTAGGGACTCTTGACATCCCTCTGTGACTTGAGTTTCCTCTCCATACAGCTGTACACAATCATTGACTTTTTGTTGTAAAAGGGAATGATCTTCCGTCTTGAGCTTTGCTTGCTCTAAGATGCTGTGCAGAGGATTTTCCAATTGAGACAACAGGCTGTCACACATTTCTTCAAAGTGACCCCTGTTCCTTTTCCCAGAGACATCAATATCATTCACCAAACATTTCATATTCATAGGCAGATCTGAAGCATTTGCACTCATCAACTTCTTAAACTTTTCGCCCTCCTGAGCGAGTCGCAGTAAAGGCCTACTATTTGATTTGATATTCAGTTTATATTTCTTGCCAAACTCTTCACAGAAGTAGCCAACCAGAACATCATCAACTTTCCTTCCACCAACATAGGGGTTAAAGGCAACAACACAGTTGAACCCAGCGATCTGGGTGGTATCCATTATAGACCTCCTCTCTGCATCAGTGAAGAAGCATGGAACTGCAACACATTCTTTTACAGGTTTCTTCAATGCACTTTCTGCTGAACTATTTGACCGCTCAAGGTCACCTAGTTCTTTTTCTCTATCTGAATTCCACATGGAATGCATCTCAAGATCACGATCAAACTTCTGCCACCCGTCTTTCACCAGTTTCATTTTAGAAATATTCTCTGAAAGGCACTTGAAATTCATTTGCTTCACGTTTTCACCAACAGCCTTAGTTTTCTCCACTAGGTGGCGTTTGCTTTTTCCTCCCAGATTTATATCACTTGCTTTAGTTTTCTCCGCTTTAGTTTTCTCCACTAGGTTTTCAGCCTGAACTGAGAAATCATCACATTTCTTACATAACTCCTTTATTTGCTGAAGTTCTAATGATACATTTTCCAATGCTTGAAGTTTTTGAAGGAACGGTTTATTCCAAAGGGGTGATTCAAGCCACGTGTCATCACATTTCTGAGGCTCACTCAGGACAGACCCCAAAACACTGATCCTTTTAAAAACTGCATCAGGCACACTATCCCCTCTTTGGGACAGATCCTCTGTTGCCTGGAATTCCTCTTCCAGTTCCTGCAACGGAATCTTCATCTCTTCTACTTGCTGTTCTAAGGCTCGCTTAGACTTTTCTAGCTCCTGAACTCTTTTCACAACATCATCCTTGGAGCTGACCAATTCTTCCATTTCTGTACGCAGCTGTTTGTTAACACTTTCTAGTTCAGCCTTACACTCTAGAGCTTCCTCCAAAGAGCGAGCCAAGAACAGGGCTTTGCTCTCGTTATCACGCGCCTCCGTTTTTGCACGGTCGCGTTCTTCTGCATATTTTGCAGACACAGTCTTCTCTTCACCAAGCATCTGATCAAACTTCTTTTTCACATCTTCAACACACTGTAATGAACCAACGCTTTCTTCCATGCGTTTTTTCATATCCGCTATCTGAGCTTGCAATGTTGCGACTTGCTCTGATAGGTTTTTCTTTGCTTCCGCCTCCTCTTTTAATTGTTCCAGGAAGCCATTTTTCTCATCTTCCATTTGTTTGAGCTTTGTGCTAAAACTCAGCCTTTGACACCTCTCTTCCTGTAAGAGTTCCTGCGTGTCTTGCAGCTGCGATTCCAAGATAGAAAAATCTTCCGCAATTTCTCTAGATTTGCTATCTGCTTGAGAAAGCTGATTTGTAACATTGTCCAACTCAACCTGCAGTCGGTTTGCCTTCTCTGACAGCTTAGCACACACTCGGTCACCTTCTGACACCTTGACTTGCGATTCCTGCAGCTGTGCCTCTACTTTTTTTCTCTTGTGTTCAGAATCTCCTTTTCCCTGCATAAGAGCTTTCACCTCACTGGCTAGCATCTGGGAATAAGAATGTAATTCTGCCACACAGGCTTCTTTCTCCTTTAACTGCTGCTGGACACGTTGGGCTTCATCTTTCCAACTTTCACAGTCCGCACGCCATTCATCTACCACATTGCTCAAAGTAGTGAGCTCATACACAGTACTCAGTAATTTAGCCTCTCTTTCACTTTTCTCTTTGTCGCTGAGAGACAATGTCGTTTTCAGAGCGACATTCTGTTCCTGCGACTCCTGCAGGTCTATTTTTGTAACTTCCAAACACTGAAGACTTTTTTCCAGCTGATTACGCAACTCCAACATTTCACACATGCTTTGCTTCTGCAAAGTCTGAATTTCACTTTCCTTTTCCATGAGGATGGTATCTTTCTCCATTATAGTCTCTCTGCGTTTTTGCAACTCGACCAAAAGAAGAGCAGTGGATTCTTCCCACTGTAACACATGAGACTTGAGTAGTTCATTCATTTCCTGCAAGTTTCTATGCTCCATTTTAAGCAATTCCAAGGCTTGTTCCTTTTCTTCCATTTTCCGTTGCAAGGCATCCAACTCAGCCCTGCACACATACTCGGTTTCCTCCATACCGATGGCCTCCATTGGCTGCTGGCGTCTCTGTTTCCAGCCTGCCATGCTCTCTTGGTGAGCCTTTTGTTGAGCTGCAAAGCTCCGTTGTTTCAGCATCTCCCCCATTTTGGGTTTACTTTTCATCTGAGCACACTGCGTCTCCATAGCAGTTTCATCAGTGTTGCTAGGGACAACAACCTTCCTCTTTAGTAGACTCTCTTTAGGCATGGATGGGGCTGGTTCAGACGGCAACATCCCCTCCATCCATAGAATCCGGTCTCTCATTTCATCTATCTTTGCATTTTTCAGGCGTTTGGATCGCCCCATCTTCAATAACTCCACAAACAAATTTTTCACAGTCCAGCAAAAAATTTTCAGACCACTGTCTCTTTAACACATGTAGTTGTTCTCTCTCTTGCAAGATCTCTTTTCCTGCGCACACAGTTTGTGCAGTCACTTGCACCAGACACAACAAAGTTCATCAAATAATTTTGAGACCGCTGTCTCTTTAAAACACTTTTTTTTTTTTTTTTCTGTCAGGATCTTCTCTCCTGCACACATAGATTGTGCAATCTCATGCACCAGACAAAGTTCATCAAACATATGCACTCCATTGCAGGGATCTTGCTGCTTCTGCCCACTGCATACCTCCACCATATGTGAGGGATTAGCTCGGTGGTAGGCGTGGATGACTCCTTGGGGGGGGTGCGTTTTCACAGAGAAATAGCCCAAAAGTGCTTTCAAACAACAGGTTTATTCTTCAAACAAGTGCATGCAGCAAAAACATCAAAATAAAATAAAACAAAATAAATCCTTGCCTCTGTGGGCGGCTACCTTCTCACGCTGGAACCTACCTAAGAAGTCTTTCCAACCTACTGTTGGGCCGACACTGCTGATCCTACAGCAGACACTCAAATGTCCATTTGTTTGCTTCTCACACAGCACAAACATTGTCCATTGAACATGTCCCTTTGTTTTCTTTCACACAGCACATGTCCATTTATAACAGGTCCCTTTACTCTTCACACGGAACACTTTGTCTTCTCACCTTTGAGACGTCTTCACTCGTGGTTACCCTCCTTAGCTTCACATCGCTGTAGGGGGTCTTCTCCCATGCTCACCAGCTTGTCGGGAGGCACACATCCGACTGTCCCCCTCTCCCAGCCTACACGGCGACAGGCGGCAGCAGTCCTTCTCCCATGCCCACACGGCTTCGGGAGGTACACGTATGTCTGTCCTCCTCTCCCAGCCTACACGGCGACAGGAGGCAGCACTCAATAGATTTTCTCTGGACAAATTATAGAGGCCTTGATCTCCTCATTCTGAACAGCTGAATGGTTTTCAACTTCCTGCTGGCTCTTTTTGCAGCCAACACCCTATAGTATCAGTGAATTTTTCAAAGCAGGTGGGAATGTATCTCCTTCCTGTGACTACATTCCCAGATTTACCTGACTTCCTGTCACAGTAGACATGGAGTAAGAATTACAATGTAAAAAAAAGCAAATACATGTTTGCTTCAGCCAAATAGGAAGATCTGTCGAATCTTTCGTTTTCCTGCAAAATGTCTGAGCTGACAACACAGTGCCATTCAATTCACAAACAGCCCTGTCAGAACTGGCCCTATTCCCTACCCGTCTCTATCCTACCCCACGTGTACACATGGATTTTTTTTCCTGGCTGGAAAAAATTCCCATGGTAATACAATTCAAAAATCAGCGGCGGCCGGTCCATAATCTCAATGCGGCGGCCCCTAATCTCCATGCGGGGCGCAATATGCATAGAGTTCTACAAGGTTTTTTTTTTTTTTTTTGAAGCACACGATTAGAGTAAGAGGTTCTAATTGGCTTTAAAAAAGGTTGTGCTCCAGGCACAGAGCGCTGTGCCTCAAGCCCACCCACTTGTGACATTAGTGAACGAACATTCGCTATTGTCTTCCTGCTCTTCCTTCCGGCCAACCAGGACAGGAAGCGGGTAGTAAGACCCGATGGACCGGGAGGAGTAGTGACCAGATTGGCCGGAGGAGAAGCTGCTGAAGCCGCTGGCGACCTGGATGGAATAAGTGCAGGGCTGGCAAGCGGGGGAAGGGGTGGGGTTTTTTTTTGCTGCCCCCCCCCCCAATAAATGGAGCACCAGCCACCACTGTCCAAAATATAGCTTTCTGACCATCAGAATAAATACTTTGATGTAAGCCAAAAACTAAGCATGATAGTAAATGCGCCATCCTCGCCATGGAGCATAGTGGTGGCACCATCATGCTGTGAGGATGATTCTCTGCAGCAGACCTGGAAGGCCTGTCAGGGTATAGGGTAGCAGGGATGTAGCAAAATTTAGGGAAATCCTGGAGGAAAATCCAACACTCTGCAAGAAACCTGAATCTAGGGAGAAGATTTGCCTTCTAGCAAGACAATGACCTCAAGCATAACACCCAAACTACAAAAGGGTGGCTACAAAAAACAAAACGTTAGGCCGGGTTCACACTGATGTGCTGTGCTTTAGCTACAGTGGGGTTGTATGCGCATTTTACATCTGTTTTACACATGATTTTAGCTGCAGTTCCATTGTCTTCTATTAGGTAGTGCATTTTTGCCTCTTTTTCTGAAAGTGCCCCAAAGAAGCAGCATGCATGACCTATAGTGCGCTTTCAGAAAACACGGTAAATACACAAGCCCTAGAAATCAATGGGAACGGGGCTAAAAGTTCATGTAAATTGCACATAAACAAGGGAAAATTGCAGTATTCAGAGGAAGAAGCTGATGGAGAACCTAGCCCAGCCTTTTACAACCAGGGTGCCCAGGCACCACGGGGTGCTCAGGGGTTTCTTCAGGGGTGCCTTGGCGAAATGCCTAAAAATTGATTAAAAATTGTATACAAGTCAGTAGGTGGATCAAGCCTGTCTTTTAGGTACACAAAGCCAAGGATTTTCATTATGCACCATGAGTCAATGGGAAGCCTGAGGAAGTTATAGCAAAGATTTTGGTACCAGCATCCCTTAGTGGTTGCTACATTATATACATCAAATCCTCTCACCTTTCATTAACAAAACAGAACTACCATCGAAATAAAAACTAAAAAACTTTAACTGGTTTAAACTTAGTGTCTCCCTTGTCCGCCGGTGAGAGGATTTGATGGCTGTGCACTCAGGTCTGTGATCCTTTTGAGCCTAAAAATATTAGGTAAGATAGCCCTCCCACATATTGGTCTATGAACATTTTTTGGTGTATACCATGTACATGTATATGATGTTTTAATAATTGCTAACTGAATGTTTTGTCATTGTTAGAAAGAGTATTGTGTGTATATAATGATATCCTCCTGAAGAAGTGGTTCTCCACAAAACATGTCGAGGTTTACACACCTGGAAATCTGAAAGTCCATTTTTTGTGGATAAACAAAACCATATATATATGCTTGCATGAATATTTATGGGTTCTTTTAGGCCCCGTTCACACTGGGGCGATCCGACTTCCCGGGGCGACCTCCGAGGTCGCGGTGCGAGCAGCGCGCCGCGACCTCGGAGCGGCCGGCACGGACTTCAAAACATTGAAGTCTATGACGGTCGCTCCGTGTCGCCCCAAAGAAGCTCCGGACCCTTTTTCTAAGTCGGACCGACTTGTGTCGCTCCTATTAGAACGGGTCCGCAGCTTCCCTATGGAAGGCGACCTACGGCGACCTGTGAGCCGACCAGGTCGCCTCACAGGTCGCCCCAGTGTGAACGGGGACTTACAGTACCTTTATGCATAACATTGTTTCTTTTTGTTGTTGTTTTTAAAAACTATTTATGTAAATAAAGATTGTTACATTTTACATTGTGATATTTATCATTACCGTACCGAGAAAGTCCCAATTTCTTTATTCCCCTCCCCCTTTTTTCCCTTGACCATACTGGGAGGTAGGTCTTGGGATCAACCCCTATTCTCTGTAGCATTATACACCATTTTCTAAACACTGGCATCCTAACAACCAATGACCTCATCAGTTAATAAGGAGGATGTCTGTCGCCTCCAAAGCATCCTTATTTGACCCTCCTGTGCGTCTCTCCCTCAGCACTGGGGGTGACAGCTGACTGATAGAAACAAATTGAGGGAGAAGAGAAACATTGGAATACTAGTCAGTACCAGTGTGCAAAAGTATATTTGTTTTTGAAGAATAAATCACCTCTAACGTTGGGTGTCCTATGTGTGGATGTTGCTGCATTGTGTAAAGCCATTTGAATCATTTTTTACATTTTAGAATGGGATGCCTTGAGACAGTCCATAATTTTAAGGGTGCCTTGAGATCATCTGTCTATAATTTTAAAGTGTGCCTTGACTGAAAAAAGGTTAAGAAATACTGACCTAGCCACACAGACCCAAGGCTGTAATTGCTGCAATAAGTGCATATAGTAAATACTGACTGAAAGGGGTTGTATTCCTATGCCATCAGCTAATTTGTCTTTTTCATTGTAATTCATCTGAATCGACTTGCAGAGAGTTGCAATGTACAAACAACCCCCAATATTATATATTTTCTTCTGAAAGCACAGGGCCTAATAAATAAAACATGGTAGCATGCATTTTTAATGTTGCGCTATATTTGCGCATGTAAATAAAATGCACCATTTTTTTAGTGCTCACAAACACAATATAATTCCTAAGTATTATAATGAATATATAAAAAAGTGCTACATTAATATATACAAAAAAAACACACTACATATAGTAAACATATGTGAAGTAGCATCATCATGGCAAACCTTTACATTTGTGCAAATACACATTAAATGCTTAGATATGAATAGGTTATTTTGAAATTACACTGCAAATAGAAATGTCATTCTTTTCTATGTGACTGATTCACATTTAGCTGTAGCTTAGTGTGCTTCGGAGAGGGAAACTCTATGGGGTTGGTTTGCTAAAGGCAACTAGATTGTATACTTTGCTAGTGCAAGTAGCGCAGGCACCTTTTCAAAGTCGCTGCAACTTTAGGTCGCACAGATTAGAACTTGTGCCATTGAAATCAATGGGGTGTGACTTGTCATGCAACTTTTTGTGTCCAAAGTCGCACTAGTGGAAACGGAGCCTTACTAAGCTCTCTGGAGCAACTGCACTTTAAAGAGTGCAACAACACTTCCAAAGTGCACAGTCTATTTGCCTTTAGTAAATCAACTGCTATGGGCCCATTCACACCTACATGTGTGTGCTACCATTTACGCTTAGGGGAGATTTACTAAAACTGGTACACACGGAATATGGTGCAGCTGTGCATAGTAACCAATCAGCTTCTAACTTCAGCTTGTTCAGTTCATTTTTGAGAATCAGCCCAGGTTCAAATGCTCCGAACATGAAAGTTGCGCAACTTCCTCCTGCAACTTCAGTCTAAATTTGATCCAACTTTGAGCCCTTTTCACACTTGTGCGACTCGTCCTGTGACTTGGGGCTGCAAAGTCAAATGACAAGTTGTACTATTATTATTATTATATAGGATTTATATAGCGCCGACAGTTTACGCAGCGCTTTACAACTTGAGGGTAGACAGTACAAATACAATACACTTTAATACAGTAGGAATCAGAGGGCCCTGCTCATTAGAGCTTACAATATAAGATGATTTCCAATGAGTACCATTCATATCTGTGCGACTTCAAGTCGCAACGACTTCAAAGTAGTCCCTGCACTACTTTGGTCCAACTTTGACGAGTTCTGAGGTCCACATAGGCATTGCTTCAAGTCCAGCCAAAATCGCGGCAAAATCATGTCGGAATTGCGGCAAAATCATGTCAAAATGGCAGCAAAAAAATTGCAGCAAAATCGCGCAACTTTTAGGTCGCACAAGTGTGAAAGGGCCTTAATGTGACTTTTTACACTCTATGGCATTGAAGTCGTATCAAAGTCAGACCAAAGTATCTAAGAAACACCCCCCCCCCCCCCCCAACCTCCTCAGAACCTCCAGTTAGCTGCAGATCCTCTAACCTCCTGCAGTGTCCTTCAACCTCCAACAGTGCCTCCAAGCCCCCTGAGAGCCTCCAGCCCCCATAGTGCCCTCCAATCTACCTCCAGCCTGCTGCAGAACCTTAAGCCTCCCAGGGTGCCTTCAACCTCCCACAGTGCCTCCAAGCCCCCATAGTGCCCTCCAATCTATCTCCAGCCTGCTGCAGAGCCTTAAGCCTTCCCGGGTGCCTTCAACCTCCCACAGTGCCTCCAAGCCCCCTGAGAGCCTCCAGCCCCCATAGTGCCCTCCAATCTACCAGAGTACCCTCGGCCTGCTGCATAGCCTTAAGCCTCTCAGGGTGCCTTCAACCTCCAACAGTATTCCACAGTGTCTTCCAGCTTCCCACAGTGTCCCTGCAAAGCCACCACCAGAGACCCCGTCCACCACAATTGCTTCCCCCCACCCTCCAGAATCCTCATCCTGATAGGATCACCTTATCCCCATCCAGAATTCCAATCACCTTTAAAGTGGCACCCAGCCCCATCCAGAGCCCTCCAGCTCCATCCAGAACCCTCCAGCTCCATCCAGAACCCTTTGCATACTTCAAAGCCCTCTATATTTTTCCTCCCACTGACACCAACATCAGGCATCTTTTCCTTTTCATGACCACTAATGCCAGTGCTTGTTTTCTTCAACTGACCACCAAACAGGGTGTAAGCTATGGGGGTCAGCTGTGAGTGAATTGAGTTTTTAATAAACCAATTTTATTTTAAGATGTTTTAAATAAAATTTTTGTCTGGAAAATACACCGACTCACATGTAATAAACCAGAGTTAGGGGGCACAGTTGGGCATCTCTGCCCTGGGAACTGTATGACATTGTTCCGGCACTGCATGCATCCCATACCTATTCTGTAGGAGGGAACTGGCAATACGAGGGCCCTCAAATTATAATATAAAAACATCCAAATTTCTCCAATTATCTGCCCCCCCCCCCCCCCCCCATATGGATGAGTATGAGCTACATATAATAAAATATGAGTGTCATAATAGCCTGCTGCATCCTAGCAGCTAGCTAGGACAGGGATTGCAAACAATAAAATCGTTTTTCTGCATGGCTTTGGGAGTGTTTCATATGGCTTACAGGTATGGAAATTGCATTAGGCAATATTTTTCAATATTTGCAGTGTGTTTAACCTACTAACTACCTTGACTGCATAGTTCATTTTGTTCCAAAGGTGAATTTAGTTTTAAGCGCTGATCTCAAAAGTGCTCAGGGCTGTGCACATCTGAGTTCATTCAAAAAGGAGAGAATTGTAAATGTAAGGTTATGGATGCCCTCGCAGTGGGACTGGGCTCACAGAGCAGACATGAGGAAGGGCAACAGGAGAGGGGATGCATTCTCACTGTAGAAATGATCTGCTAGCTTTAGGCTTCATGCACACTGGACGTTTGCCCAGCTTTCTGAATGTTTTTTCTCCCGGCAGGAAAAAGCAGCATTAAAAGCAAGCCTGCAAATGTGTTTGGGCGCATCAGGGGTTTGGGCATTCATTTGTTTCATAGACCAGAATATTAAATTATTCTGCCCGCTGAAATGGAAGAAAGTATAAGCACTAAACGCACCCAGTGCTTAGGTGTACTTAGATGCTTTTGGGCGTGTTTATGCACTTTATTTGGCTCCTCTCCTAAAAACACAAGTTATGTTTTTGTTTTTGCGGCCTCTAAACGAGTGGTCTTCAAACTGTGGCCAGGGGGCAGGATGCAGCCCTTTACTTGCTTTTATCCGACCCTTGGGGCATTATTTCATTTACTGACAACAAAGAAGGGAAACAATTCCTTCTAATGAGACAAACAATGGGGCACAACTCCTCCCAATGATACCATCGATGGGGCACAATTTCTCCCAATGATACTAACAATAGGGCAAAATTCCCCCCAATCACAAAAACAATGGGGCACAATTCCTCCCAATGACAAAAACAATGGGGCACAATTCCTCCCAATGACACAGACGATGGGGCACAATTCCTCTCAATCACAAAAACAATGGGGCACAATTCCTCCCAATGACACAGACGATGGGGCACAATTCCTCCCAATGACAAAAACAATGGGGCACAATTCCTCCCAATGACACAGACGATGGGGCACAATTCCTCCCAATCACAAAAACAATGGGGCACAATTCCTCCCAATGACACAGACGATGGGGCACAATTCCTCCCAATCACAAAAACAATGGGGCACAATTCCTCCCAATGACACAGACGATTGGGCACAATTCATACCAATGACACAAACGATGGGGCACAACTCCTCCCAAAGACATCAACAATGGGGACAGCTTAAAACTCTTAAAGGCATATCACCATAGCAAATCTTTTAGAGCCCACAATGATAAAATGTTCTGATTTTTTTGCAACGGCCTTTAAGCAGTAACACTTTAGTAATGCCTTTCTATATTAACATGTTACTTGTTAATGCAAAAGGCGAAATGACTTACTATGTTGACTTCACACTTTACAGAACAGTGTGATATGCAAAGCTCACCCCTTTGTTCCCGAGACCACTATCAAAAAGATTTTCAATTGTGCATCAAGTTTAGGTAAAAACATTGTCATTTACCAATACTCATTTGTAGAAAACATTCCATTTATATTTCTGATCATTGTCTTTACTGACAACTCTATCTGCATTTTTTTACAGACAGTATATAACATTTCCTGACTGGCAATCCTAGTGTACTTACTGTATGGCCTAGATACAAAGATATCCAAGACACATGGAAATGTAGAGCCCATCACTTATTCCTAAAACCTGTATCTAATCCGTATGTTGAGGCTCTAGCTTAATGCCACGTACATGATCAGATAATCGTACAAAAAAAATCGCTTTTGAATTAATCGCATGATAATCTGGTCGTTAGTACACAGCTTTCGACAGCCGATCACGCCATTTCATCCAACAAAATCCGAAGGGACAAACACGAAGACATTTGTCATACGATAGCCTAGCGAACGACAATCGTTTAATCAGTACACAATGCGTCCGCTAAAAATCGATAGACAAAGACCACACATGATCAGAAACACGAAAATAACCCGGAAAAGGCCTGGGCTGCCATTGTTTTTGTTTTCACTATCCAATATGTAGCTACGCAACCAGGAAGCTTTTCCAGAATCGTACGCAAAAAAATCATACGTTTAGTACACATTGTTGAATTTGATACTGGTATAATGCAACAAAATGTGAGCGATAAGTCGTCATATTATCTGATCGTGTGTACGAGGCATTAATCAAAATTATTTGTGAATATGTAACTATTCCAATACTAATATTAGCAGGTGGTGGAGCCATTTATAAAGTAGAGCACTATAAAGTATGAAGAACATTCATTACTAATATACACGTGGTGACAGAAAGAAGGCTGAAGAGAAGATTGTCTCCTGTTTAGAAATCTAATACTACAGGACTTTCACTTGTCATTAATTCTGTTGCACGGATTTGTCTTTTGTTGCTCGCTATTGCCAAGTAGAAGATTGCTTCTTGTTTACAGACATTTTTTTATTTGTTACATATTTTGCACATATTTTGTTACATATTGTTGCACAGATTTTTTTCCATTGGACTTTATTGCTTTTATGGTAGTACTGGAATAGTTACATGTTCACAAATAATTTTGATTTAGACCCCGTTCACACTGGGGCGACCTGTCAGGTGACCTGGTCGCCTGACAGGTCGCCGTAGGTCGCCTGCCATAGAGAAGCAGTGGACCCGTTCTAATAGGAGCGACACAAGTCGCTCCGACTTAGAAAAAGGATCCGGAGCTTCTTTGGGGCGACCCGGAGCGACCTGCATTGACTTCAATGATATGAAGTCCGTGCCGGCCGCTCCGAGGTCCCGGTGCGAGCTGCGCACCACGACCTGTGAGATCGCCCCGGCAAGTAGCGTCGCCCCAGTGTGAACAGGGTCTTAGAGCCCATTCACACTGCCGCGACTTGTCAGGCGACTTGTCAACCTGACAAGTCGCGGCCCGTCGCGGTCCATTGACTGCTACAGGACCCGTTCTAATAGGAGCGACACAATTCGCTCCGACTTAGAAAAAGGGTCCTGTACTACTTCGGGGCGACCTGGAGGCGACTTGCATTGACTTCAATTATCATTTCGCCCCCGGATTACATATATGAGTTTTGGGGTTTACTAAAAAATTGATGGCAGCAGCGCAGTGATTAGCACTATTAGTAAGAGAACACAAAGGGCGCCATTTTGTATATATTTATTCTAATGCCTGCTGACCACTTTTTGGTTTTAGGAGACAACCGTTTATTTAGTTTAAAACATATATGCACAACATTGTTGTTAAAGCTTTAGAACCAAATACATGTTAGCAGGGCTGCTGTTAGAAATCACGGGGGCCCCCCACAGCCTACCTGACAGGGCCCCCTTCTCACAGCCGAAAGTGACTGAGGACATAGATTTATCAGTCCCTTTCTCTGTAGCCTCGGCTGCACAGATGAATGAATAGGAAGTGCTCCAAGGCTTACTGCTCATTCTTTTTTTTTTAAACTTCAACTTTATTAAGTTTTCCAGTCATACATAACAAATACACAACATTCTTGACAGAAATCATCCCAGACACTGTTGGGAAATGAGGTAGCAGTAGAAAATGACAGATATAAATGATAAACGAGTGCTGAGTTGCAGTACAATAAAGTGTAATAGCACTATAGAAAATAGCGGAAAAAAGAAAAAGGGGAAAACAAAAATCAGAACTTACTGCTCATTCACAAGCTGAAGCATAATAAACAGAGTTTACTATGTTTCCGTGATGAATGGACACAGGAGTGATTAGTACTGATCGCTCACTGTGTTCATTCAGGAATGGAAAGGGCCAGGAAATGACATATTTACTGGCCCCTTCTACCACTCTCCGTCCTGAAACATCCACCTGTGTGCCCACAGCAGCTTCTGGCAGAAGAGGAGAGGAGGGAAGCCGGAAGCCCTGCAGGAGAAAGGGGCACACAGGGGGGCCTGGAAAGCAGATGGAAGGGGCACATGGGCTAGAACCAAACTCTCTGCAGTGCATCTGATGGGAGAAGTAGAGGAGACTTTGGCAGCGCTGCAATGGGAGGCAGAAGAGGATCAGTGTCTCCAATTAAACAGTACAGCCAGATCTCCCACCCAGCAGGTGCATGGGCCCCCCTTTTGAACTGATGGGGTCCGGGCCCAGTACAGCATGGCTGGCTGTACTGCCTTATCAGCGGCCTTGCATGTTACATTATACTGTATATAGAATATAACATTCCTATAATGGTCCCATGGCAGCCAGTGGACTGTTCCTCTGCTCTCCAGCACTTAATGTGGATAGACGCTGCAATGTCATCTCATACAATGCAGGACCGGGAGCCATGTTATTAGGATGGTAGGTGGCTGCTGGTAGTGCATTGTATGAGATGACATTTGTGAAAGAAGTGGCAACATGAGTGGCCAAAAAACAGTAAGTAGAGCGGCTTCAGAAGATCAGTCATCACAACCAAGACCTGCAAGGAGAAAGACCGCAGATCCATGGATTAAGGTCACTATTACTCTGTGTCAGATCATCTGCTAGAAAAACAAGCAATATATTCCTTATCTTTTGGCGGAGCTGGACAACTTTAAAAATAGTTTTTAACTGCCTTGATGTAGGGTCGGTTCACACCAGGAATTGCACAAGGACATGCTAGGCATTTCTGTGCAATTCACATTCAGTTCAGTGTGGTGCGATTTGAATCACACTGGACTGCAGCAAAAGTAATGCATGCTGTACAATGTGATCTGGTGCAGGCAAACGCACTGCGTTTGGGAACTGAATTTAGGGGGTTATTAAATTAACATTGACGCCCTCCGCACATCTCAACTACAGTGCATTTTGAACGTGGCCTGGAAGACATGCACGGAACTTGGGTTTCCCACTCCAGGTTCTGGTGTGAACAGGCCTATAGGTTTTAAATTAATTACGTTTTTTAATTTTCGTTCAGTTTAATGCACAGATGTAATTTTAAAGGCATCTTTGAAGGAAAATGTAAAGGAAACCTGCTTTCCTGTCAGGCGTACTGCCATCGCCAATCTCCAGCTCCAAGTTGCCTCCAGTTTCTTTTTCAATAGTTTTTATTCGGTTTAATCTGGATACACACTGTACAACTTTTGTTGTTAGATTTCCTTTAGCTTTGCCTTCAACTTTGTAGTACAAGGGCCTGCCTGATTACATACAAATTGAAAGTGTTTAGTAGGGCTGCTGAATATAATCGAAAGATCGATGCATCGCGATTCGACCCTTCGCGATTCTGCATCGATGCGGGTTGCCGGCATAATCGATTAGGAAATGACGTCATCAGCCGCGGCCACGCCCTATCGCGCAAGGGAGTAAAAGTCACAAGATCGGCAGCGGATTGGTGGGTTAGTGGCGGGAGCTTAATAAAAAGGCTCCGCCCCTCCCCTTCCGTCTCTTTGACCCGGGCCGAGGCGCAGCATGATATCCCCCGCGTGTATCGGCGTCCCACCTGCGGCCTTGCAGCCAAGAAGCCAGCCAGCCAAGCCACAAGCCAGAAGCCAGTCCACACGCCACAGCACAGGAGCGAGGAGCCCCAAGTGCGTCCCCATCGCAGCCAGCCAGCGCCGCCAGCCTCACCGTAGCCGACCGTCCCAGGCCTAGCCGCCGTCACGCCGCCACTGCCAGTGACGCCAGCCGCCCGCCACAGAGCAGCACAGCACCTGTCCTCCTCTGCAATGCAGTGCACAACAACCCACACAGCAGCAGGTATGTACTAGTCCGAACAAATAATTGTATAATCATGACATTCATGGGGGTCTCGTCTGTATCTCTGGGGGATGTCTGATGGGGGGGGGGCTGGGACAGGGGACGGTCGGTCGGGGCCCGGGGGTACTGTTCTGCTGTGGCAGTCTGGCAGCCAGGGGGGCTCTCTCTGAGTGTCAGTGGGGGCCTGGGGGTCTCTGTCAGTGTCAGCTGTGGGGGTCTGGGCAAGGGGGGGGACTCACTCAGTGTTTGTCAGTGCTTTGGGGGATTGGGGAAGGTGTGGGACAGTGGGACATCCAGGTCTCTGTCAGTGTCACTGTCAGCTGTGGGGGTCTGGGCAAGGGGGGGACTCACTCTCAGTGTTTGTCAGTGCTGTGGGGGATTGGGGAAGGTGTGGGACAGTGGGACATCCAGGTCTCTGTCAGTGTCACTGTCAGCTGTGGGGGTCTGCGCAAGGGGGGGACTCACTCTCAGTGTTTGTCAGTGCTGTGGGGGATTGGGGAAGGTGTGGGACACCTTTAAAGTACAACTATAGGCAAAACTTTATCCAAAATCAAAAAAGTTTTGCCTTTAGTTGTACTTTAAATGGTGGTAGACCTGGCTTATATTAATATTTTCTTTTATGAAGCAGTAAACTGCACTACAGTTTTTTACTAATTTTACTGTTATTTCTAGTAAAATACTAGTGTTGTTGTCTGTCTCTGCTATGCTGTTTGCATTTTCAGACCTTCCTATATGTTTGCAGTGCAAGTGCACTAAAGTATGCAGGGCTTGCAGGCCATGACAGGGTCCAGGAAAGTGTCCTTTGAAGCAAATGAAAATAAAAAGGATTCTTTTATTTTTGACTGCTTGATTGTTTTTTTTTTTTTTATAAAGTTTTGAAAACCATTGGGCAGTGGGCTGGGCATGGGCATTGGGCAGTAATCGTGATGCATCGTGATGCATCGCGGAATCGAATCGTATCGAATCGCGACCCTAATAATCGTAATCACATCGAATCGTGAGGTAAGTGAAGATGCGCAGCCCTAGTGTTTAGATTTGACCTCATATTGTATGGTTTTGGTGAAAAAATCTAAAGACAATTGTATAGTGTGTATGGACCATTAGCAAGTAGTTAACATGCAAATGTTCCTCCGACACGGAGGTTGGCATTGAGTTGTCTCCAATGGCATTGAGTTGTCTCCAGTGGCATTGAGTTGTTTCCAGTCCCTTACCTGGAACTAGCATGTAGCAAGTTTATCCAGGCTAAATGCAGAACCCTTAAGAGCCCATTCACACTGTCGCGACTTGTCAGGCAACTTGTCAGCCTGACAAGTCGCGGTCAGTCGCGGTCCATTGAGTAGTACAGGACCCGTTCTAATAGGAGCGACACAAGTCGCTCCGACTTAGAAAAAGGGTCCTGTACTACTTTGGGGCGACCTCGGAGCGACTTGCATAGACTTCCATTATGTGAAGCCCCTGCAAGTCGCGCCGAAGTCGCGGTGCACGCGACTTCACAGGTCGCCCCCCGAAGTCGTGTCGCTCAGTGTGAACCGGCTCTTGATCTAAATATGTATTTGATACATAGAGTGAAGTCAAGGAGTCAAATGAGAGCCAGAGGTGGTAGGAAATGTAGAACTTCTATTTCTTGCATTTAGAGCTCATTCTCAATGCCCATTTTACATAAGCAGTTTCCAAACCTAACAAGATACCCCCTTACTCTGTGCTAAAAGGACGTGTATACAAAATAATAATAAATTAGTAATAAATTATTCTCAAAACAATTTCCTCAAAAAAATTAACGGTATCAATTATTTTCACTGCTGCTACATTAAAAACCCCAAACTCACATCATTAAATACAGAACCACATTGAGCAACCAAAGTGTTTCCTAAAATGCAGCTCTGTGATCTGTAAATAGCAAAAACTTAAATAAAAAAATTGTGCAAAAAAAAAAATTAAATTAAAAACAGTCTAAGCAAGTGTCCAAATGTAAAAGTCCAAAGGATGCAAATAATGTGTATTTTCACACTTTCCACTTCACATTAAGAGCTAAAAAAACACAAAATGCCTCTAAAAGCGGCATTATTAACACCCTCTTAGCATGAGGCCTTGGAGGTGATAACACCAGGGCTAAGTGTTCTAGGGAATATCCAATTGCCTCCTGGGGTCACAGGAAGGAATCATTTTCCCCTACTGGAGCAAAGTGAATCACGCTTTATTGTTTTTTTTTTTGTGGGTATAGGATTGTGTATATGGAGGTTTTCTATTCGTTTGGGGTTTTTTTTCTATTGGTTGGACTAGATGGACCTGTGTCTTTTTTTAACTTCAACTATATAACTATGTATGTCATGTGACATTTTCAATTCTTGGAAAAGTGCATGGACAAAAGAATAAACAATATTTCCCATAGAACTCATTCTTATTGCTGTGCTGTATTGCAATGTGTTGGAAAGAGTCATCATGCTGCATTTGATGTATTGCCTTGGAAGGCTCAATTCAAGCATATTGAATTGTAGTCCTCAACACCACTGCACATCACGTCAATTCTACAGCATTACACCATTGTAAAGCAGCCCTCAATGCACAGAACATCACATGAAGTCATTTCTAAAGCCCAATCCTGGCTCCCCTACCCCCAAGCCATCACCTTCCCTAACAATTAAAAATTTAAAGCACACTTCAATTAAATATAGCTTCCTTCCTGCCAATCAACCAATGTGACAAAACAGTGGTCACGTTATGATGTGTGACCTCCATTCTATACAGACTTCTCCAGCAGGGAGTGTATCCACAATGGCCTGGGGTTACAGAAAGTGGGTAGAATAAGGCCCCTCTCACATAGGGTGGACAAACAGGCGGATGGCTTGTCTGTGTCCACTCCGCTTATGCAGACACAGACACAGGCCACTCTCTTCTATGGGCGGTGAGATTGAAATGGACCAATTGAAATTTACACCCGACGGCCATCCGATCTGATCTGCCAGATGGATTGTGGAACGGATCCCCCATCCATCTTTTTTTGGCGGAGAGGATTTGATCAGATGTCGGTGGCTGTCCGTTGACACCCGCCGCTCCATAGAAAGCAATGGAAGGTCCGCCTGTTAGTTTTTTAGGCAGATCAAGTGTAGAAGAAAGTGACCGCACTCCGAAAATTCAAATCAAAAAAGGAGTGATTTATTCTTCATCAAATACATCAAAAATCAAACTATGAGACATGGGACAAAAGAAGGTAGACGCATTTCACGACACAAGAGGCCGCTTACTCATTACCACATCATGTAAAACGCGTCTACCTTCTTTTGTCCCATGTCTCACAGTTTGATTTTTGATGTATTTGATGAAGAATAAATCACTCCTTTTTTTATTAGAATTTTCGGAGTGCGGTCACTTTCTTCTACACTTGATCAGTTTACCGGATGACGGATCCAACCTGCACCTGAAATGATCTCACCTGGAGCGGTCACACCTGTGTTTGGATTTCAGACAGTTTTTTAGGCAGGCCTGATCAGTCCGCCTGTGTGAGCGGGGCTTAATTTAGTTATTTGTATAACATTTATGCATTTAGTTTAGTGGCAATTAAGACCTGGGTCTCCTAGTGAGGATAATCCCTCTAAACCCCCAATGGGATTTATATAAATGGAATATTGTTATTCTAACAGATTCATATAATAGGATCAGGAAGATTTGTTACTGTGTGATGCGTTTTTAGATGTTTTTACGGGATAAGGTCACTTGTGCAAAATTCAAATAGAGTTTTTTGTTTAAAATAACATTTTATGTTGATGGAAATGAACACTGGTAGTGAGGCTTGCTTTGATTGGTTTTGTCTTTCTCTCTTTTTGAATTGGGTAAATTTCTTAGGATCCAGCCTGCACGCGGAGTAGTGCATCACACATTTTTTTACCGATACACACATGTAAATATATGCACTATAACGTGTAAAAAAAAAAAAAATCACACCCACGGGAATTAATTAAAGCCTCTCTATTTGCGGTTATGTAAAAATATGTCAAAGTTCCTCTGCTCTGTTTTTGTGGCCTGTCCTAAAATTTGTAGAAATGCTGTAATACCACCACAAATAAAAGAGATAATAATTTTAAACACAATGAGGGCCCATTCACGCCAAATCTGTTTGACTGCATTGCTCAACACAGGCCCAATGCAATGACAAGCTGGAATCCATTGCTTCCAATAGGTACAGCTCAAAAGGATGCGTTGCACTGGTGTGCACTTTGTGAAAATATGCTGCATTGGTACAACGTATCACAGCATGCTGCAGAGCACATTAAAGAAATTAAATTCATGTATTTTTGGCTCCTGCTGTGAACAAAATAAACTGCAATTCAGTGCTATGTGTTGAAATAACGCACGTCAACGCAATTTGTGAATCCAGCCTAAATGTACTTCCTTCAAGGCTCTATAGAGAGATAGATACTGCTGGATAGATAGATAGATAGATAGATAGATAGATAGATAGATAGATAGATAGATAGATAGATAGATAGATAGATAGATAGATAGATAGATAGATAGATAGATAGATAGATAGATAGATAGATAGATGCAGAGTAAAGCTGCCCATGGTCAATTAACGCAATCCAACCATACAGTTCAAGTGCTGCAATGGGCCCTAAATACTTTAGATAGGCCCAGCACAGCCTATAAGTTATATATATATATATCTATATATATATATAGATATATATATAGATAGATAGATATATATATATTTATATATATAGAGAGAAAAGGGTGAACGCCAGCTTATTAAAGTGAGAACAGCAGCGATCAGGTTTGCTAACCTGCACAGCCAACTATCTCTCCATTACCATCAGGTGGGTGGCCGGTCATCTCAAAGAACACCACAGATATGAGATCATCGCCAATCTGTCTAAAAAAGTGCTGGACCGGGCAACTATGATCTAATGTTGGTGGGTAGCCATAGACATGTGCTGAACAAATGCCTTCCGACCCTACAGAGGACAGCACTATTCAAGGACAATCTGATGAAAATGAAGACCTACAGAAACGTATCCCATTCCCAAGACATTTTGCAGGGTTAGGTTACAGTCAGGCCTGCCACCGAGATGTCACTGTCACCCATCAGGCTGTACAATCAATCACTATCTGTACTATTAATACACAATATATTTGCATCAGCGGGGGTCTGTTGACGTCTTAAAACACAACCATATTAAATAATGATGGCCTTTATGTAGAAGTGAGAGTCCACGGATCCACAGGAATAATAAGCCAAACTGCCAGTGACGTTATTGGCAGAACTAACCTTTTATGGGTACAGATTTTGTAAATAACTTAAATTTAGAATCATGAAACTAGATCCAACTTTAAAAACATAAGCAGGATATAGAAATGATTCACACAAATAAAGTAAGGATCTGATTGAAGGATTTTTTACAGAATCAGATCTATGAATTATCAATTGAATTTGAGCAAAACCAACGCTATTGAAACGATTCTGATCAGTTTGGATGAAAGAATCTGATCGCAGAAAAGTAGATCATTCGATGATGATCCTGAAGGCTCACCATACATGTTACAGTCTCACCATACAATTACATTTAAATCTACCAAAGAGATGTAATGTGAAGGCCTACCTAATTTACCAATTCAATTTATATCCAATCAGGTGGACCCTTGCACCACATATCTGTAAGTAGATCTAAAGGAGATTTTACAATCAGATTGTACCATGTGTGGTGAGCCTAGGTTTACGGAGCATCTTTTTGATCTTCTGATCAGACAGTAAATCCTTTGACTATACGATTGTATATAAAATCACTGCCATTAATTGAAGACTGTTTATTTGCCAGGAAGAATAATCATTTGAAATGCCTGATGGTTGGGGACGTGCCCCTTCTACCAGGGGGGGGAGCGATACAAGTAAACATTAATATAGAAGAGGTGGACAATAGGGCCCTGCGCCCTACCAGAGAGTCACAAAGTTTGATCTCAGTGTTTATAAACAAAGAGGAATAGAGAATAAACAAACATAAAAAGTGAATGTATGGAGGGATTACCTGTACAACTGGATAAGGATACTCCATGCAGTACACCCCAAACATGCTACTGTCAGAGGCCACTCCGTGAGCAGCGATCCTCGGTGTCGTGTCCACTTTCGCAGAGCCCAGGGAAGGTAGATGACCAGGAAAGGACCACACAGGGAAGGTAGGTCACCAGGAAAGGTAGATGACCAGGAAAGGTTGATGACCAGGAAAGGACCTCACAGGGAAGGTAGGTCACCAAGAAAGGGTCCCACAGAGGTGGCAGGTGACCAGGAAAGGATCTCAACTAGGAAGGAAGGTGACCAGGGAAGGATCTGCCTGGGAAGGTAGGTGTCCAGGGAAGGATCTGCCTGGGAAGGTAGGTGACCAGGGAAGGATCTGCCTGGGAAGGTAGGTGACCAGGGAAGGATCTGCCTGGGAAGGTAGGTGTCCAGGGAAGGATCTGCCTGGGAAGGTAGGTGACCAGGGAAGGATCTGCCTGGGAAGGTAGGTGACCAGGGAAGGATCTGCCTGGGAAGGTAGGTGACCAGGGAAGGATCTGCCTGGGAAGGTAGGTGACCAGGGAAGGATCTGCCTGGGAAGGTAGGTGACCAGGGAAGGATCTGAAGGTAGGTGTCCAGGAAAGGATGTGACAAAGTCGGCTGAGAAAAGGGAAAAGCTGGGCACATGTGTGGATGAGAAAAGAAGAAAGGAGAGATCAGGAGGCTCTTCAGCTGCAGCGTCTGCCAAAAGAATTTGGGAGAGACGAGGCGATCGGGACAGGCTGGATCGGTGCGGGACAGCTGGGCAGAGAGGGAGGAGGAGGAGGGGGTCAGGATGGGTGGAGGGGGAGGTGAGGGGGACAGGTGGCTCGATCACACAACACGATCCCCTATGGCCATGCGTGTGCCTGAGAGGCACATAGAGGGAGGGATGGAGGAGGAGGAGGAGGAGGAGGAGAGGAGGGTGGAGGAGGACAGGAGCTCCTCTCTGCAGCCTTACACCTCTCTACGTTCAATCACAACTCCTGGAGAAACTATGCTTCACCCCCCCCCCCCCCCCCATCCCCCCCCCCATCCCCCATCCCCCCCCCCATCCCCCATCCACTGACAGCTGCTGAGGGCACTGGGGCGACAAAGGGGAGAGACACAGAAAACCGATCACTCCCCTCCCCCTATCAGCTGTTCCACTCAAACTCCCAGGATTAACCGTGACCGGACGTTATATTGGGAGGTGGAAGGAATCCCAGTGACAGACAGGGACAGGTGTGCCATCACATCATCACATTGTACAGGGGACACACAACATACTACACACAGCATACAACATACTACACACAGCATAGAACATACTACATACAGCATATAACATACTACATACAGCACACAACATACTACACACAGCATACAACATACAGCACACAACATACTACACACAGCATACAACATACTACATACAGCACACAACATACTACACACAGCATACAACATACTACACACAGCATAGAACATACTACACACAGCATAGAACATACTACATACAGCATAGAACATACTACATACAGCATACAACATACTACACACAGCATAGAACATACTACACACAGCATACAACATACTACACACAGCATACAACATACAGCACACAACATGCTACACACAGCATATAACACACAGCATGTAACACACAGCATACAACATACAGCACACAACATACTACACACAGCATACAACACACAGCATACTACATACAACACACAGCACACAACACACAGCATACAACACACAGCATACTACATACAACATATAACACACAGCATGCAACATACTACATACAGCACACAACACACAGCATACAACATACTACATACAGCATACAACACACATCATATAACACACTACACACAGAACACAACACACAGCCTTTATTTATGTTCTGATCATAGTACACATCCAGCCCAGGAAATATATTGCTTCTTCTCCACCTACTCACGATCAATACTCCACATCTGGACTAGAAAGCTCAGCATTTCCTGGAGAAGCTTAATCTCATCACCATCCACCACTCACTGTGATTGTCACCTATACACTATTCCTTTCCATAAGAGCACAGCCTGTCACCTATCATCTATAGGGTATTCACCCCACAATCCAAGGATCAGGTCAACCAATAAAGATCTTCTGTGATACATCATGATACAAACTCTAATTCTCACCTATACACCGTACTATTCCTTAACAACACAACATGTCACCTATCATCTACAGTATAGGGTATTCCACACATGCATCAAGCCAATGATCAGGCCAACCAATAAAGATCTGCTGTGATACATCATGATTCAAACTCTGTCACCTATACTCTATGATACCATTACATAAGAGCAAAGCCTGTCACCTATCATCTATAGGGTATTCACCCCACACATACATCAACCCAACGATCAGGCCAATCAATAAAGATCTGTTGTGATATATCATGATGCAAACTCTAATTCTCATCTATACACCATACTATTCCATGCCAGCACAGCCTGTCACCTATCAGCTTTAGGGTATTCACCCCACACATACCCCAAACCCAATAATAAGGCCAACCAATAGAATCTGCTGTGAAACATCATGATACAAATTCTAATTCTCACCTATACACCATACCATTCCATAACAACACAACCTGTCACCTATAATCTATAGGGTATTCACCCCACACATACTTCAACCCAACGATCAGGCCAACCAATAAAGATCTGCTGTGATTCATAATGATACAAACTCTAATTGTCACCTGTACACTATGCCATTATTAAAGAGCACATCTTGTCACTTATCATCTACAGGGTGCTCGACCCACAACCCAATGATCAGATTGCTTAATTAAGATCTGCTGTAATATATCACGAGAAACCTTATTACCTATACACAGATCCTCAGTACACTATACTATTCCACAACAGCACAGCCTGTCACTTATCATCTAAAGGGTGCCGGTGGTGACTCTCAGAACAATATATAGGGGGGGGGGGGCACATAAGATACCACAGTCAAAACTAGGGGGGCACTCATCATTTTCACCACTCTATCATACCACTGAAAAAACAAAATAAGAATATATATAAATACGGTTACAAAATACAAGAGTAATGCAGTATGCAATGATACCTTTTTATTGTTCTAACCTAACTCCTAAAAGACAAGCCTATAATAGTTTTCCTTCCTTCCTCAGGTATTGTTTCAGATCTTAGAAGAAGGAAAATTCTTAAAAGCTTTTCTTTATAGCTTAAAGCAATTTCAGCAAACAGTTTACCCAGTAATAACCCTACTGTTGGTGCCAGTTTACGCAGTAATAACCCCTAGTATTGGTGCCAGTTTACGCAGTAATAGCCCCTAGTATTGGTGCCAGTTTACTCAGTAATAACCCCTAGTATTGGTGCCAGTTTACACAGTAATAACCCCTAGTATTGGTGCCAGTTTACTCAGTAATAACTCCTAGTATTGGTGCCAGTTTACGCAGTAATAGCCCCTAGTATTGGTGCCAGTTTACTCAGTAATAACCCCTAGTATTGGTGCCAGTTTACTCAGTAATAACCCCTAGTATTGGTGCCAGTTTACGCAGTAATAGCCCCTAGTATTGGTGCCAGTTTACTCAGTAATAACCCCTAGTATTGGTGCCAGTTCACGCAGTAATAGCTCCTAGTATTGGTGCCAGTTTACGCAGTAATAACCCCTAGTAATGGTGCCGGTTTATGCAGTAATAGCCCCTAGTATTGGTGCCAGTTTACACAGTAATAGCCCCTAGTATTAATGCCAGTTTACGCAGTAATTGCCCCTAGTATTGGTGCCAGTTTAGGCAGTAATAGCCCCTGGTATTGGTGCTAGTTTACACAGTAATAGTCCCGAGTATTGGTGCTAGTTTACACAGTAATAACCCCTAGTATTGGTGCCAGTTCAAGCAGTAATAGCTCCTAGTATTGGTGCCAGTTCATGCAGTAATAACCCCTAGTAATGGTGCCAGTTTACGCAGTAAAAGCCCTTAGTATTGATGCCAGTTTACACAGTAATATACCTTATATTGGTGCCAGTTTACACAGTAATAGTCCATAGTATTGGTGCCAATTTACACAGTAATAACCCCCAGTATTTGTGCCAGATTACACAGTAATAACACCCAGTATTGGTGCCAGTTTACTCAGTAATTACCCCTAGTATTGGTGCCAGTTTACACAGTAATAGCCCCTAGTATTTGTGCTAGTTTATGCAGTAATAACCCCTAGTATTGGTGCCAGTTTACACAGTAATAACACCCAGTATTAGTGCCAGATTACACAGTAATAACACCCAGTATTGGTGCCAGTTTACTCAGTAATTACCCCTAGTATTGGTGCCAGTTTACACAGTAATAACCCCTAGTATTGGTGCCAGTTTACACAGTAATAACACCCAGTATTGGTGCCAGATTACACAGTAATAACACCCAGTATTGGTGCCAGTTTACTCAATAATTACCCCTAGTATTAGTGCCAGTTTACGCAGTAATAGCCCCTAGTATTGGTGCCAGGTTACGCAGTAATAGCCCCTAGTATTGGTGCTAGTTTATGCAGTAATAGCTCCTAGTATTGGTGTCAGTTTACACAGTAATAACTCCTAGTAATGGTGGCAGTTTATTCAGTAATAACCCCTAGTATTGGTGCCAGTTTACGCAGTAATAACCCATAGTATTGATGCCAGTTTATGCAGTAATGGCCCCTAGTATTGGGGCCAGTTTAGGCAGTAATGGCCCCTAGTATTGGTGCCAGTTTACACAGTAATAGCCTCTAGTATTGGTGCTAGTTTACACAGTAATAACCCTGAGTATTGGTATCAGTTCATGCTGTAATAACTCCTAGTATTGGTGCCAGTTTACGCAGTAATAGCTCCTAGTATTGTTGCTAGTTTACGAAGTAATAACACCTAGTAATGGGGCCAGTTTATGCAGTAAAAGCCCCTAGTATTGGTGCCAATTTTATGCAGTAATAACCCCTAGTATTGGTGCCAGTTTATGAAGTAATAGCCCCTAGTATTGGTGCCAGTTTATGCAGTAATAGCCCCTAGTATTGGTGCCAGTTCATGCAGTAATAGCCCCTAGAATTGGTGCCAGTTTACGCAGTAATAGCCCCTAGTATTGGTGCCAGTTTATGCAGTAATAGTTCCTAGTATTGTTGCTAGTTTACTCAGTAATAACACCTATTAATGGTGCCAGTTTATGCAGTAAAAGCCCCTAGTATTAGTGCCAGTTTACGCAGTAATAACCCCTAGTATTGGTGCCAGTTTACGCAGTAATAACCCCTAGTATTGGTGCCAGTTTACACAGTAATAGCCCCCAGTATTGGTACCAGTTTATGCAGTAATAACCCCTACTAATGGTGGCAGTTTGTGCAGTAATAGCCCTTAGTAATAGCTCTTAACACTTTTATCAACTTCATGGGAGATCTTTATGATTTCCCCATGGGTCTCCTGATGCGCTACAGTACAGCGCACCTCTCCATCGGGGACTCCTTCCCTCCACCACACACCGTGGCAAAACTAAGGGGGAAGGCTGCTACAGCTCACCTCTCCATCCGGGACTCATGCCCCTACAACAGGAATTCCCAACCTTTTGAGGAGTGAGGGCCACTTTAGCGAATTGGTAACCGGTCACAGGCCACAATGAGTGGATCAGGGAGATGACAGGTCCATGTCCACTCAGCATATGCAGAACAGACACGGACATAGCCGGCTCTATGAGCCCTCTGATCCAATCCACACAAACAGAAGGAGACAGATCCCCTTCTGTTTTTTTTAAGTAGATTGGATTGGAGATAGGTGGTTGTAAGCGGACACACGTCTGTTTACATCTGCCACTCTATAGAGGTAAATGGAGGGTCTGATTGGGTCCACCTAAAAAAACAGACGGTAGACCCGATCGGATCGATTGTGTGAAAGGGGCCTAGGGCTGCTTTAACACGGATGCACTGCAGTTTACCTGCACCTCAACCAACCTAAATCTTCACTTCTTCCTCAGGATTCCTGCAGGTATCGCTGGCTGCTGCTGTCCCCCAGGCGGGTATGACTGGTATGGCTGGTGGCTACTGCTGGCTGTCCTCTCCTCCACGGCTGATACTGCTGGCTGGTACTGCTGGTGGGTACTTCTGGCTGGAATTGCTGGTGGGTACTGCTGGCTGGTACTGCTGGTGGGTATTGCTGGCTGGTACTGCTGGTGGGTATTGCTGGCAGGTACTGCTGGAGGGTACTACTGGTGGGTACTGCTGGTGGGTACTGCTGGCTGGTACTGCTTGTGGGTACTCCTTGCTTGTAGTGCTGGTGGGTACTGCTTTACAACCTAAATCTTCACTTCTTCCTCAGGATTCCTGCAGGTATCGCTGGCTGCTGCTGTCCCCCAGGCGGGTATGACTGGTATGGCTGGTGGCTACTGCTGGCTGTCCTCTCCTCCACGGCTGATACTGCTGGCTGGTACTGCTGGTGGGTACTTCTGGCTGGAATTGCTGGTGGGTACTGCTGGCTGGTACTGCTGGTGGGTATTGCTGGCTGGTACTGCTGGTGGGTATTGCTGGCAGGTACTGCTGGAGGGTACTACTGGTGGGTACTGCTGGTGGGTACTGCTGGCTGGTACTGCTTGTGGGTACTCCTTGCTTGTAGTGCTGGTGGGTACTGCTGGCTGGTACTGCTGGCTGGTACTGCTTGTAGGTACTCCTGGCTGGTACTGCTGACTGGTACTGCTGGTGGGTATTGCTAACTGGGAGAGCTGGCTCCTCTGAAACACCAATGGAGATGTGACAAGAGCGGAGCTGGAGAAAGCATACGGTTGCAATAGAGAGCAGAGCCGATGCTTCCTGTATTGCTCCTGTCACAGGTGGAGTGCTTGTGGTATAACTCTGCCTGTGACAGAAGTCGGAACTATACAGGAAGCATCGGCTCCGCTTCTTCACAATAATGCTCGTGGATGGTAAGTCAGGAATCCACAATCTGGGCTTACCGACCAGCCATCCCAGAGCAGGAGGTGGGATCCTGTTGGGGGGACACAGCAGAATATTGGGGGGGGCATGCCCCCCCCCCCCCCCCCCCCAGGTGATGCCACTGTGGTGCTCATCCCTCAACCCAATGATCAGACCAGTTAATAAAGATCTGCTGTGATAAATCATAAAAAACTTGTTACCTATACACAAACTCTCAGTACCACTATACCATTCCATAAGAGCACAGCCTGTCACTTATAATCTATAGGATACTCACCCCACAATCCAAGGATCAAACCATCAAATAAAGATCGGCTTTTATTCATAATGATACAAACTCAAATTGTCAACTATACTATTACATAAGAGCACAGCCTGTCACTCGTAATCTATAGGGTACTCACCCCTCACATACATCAATCCAATGATCAGACCAGCCAGGTAATCGCTGCTGTAATATCAGAGTAATTCTGGCCTATTCACTGTAGGAGATCAGGACAGAAGCCAAGCCATTTTGAATACAGCAATGCAGGTGTTAAATGAATGGACTTGGAGATGCAGATTAAGACAGATCAATAACTGTATTTTATGGTGTCATCTCTGCTCTGCATCACTGACCTCTGCCAACTCAAACCATATATGACTTGTGAATAACGACTTTCTCTTTAATGGGAATAGCCACTCTCTTGGTCCATTGAGTCTGTGCTGCAGTGAGTTTTGTCAGGCTCAGGCTCTTTGCTTATGACTAAGATCCACTATATTTGAAAATCCAATACAACACTTCATGACTCTACCAGGTCAGGGATAGTGATAATGGGATATGCACTTTCTACAAAGAATTGCTAGACAGATAGGTGTTTTTAAAGGAAACTTGCATTGTGAGCATGAGCATTGCAGAGATTGTGAAAGACTGAGAAGATAATTCTGCAGTGTGTAGGTGGGCATGACCAGATGGTACCCAACAGTGGGAATGGTTAAAGCTAAACTCCAGGATGCCTAAAAATTCTTCTTTGCAGTAGTGCTGCACCCACAGTGCAAAGATTAACTGCTTGTTTCTCTCTAGTGGATTTGGAAAAACATATTTATCTGCCCGGTCCTCTGCTCACCTGCACTGCTAGACCAGTTCCTGAACCCTATTCTCCCCCATGTTCTGGCAGTCTAAGGTCCCCTGATGTCATCAAGACCAATGCAGGGACAACTGGGGGACAGTCCACATCTGGAACATCAGGGAGCGTTGTCTGCCAAGTGAGTGGAGGATCAGGTATGTAAAGGTGCTTTTACTGTCCCATAGACTAAACGAGTAGCCCACCCTTGCAGTTCAGGCGGAAAGAAGGAACTTTCAGGTTTCGTATACAGTAAAACCTTGGATTGAGAGTACCTTGGTTTGAGAGCATTTTGCAAGACAAATACATTTTTTAATAAATTTTGACTTGATAAACAAGCGATGTCTTGATATACAAGTAGCGTCACATCACAACTGAGTATAAAAGAGAAGAGAGGCGTCTCTAAATGTAGCAATATGGTTACATTTAACCTCTTCTGGACCGGGACTTTTTCTGTTACTTAAAAGTTAAAATCATTTTTTTCGCTTGAAAATTACTTAGAACCCCCAAACATTAGATATTCTTTTAGCAGAGACCCTAGAGAATAAAAGGGAGATCGTTGCAATATTTTTTATCACACCGTATTTGCGCAGCGGGCTTACAAACGCAGTTTTTTGGGAAAAAATACTTTTGAATTTTTTTGAAATAAAAAATAAGAGAACAGTAAAGTTAACCAAATTTTTTTCTATAATGTGAAAGATAATGTTACACTGAGTAAATAGATGCTCAACATGTCATGCTTCAAAATTGCGCACGCTCGTGGAATGGCGACAAACATTGGTACTTAAAAATCCCCATAGGCGACATTTTAAAAATTTCTACAGGTTACCAGTTTAGAGTCACAGAGGAAGTCCAGGGCTCAAATGATTGCTCTCGCTCTAACGCTCACTGCGATACCTCACATGTGTGGTTTGAACACCGTTTACATATGTGGGCGTGACTTGCGTATGTGAGCTAAGGAGTCCGCCTGCTCAGCAGGGAATCTGTCCGCTGAGCAGGCGTATGACTTGTCTGTGTCCGTTCTACTTATGCAGAGTGGACACAGACCACTCTCCTCTATGGGTGGTGGTCAGATGGAAATGGACCGCATGTCCATTTACACCCAACTGCCATTCGATCCACTGCACAAATGGGAAACGGATCCCCCATAAGTGTGTTTTAGGTGGATAGGATTGGATTGGATGTTAACACGTCTGTGGACACCTGCCGCTCCATAGAGAGCAATGAATGACTTAATTAGGTCCCCCTAAAAAACTGACAGACAGACCCAATCAGTCCATCCGTGTCAAGGGGCCTTAGTACCAGCTGCCTTATCTGATTTCTACCAAACATCAAAATACACATCTACAATACACATACTGTATGTGAACTGTGTTACCTGAGGATAAATAGAAATAGTGATAAAGTCTAACTTTGGTTTATGGCCAAAGTTAAAAAAGCTATAAATAATAAGAATGAGCTTTTAAAAAATATAAAAATGAAGGAACACTATCATCATTTAAATATAACAGAATATACAAAATTAAAGTGTTTGATGTACAAAAAATAGTAACAAGTTACCGACATCCCAGTTGAATAATCAATCTATGGTAGATAAAGGAAACTACCAGAAAGACGGATGGGGGCTCGAGGTGTCCGAGCCTTCATCCAGAAAGTGCATGAAAGACCATGAGTGTGCATAGAGAAAAAAAGTTTAAAAGACAGAAACTGGATAGAAGGGAAAGGAAAGAGATGGGAGAGAAGGGAAGGGGAGGGGGAGGAGAGGGACAGGGAAAGAACGGTGAAGGAGTAAAGAAAAGGGGGAAAAAAGAAGAGGGAGGCAAAGAAACGAAAAATCAGAACAAGAGTCCAAGAAAAAATGATGAGGGCTGGTGGGATTTTAATGGTACCGTAGAAAAAGCCATAGAAAAAATGATAAAATCAAGTATTTTATTTATACATCATTAAAAACCAGATAGGGGAGAACATTTGTATATGTATAAAACATATCGTAGAGTACATATAATGCAGTAACAGAGGTACAAACAATAGGCGATGATAGATATATAGCTCATCCGATGTGCAGGACCTCGGAGAATTAACCCAACATGTTTCGCAACCTATTAAGGGTTGCTTCTTCAGGGGTCTGTAATATGCTATATAGAGAAAGAGCCTTAATAGACCTATGTAAAAAAATAACAAATGGTAAATAAACAAACAAACAACATACAACATAATGGTTAAACATGCTCATGCGGCTCCTTTGTATGCAATGCACAGCCCACCACCACAAAACGTCTTGTGGTGGTGGGCTGTGCATTGCATACACAGGAGCCGCATGAGCATGTTTAACCATTATGTTGTATGTTGTTTGTTTGTTTATTTACCATTTGTTATTTTTTTACATAGGTCTATTAAGGCTCTTTCTCTATATAGCATATTACAGACCCCTGAAGAAGCAACCCTTAATAGGTTGCGAAACATGTTGGGTTAATTCTCCGAGGTCCTGCACATCGGATGAGCTATATATCTATCATCGCCTATTGTTTGTACCTGTGTTACTGCATTATATGTACTCTACGATATGTTTTATACATATACAAATGTTCTCCCCTATCTGGTTTTTAATGATGTATAAATAAAATACTTGATTTTATCATTTTTTCTATGGCTTTTTCTACGGTACCATTAAAATCCCACCAGCCCTCATCATTTTTTCTTGGACTCTTGTTCTGATTTTTCGTTTCTTTGCCTCCCTCTTCTTTTTTCCCCCTTTTCTTTACTCCTTCACCGTTCTTTCCCTGTCCCTCTCCTCCCCCTCCCCTTCCCTTCTCTCCCAACTCTTTCCTTTCCCTTCTATCCAGTTTCTGTCTTTTAAACTTTTTTTCTCTATGCTCACTCATGGTCTTTCATGCACTTTCTGGATGAAGGCTCGGACACCTCGAGCCCCCATCCGTCTTTCTGGTAGTTTCCTTTATCTACCATAGATTGATTATATAACAGAATATGTAAAAAGGACCTTTACAAAATAACCTAGAGTGGGTTACTGGGAACAAAGAGAAGGCAAATTTAATAAATACCTTCTTCTGTTCTGTGTATACAAAGGAGCATGAGGGAGCTAATGTCCATAATGAGGATTATATGGACATAGGCCCAAATGATCACTAAGCTAAATGCACTATGGCTAAAAATGTATATGGTCCAGTAAAGCACGGACAAGATGGCATATACCCATGGGTACTAAAAGAGTTGAACTCTGTCATTTCCAATCCATTTCCAATGTTTAGGGACTCCTTAATGACTGGCATAGAACCACTGGATTGGCGTAAGGCAGCCAAAGTGGTTAAAGTCTTTACCAAGTAACTATAGACCTGTTAGTTTAACTTCTATAGAGGGAAGATACTGGAGAGTTTAATAAACGACCACGTAGATTAGTTTTTGCTGGAGAAAAATAATTTAAGCAAAAGACAGTATAGATTCATGAAAGACAGAGGTTGTCAAACAAATCTGAATTCTTTTTATATAAGGAGGTAAGTAAAACCTTAGACAAAGGAGTGGCTGTGGACGTAGTGTACTTGGATTTTGCAAAAGCGTTTGACACAGTTCCCCCTACACGGCTAATACCTAAGGTAAGGCCTACAGGCTTGGAAAACCAGTTTGTAAATGGATAACAAACTGGATAAAAGACCGTATTCAGAGAGTAGTGGTTAATAATTCATACTCTGAATGGTCTAAGGTTATAAGTGGTGTATCCCAAGGTTCAGTGTTCGGGACCCTTACTTTTAATACATTTATAAATGATATAGGGTCTGGGATTAAAAGTACCTATTCGGTCTTTGCAGATGACACTAAGCTATGCAGTGGAACAACATCCTTACAAGATGTCTCTACCTTACAAGCCGGCCTCAATGCACTGTTTATTGGGGAACTGTTCTAGGATCTGAAGTTTGTTGCCATTTTACAGGCATGTGCAATTTTAAATCTTGACATGTTTGGTATCTATTTACTTTATGCAACATAATATTTTATATTTCACTTAAAAATTTAGTATTTCATTTTGTCTTTGTATGCACTAAAATTCATGTAAGTGTAATTTAAGTTTTGTTTTTTCCTTAAAACTTGCGTTTGAAAAGGGGCAGTGCAAATAATATGTGACATACAAAATTGAAACAGCCACTATTTTGTTCTCCAGTGCATCTGCTTTCCAAAAACATATAGTGTTTGGGGGTTCTAACCAAAAAAAATGCAGATTTTTAACAAGTATGTGAAAAAGTAAAGAATTGTTACTGTAGGCAAGCAGTTAAAAAAGGAACTATATATGTTCAGGCTGAACAAATAATGTTTAAATATAATTTTTTTTAAAATAAAATAGATAAAATATTCAATATCTCATATGTATTATTTTCAGACAGCAGGTGGAGGTGTTGGTCCTGCTTTGTAAAGCTAGGTTCACACTTGAGTTTGTTTTTCAGGCTTAAAGCATTTGTTACCCTAAAGAAAAATAATAATTGATCCTGTGCCCTTAAAGAATGTTATAAGCACAGTGCTTGTGCTGTATTATTTGGCCCTTTGTATCAGTTAAAAAACCTGGCTAATCCTGCCTGGTTCTGCCCTCCCCCCTGTAAACTGACCACAGTATATCATGGCTGTTGAGCCCTGACACCGTGGTCAGATTAGGTGCCTCCATCATCCGCAGCTCTGCTCTGTGTTCTCCTGTGTCCTCCTCCCCCTTCCCCACTCCCTGCCTGTCAGCTCCATTTCACGGCCTGCCCACCCCTCCTCCTGCTGAAATAACTGTTAATGTGTTATCTAATCCTCTATGTTTCCTAAACCTGTGTGCCTTTGTCTATGTGTTTTATAAAAAAAGACTTTTTAAATCGCTCAGGTATGAACTCATAGCTGCCTGTAGTCCTACACTAATTCTTCATGCATGTAGATACTTTGAAACTCTGTGTTACAATGGGAAAAATTATAGGATAAATGTTTCTAATTTCCTCTATTTCTTCCTCATTAAATTATATCAAACAAAATTAAACATATAGAAATCTGCAACCAGTTTAAAGCCAAATATATCACTAAATGTGTAATATGCTAGGACAAAAATGATTTGGTGCAAAGCCAACATGTCACAGAAGAGGGAGACAGTGAAGGGAAAAAGAAGAAAAAAATTAGGTAAAGTTGTGGTTCTCAAAAATTTGCCAGCACAGAGGCTGATATTTGTGGGAATACAAGTGCTCTGATTAGGGCATAGGAACATACTGTATATACACACACAGGTTGCCCCCACTCACAAATTACAAACACGCTAGAGACCCACACTCCCGACACTTTTAGCTTTTACGCTCTGCTGCTCAGTGGGTAACAGGCTGTTCTAGAAGGGTTTACAGACACAAATATTTTAGGCATCTGTGACTGCATGTACACAGTGGTGCTACTGAACTGTGACTGCATTTGATAGGTCCATCATTTTCCACCCCACTCCAGTCATTTTTTAATTACCTTTTGTTAACCCGGGTAGTGCCTGAAGGGCCATCCAAGGCTCATATTTTGGCCAATTTAGCAGGAATTGGCCAAAATTCAAGCCATCTATGGCCAGTCTTAGACATTTTTCACCAGATTAGATGTCCATATTGAAAGTTTTGTTAACCTCCTGTTTTTATGAGAACCATGAAATGTTTTATTTCGTACTTCTTTTGCTTGTCTGTGGTCACCAGGACAAACAGAAAGGATTAAATTCCCTTTTGGGGAAAAAGACAGCAATGACCATACTGATCGAAGCAAAGTTGCTGGCACCTCTTCTCTAATCAGAAATGAGGTTTGTTGGCTGCATGCTAGGCTAATTTATATAGGCACCTTTAGTCTTCAAAGAGAAATACGGGCAAAGCTTTTTTGGCCATTTGTGCTCTCCTGTGACCCAGAATCACCCAACATCATGCTAAAGCTTGCTGTTGGCTGAGGTCATGTCCAAGCTCTGGAAGGATCCCAACAATAATTGGGGAGATTCACGCAGAGACCTAACTGGCAGCTGGCTCAGCCTCTCAGTGTGCCCCTCCCTGGCCTGGAACTCCAGTGAGCGCTGGAGGAGCAGAGCAGAGAATGGTGACTGACAGTCACTCCTCTCTGCTCAGAGCGAACCGAGAACTGAATGACCAGGGTCATGTAATCGCTCAGTTCTCGGGTTTAGAGTCAGCGGGGACTGATTGATTATTTAGGAGTCACAGACTTCCTGGCAACAGGTTATAGGTCTCACAGTGTAAAGTGGGATCAAATCTTCATATTTCTTGAGAGATATAGTTGATAAATATTACTCTCCCATTTGAAGTTATCCAAACCGTATTCTCAGTGTCCATTAAGTATCTGTCTTTCACTCCCAGTGATGGTGAGTACCGTCACAATCCTCATCCGCCATGATCCCTATATTTAGCATCAGGGTGCTAAAAAATCTATTTGCAATATATAATACCAGTGACTGTGATGTTTAATTGTTAATCCATTATACACTGTGTTAGGATACTAAAGTATTGCAACATTTATTGAAAAAAATTTGCAGCTCTTAAGTTAGGGCACTGGCACAAGCCCCTGCATCCCTCCCCGTGCTGCGCTTCTCTAAACAATGGAAAACATGCGTTGTAGTGGTGGAGGTGGCAGAGCTCCAACCTCGATGCTTGGAAGTCAGTATTTGCATATTAAGTGACCCAGCGGCTCAGGAAAATAACCAGAGGTGTGGTATTGTATGTTAAAAACAGTCTTTGTTTAATCTCAGCTGATAGATGTTAGCATGAAGAAAACCAGATTAGGGAAGAGTTTATGAAGTATTAATCAAGCTTCAAGCTTTTCCTTAAAGCCCTTAAAACACCAGTCAGCTCCAGCCTGAAACTAAGTGCTGGATGGAGATCCTATTAGCAGTGATTGCTGTATGTTTAACCACTTGCCTACTGGGCACTTAAACCCCTTTCCTGCCCAGGTCAATTCTTAGCTTTCAGCGATGTCGCGCTTTGAATGACAATTGCGTGGTCAAGCAGCGCTGTACCCAAAAGAAATTTATGATTTTTTTTTTTGAACAAATAGAGCTTTCTTTTGGTGGTATTTAATCACTACTGGGGATTTTTATTTTTTGCTGAACGAACAAAAAAAGACCGAAAATTTTGAAAAAAAACAAAAAAAACTGTTTTCATAGTTTGTTATAAAATTTTGCAAACAGGTAATTTTTCTTCTTGCCTCCAACTTCCATCTCCATACTTATGTAATGTCGTCATACAACCACTTATAGCTAGTAAGCAGAGATGTATAGTAACTAAGTAGAACTACTTCACTACTGTACTTAAGTACCGAAAGGCGGTATCTGTACTTTCCTAGAGTAGAATTTTTTTCTCCTACTTCCACTTTTACTTCACTACATTTTTTCGATGATTTCAATACTTCTACTCCGATATTTTTTTTTTGTGCTGCATAGTTATTCGTTACAATTATAAAAATTACCACTGCCAGAACAGTAGATGGCAGGTTTCATGAAGCTCAAAACTTGTGTATTATCAGCGCATACGAAAATAAATGCTACTGTATGTATAAATAAAAGCTGCATTTGAAATAATAAAAAAACAATATGATGTTCAAACTTTTGACTTCTTTCTTTAATAACTACATAACACAGTACTTGTACTTTTACTTTCAGTACTTGAGTAGCAATTTTTTTTTCAAAACTACTGGTACTTTTACTTTCAAGACTTGAGTAGCAAAATTTAAAAAAAAAACTACTTGCAATACTTAAGTACAAAAAATGTTGAATACTTTAGTACTTCTACTCAAGTCACTTTTTGATTGAGCACTTCCACTTCTACTCAAGTCACTTTTTGATCGAGCACTTGTACTTTTACTCAAGTATGGGTTTCGAGTACTTTATACAACTCTGCTAGTAGGCTGATCCCTCGTTATAGTTTACTATGCAAATCCAAAATGAAAATCAAAATGGCAAAAATCAAGTTAATATTATTTTTTTAAACCCTAATCCTAAGGTAATGACAAAAATAATGTATGAATAATAGTCCTGTACAGTAGTAGATGAATTTCAGGTAAACAGCTACATTCACAGACACATATCAGAGAATCATCTTACTTGCCATAGGATTTTTATTTGTGTCCGCCTAGTCCTGAAATTTACACAGCTCTGTCCCATAGAACAGCCTTGTCAAGCAGGGTAGCAGACATGATATTTCTCTGATGCAGTATAAAGCGGAGTTCCATCCGTTTAAAAGTCAGCAGCTACAAAAAGTGTAGCTGCTGACTTTTAATAAACACTCACCTGTCCCACGGTCCAGCGATGTGGCCAGGGAGAGCCTCGGTTCTCTCTGTCTTCTCCCGGCGGCACCGGCATCTTTAGTGTGGGCACCCAACTGTGACAGCTTGCGGCTTCACAGACGGATGCTTACTGCGCATGCGCGAGTCATGCTGCACGTCCTGAGTGGACAGGCAATCTTCTGGGACCTGTGACGTCCCAAAAAATTGCAGGGAGAGAGAACTTCTGCTCGAGTCGCCTGTAAGGTCTAGGTACCCTCTCCCCCCCCCCCCCAAAACAATGACATGCCAAATGTGGCATGTCAGGGGGTCAGGAGGCCTTAAAGCGGAAGTTCCATTTTTGGTGGAACTCCACTTTAACTTACTCTTACTCTCTGATTAGATAGTGGCAGGAGAAGCAGCACACAGATGAGCTCATCTCTCCTTCACTCTGAACTCTTCTCCTATCAGCATGCTTCTTGCTTGACCGGCTCCTTGTGCTGCTTCTCCCTCTTCTTCTTTGATCTCGGATTGACAGACTGTAAAGCAGAATGCAATAGGCTGATACCTAGTCCAATTCAAATGCTTAATCTGTTTGTATTTAAATATTACATTTAAGGATATATTTTAATAACAGAGCTGCATTAGTGTGTGCCTTTTAAATTTCCATAGATTTCAGCCTTAAACAATTGCATATTTATACTGAGTTTAAGAAATAATCTTCACATTTACTTTAATCTCTGGATTATACTTGATTTTGTTAAGGCCTCATACATTTATACAGCTGCTTGTAGGAGCGTCAGATGTTTTTTTTTTTTTGCAGCTTAAAAAGGCCCCTCCATGTTATTCTAAGGTCTCATGCACACACAGGCTTTTAGGAGCTGTAAGTGGCATAGGCATATTTAAGCTGTAAAAAACCCAGGGCCAGTGCATTCTGGAGCAGCAGCGTTAAGCTGTAAAAATGCCTGACGCTGCTAAAGGCTGCCAAAGGTTGCTAAAGGCTGCATACAGCGTTAGGCCACGTCAGATATTTTTCAGCTGTAGTAGTTGGATTTGAGGGTGGAAAATAGAAGAGGGCAGAGAAAGGCTGTTAAACGCTAACGTTGCTAAATGTGGCTAAAACGTGCATTACCGCCAATACAAAACGCTTCTAAAAACACATTTTTACAGCTGCTTTTTCCTGGCATCAGAACTGGCTTTGCAGCTGCGTTTTTCAAACGCCCTCTGTGCATGAGGCCTAAATGTTTACCTTGTCAATATTGAAACACAGAGGTTGATTACTAAAACTGGAGAGTTCAAAATCTGGTGCAGCTGTGAATGGTAGCCAATTAGCTTCTAACTTGTTCAATTAAAGCGTTTGTTACCCCAACAATTCATATTCCTGATATGTACCTGCTGTACCATGTACTTGTATGAAAAAGTATCCTGTCCTCTTTGTGTCGCATCCTATATGTGAAATCCCTGGTTTTCCTGCCAGTCACTCTGATTTCCTATTAAAAACTGACCACACTAAGCAGGAGAGAACACCGTGATCAGTTCTCCAGCTATGGTGGGAACTCAGTGTGCTCTCCTCCAATATCAGATTTGTCCTGACATGCCACCCGCGGCACAGCCATTCACTGGCAAGCTCAGTGTGCTTCTGCTTCTCCCCCCCAGCTCGTATGCAGCTGAGAATATAGGGAATGTGATCACTTATAAAAAAGGGGAAAAAGGTATTTATGATGCTTTTTTTTATATTTAGACAAAAATGATTTGCCTTTCATTTCTACATATAACTGAATTGGTTGTTTTACAAGGTGACCATTTGCAATCACTAAGCTTTTTGAAAATAAAACCTGGAAACTGATTAGTTTTTATGCAGACCTGCACCAGATTTTGCACACTCCTTTTTTAGTAAATCAACCCCATGGGGTATGTCCACTATAAAACTCCAAAATGTAATGAACCAAAAAAAGTTAGAGTTAATCCTCGTAAACACTACTACGGTAGTTTTTTTTTTTCGTTCAACAGATTGAACGAAAAAAAAAAAAACCTGACAGCTCAAGTTGGAGCTGCTGTACTAATAATCCGATGTTAGTACAGCAATTTCCCCTACGGTTCTTTTGTATTCTGACAATGGGATTGCCCCCTTTGCCAGAACACTCCGGTCAGCACTCTCAGCCCTTGGCCGGTTGGCAGACCTTTTTTCGGTCATGCAGACTCCAGTGCCGAATGTTGGCCGGTTTTGAAATTTTGATGCCGCTTGAAATTTGGCCTGTGTGTACTAGGCCTAAGCAATTCCACGAAGATCTCTATTCATCACTCCCGGAATAGGGCTGGATGGCACTTAACGGGCTTCTAAAACTATGTTTTAGGGTTTCTAAATAATTTGTAAATGCTTGCTAAATTTGATTCTTTTCCGACTGGTGCTTACAAAATAGCAATGCCAATATGCATGAGGTCTTTGTCAGTTTTATTACTTTGAAAGAAAGATAGCTATAATATAAATTATTATCTGATAGATTTATCTATAGACTAGGTAAATGAATAGTCAGATAAAAAGCAGCAGAAGTTAGTGTTGTCTGAATATAGTATTAAAAAGCTGGTCAATTTTATTGATGTACTTTGTACTATGCCGGTATCTTGTTACTTCCATAAAAACTATTAAAATATAAAAAGGTGGTCAACTTCATTTCTTTTTTAATTATACAAAGGGTTTTAAGTAATGACACAGACAGCTGGATATATGAGAAAAAAAAAGTGATGAAAAGAAACGGCTACAGCAACCAATCCAGTTTCATTATTCAAATCCATAAGAAACTTCATTTATCGCAATTTTATTGACTCAGTTTAGACCGTTCATTACTTGTAAACTAGTTCAGACAGGAAAGCTCTGTTGTAATGATCGGTAATGATTTAAACTGAATAGTTGCGGCTGAACATTGCTGAAAAAGCAATAGGCAGTACTATATTATACAGAATGGGGCAGACAACTAATGCACCCACAGATAGGTAGCACAAGCATGAATGCCCAAGGAAACCTGTACTGAGAGAATGTGAAGGACCCCTTCTTCTGTACAAAGCTAGTTGCCTGGCTGTCATGCTAATGTCAAAGGCTATAATCAATTCAGAGGCTCTAGACAAGCATGCAGGTGAAGGGTTAATTCACACCAGAACACGGTGCGGGAAAGGCACATTTGGTGCATGTTTCCCGCACCGCAGGTGAATGGGCGGCCTTTGCAATCTGACTGTGGGTGCCAATGTAATGTTAACAGCACCCCAAATCCGTAAACGTAGCACAATACTATGCAGTTTGGTGCAGTGCGTTTTTAAAAGTAGTGCAACTACTACTTATTGCGTGGTCCAGAGCATTTTGCAGTCATTCAAATGAATGGGCTGTCAAAACGCATCACGGGAGCATGTGCCTTCCCAGTGATCTTAGTGTGAACTTGCCTTAAGATTTCTTTACTCTGACTTTCTACTCACTATTCTCACTGCAGGTCAGTGACTCAGAAAGTATTAAAGCCAGAGAGAGAGCCCGGTCTCAGCATACATTTCATTTGGTAGGGATCATTTAAATTATAAGTTCACCTTTTTTAAAAAAAATAATACATGCACATTTTTTTGCAGGTAAAAAAATGTGTATTTACTAGTTTTTTTTTTAGGAGCCTTGATAACATTGCACCAGATCATTGCACCAGATCATTGCACCAGATTGTTGCACCAGATCATTGCACCAGATCGTTGCACCAGATCATTGCACCAGATCATTGCACCAGATCATTGCACCAGATTGTTGCACCAGATCATTGCACCAGATCGTTGCACCAGATCGTTGCACCAGATCGTTGCACCAGATCATTGCACCAGATCGTTGCACCAGATCATTGCACCAGATCGTTGCACCAGATCGTTGCACCAGATCGTTGCACCAGATCATTGCACCAGATCATTGCACCAGATCGTTGCACCAGATCTTTGCACCAGATCATTGCACCAGATCGTTGCACCAGATCATTGCACCAGATCGTTGCACCAGATCATTGCATCAGATCATTGCACCAGATCATTGCACCAGATCGTTGCACCAGATCGTTGCACCAGATCGTTGCACCAGATCATTGCACCAGATCGTTGCACCAGATCATTGCACCAGATCGTTGCACCAGATCGTTGCACCAGATCATTGCACCAGATCGTTGCACCAGATCATTGCACCAGATCGTTGCACCAGATCGTTGCACCAGATCGTTGCACCAGATCATTGCACCAGATCATTGCACCAGATCATTGCACCAGATCGTTGCACCAGATCATTGCACCAGATCGTTGCACCAGATCATTGCACCAGATCGTTGCACCAGATCATTGCATCAGATCATTGCACCAGATCATTGCACCAGATCGTTGCACCAGATCGTTGCACCAGATCGTTGCACCAGATCATTGCACCAGATCGTTGCACCAGATCGTTGCACCAGATCGTTACACCAGATCATTGCACCAGATCGTTGCACCAGATCATTGCACCAGATCGTTGGTGCCATGCAGGACTCCTGCACACTGTCAGTGTAAGCTGTTTGCCCGTACATCGTATGTGTCGGTGTTCTGTCAGAATACCGCTACCTATCAGATTCTGCTACCAGAAGTGACGTACGGACTAGAACAACTCACTGCGCATGCGCCAAGCGTTCCAACATGGCCGCTATACCTTCCGATAGGTTTCCTAATGTGACAGAGTACGAAGCAGCGGAACACATCTTCTTACACCCACGCAAGTCCTGAATTTTACATTTATTTTAACAGTAATCACAGTATTACATTTGTAATATTATTGTATTCTAATAAGTATAGCAAGAAACCTGCATGTAGAAGATGGCGACGGCCATCTTGGTACACCCTGCACTGCTCAGTGACAAACTGATTATATAGTGAAATAGACTATTTCACTCGGTCGTGGTGAAATAATCTATTTTAATATATAAGATGTGTTTGCTGCTAAAATAAATGTAAAATTCAAGACTTGCGTGGGTGTAAGAAGATGTCCGCCTCTGCTTCGTGTTCTGTCACATTAGGAAACCAATTGGAACACATGGCGGCCATGTTGGAACGCATGGCACATGTGCAGTAAGTTGTTCTGGTCCAAACGATTCTTCTGGTAGCAGAATCTGATAGGTAGCGGTATTCTGACAGAACAACGGCAGTTTCACACTGACAGGAAGAATCAATCAACTAGCACCGAGGTAATTTATTGAGAACTACAAGCCGACAGCTGCAAAGGATGTCGGTACTTGTAGTTCATTCATTCACAGAACTCTGTCAATGAATGACGCGACCCTGTGGGCGGAGCTAAGCACGGCCGCACTCTTTTCAAAAAGTAGCAGCTAGTACAGGGATGTTCTCTGACACAGTAATGCTGTCACACAGAGGCAGCTGATCCCCGACTGCCTGCAGGAGCAGGAACATGTTACATGTTAAAATTTAAAAATGGGTTGAACATGTAACATGTTCTCAAAGGTAAACTTATCCTTCAAAATAAATAGTCAATAAAGTATATCTAAGTTAGAGAAAGTCAGTGAGGTACCTCCTTAAATGTGCCACATCCCTTATAGATAAACCATGAACAAAATTCCCCTTGGGGTGGGACTTTGAAGGCACTAAGTACTAAATAATGTGAATAAAAATATATATTTTTTAAAATTAGCATAAAAACACCAATGCTATATGGACATGGTTGAACATGGAATACATATACATATTACACAAATAATAATAGGCGAAAAAGGATTGACGTCCTCCACCCGACACGTTTCGGAGAGTTCACAGCTCCTTCTTCAGTGGTGTGGTTGGCATCAACCTTATAGTTTCCATTGGTGAATACAGCATTGCCATGTCAGCATTTAAAATCAAGATCTCAGGAGAGCTGCCATTTTGCCTAAGGATATGATTAGCACCCAATGTATATACACAGTTGTGAGGTAGGTATGGTTAGTAAGCAATTCTTAGCCCAACCAGTGTGATTTTTGGCTATTGAGGCCTGAGAGACAGGTTCTAGTATCAGTGAGCATATAATGTAATGGGGCCTGTTTCTCCTGAGGTTTGAGGTGCCTTCAAAGCCCCACCCCAAGGGGAAATTTGTTAATGGTTTAAGGCAGTGGTCCTCAACCCTGGTCTACAGGGCCCACTAACAGGCCAGATTTTAGGTATTACCTTGGGGAGATGCAGACTAGAGTACTGCAATCACTGAGCAGCAAATTATATCACCTGGGATGTATTTCAGTTATCTTGAAAATGTGGCCTGTTAGTGGGGACTGTAGGCCAGGGTTGAGGACCACTGGTTTAAGGTATATCGAAAATCAAAACCTTTTAAGGGGAGAGTTTGGAGTAGGGAAGAGTTAAACCCTAATGACTGGTCTGTGTTTCAAAGCAATCCACATTGGAATATCTGTTGGATATGCATCAGTCTCCTGCCTCTGAGCTTATCCAATCCAGGGGATTATTGTATGAAGTAGAATATAACACAGTGTTTGTGGGAGATAAGAGAAACCTCTGATCTCCCAAAAAAAAATTCTGTCTGTGTCAAGGACCACCATTTCTGCAGCTCTAATAGAACAATATTCTTTGAAGAGAACAGACTAAAGTTGAAGATTTCGTAAAAATACACATCTTATTTTTAGAAAAATATCCAGGCCACAGATACATTGGATTTATGTGGTGTGGATCATGAAAATAATGAATCCAGACATTGCTTTATATCCAAGCAGCAACATTTACTGTACATTGTAACTACTGTAAGGGTCTGACCAGCTACAGAAAACATATGGTTGAGGGTGCAGTGACAATATGGAAGGGTCAAATAGGTTAACTAGTTATTAAATATAAAGGTTGACAAAGTGATCTTGGCTATTAAACCATTTGTTTAGTAAATATATGTCAATCTAAGATGAAATAAGGGAAAAATGGCTGTGTTACTAAACCCAGGACCCTGCATTCACTATATCTGATCTCCCACAGTACACAGAACATGGAAATGCAAATGTTTTAGTCCATATAAACTGCCAAATACCTTTGCTCATCAGCATTTAGAGCAGAGATGTATAGTAACTAAGTAGAACTACTTCACTAATGTACTTATGTACCGAAAGGCGGTATCTGTACTTTCCTGGAGTAGAATTCTTTTTTCCTACTTCCACTTTTACTTCACTACATTTTTTTGATGATTTCAATACTTCTACTCCGATATTTTTTTTGTGTGCTGCATAGTTACTCGTTACAATGATAAAATTACCACTGCAAGAACAGTAGATGGCAGGTTTCATGAAGCTCAAAAAAATATGTATAATGTCATGTGTACTTTTGACTTCTTTTGACTTCTTTCTTTAATAACTTTAACTTTAATAACTTTAACTTTAATAAACGTTTGACTGCTTTCTTTAATAACTACATAACACAGTACTTGTACTTTTACTTTCAGTACTTGAGTAGCAATTTTTTAAAAAAAAACTACTGGTACTTTTACTTTCAGTACTTGAGTAGCAAAATTTAAAAAAAAACTACTTGCAATACTTAAGTACAAAAAATGTTGAATACTTTAGTACTTCTACTCAAGTCACTTTTTGATCAAGCACTTCCACTTCTACTCAAGTCACTTTTTGATCGAGCACTTGTACTTTTACTCAAGTATGGGTTTCGAGTACTTTATACAACTCTGAGTTAGAGCAGTCTTGTGACTTCTATCAGTGTCTGGTAAAAGCTTGTAGGAGGAATTTTCATTCTCCCATGATATGAGGCTTCAGGACCCCTAACCGTCTGTCTGGACAGTGCTGATTGGCCCTGTGCTGATCACATGCACCCTCCCAAGAAAAAAAAAAAACTCTCTAACAATACAAACCAAACTGGGCATGTGCAGCTTGTCCCCTAGCCTCTGTACTATACGGAGATGGTTTGGGGAGTGTGGAAGAAGGAGAGGATCAGGGTCAAACAGCCTTTTTACACAATGCAGAGCATTAACCCCTTCACAGTGAGTGTAACAAGCATGCTTTACTGCATATACACACTGATTTTACTGTTGTGGGTTTAGTAACACTTTAACATCCTATTTTGAAATAGATTGGCGACTTATGTACATACAGTATTTGCACAATGGTAAAGTGGGAGGCCAATAAAACCATAATATACACTGAGGTCAATTTTTTGTTGTTGTTCTTCTGTAATAAAAAGAGGAAAGTGAGCTATAACAGACTGTAGACTAGCATAGAAAACTATTAAAATGAAATTGTTGTTATGTGCACCCGTACTCTCTTGTAATCTCTACAGCAGAGGATTTCTCCAGCAAATATTCGCTTTTATGTAGTTAATGATAAATATAAAGAAGATTGTATAGTTAGATTCTAATGGTGTGTGGCCAGCTTTACTCAGATTTCATGGCCAAGGAAACAATATATAATGAAGAGATATGATATGCAACATATTACAGCTTTCTTTATGACTGCTAAAGAGAGATATTTTTTGTGCAGATACATAAATTCAGCAATGTACACTTCAGTCAAGCTTGTTGCCACCAGACTGAATCAAATAATTACATCTATAATCAACAATGCCAAGACAGGATCTATACCAAGCAGAGAAACGAATATCAACCTAAAGCAAATTTGTTTACTAATGCAAGCAGAAGAATAATGATAACTGTAGTATATGTGGGATGGTTTACTTGCTAGTAAATATCATATTGAAGCCTAGTACACACAATGAGATTATCGGACGAACGATTGTTTTTTTTTTGCATGCTAGTCTCCACATCAAAAACGAATAGGTTACAAAAGTACAAAAATGTTCATACAACAGAATAAAAACTCGGAAGGGAAGTAATGTATTTGCATTGTCTCTTTGGACAAAAACTGTACTGAATAAACGACAATCGTACGTATCGTAATTTTTTCTGTTTGTCCCTTCGAAAAACTTCAGACAAAAGCTGTGTACTAACAATCTGATTATCGTACGATCGCTTCGAAAGCAGTATTTTTTGTACAATATTCTTATCGTGTGTACAGGGTTTTTGGGGAACATCTAGGTTAAATTTGATTTTAAATCTATTTTTTTGAGGGGGGTAAAATGACTGTAAACCCAACCAGTGGTTAATAAAAGAGCATCAGAAATTAACACTTTACCCACAGGTACCCGCTTTATTCAATATTTTTTTCTACTTCTACAGAACCCCTCACACAGCTGATTTGTGCTACATTATTTATAGCAGGATTAAAAAGTATGTCTAGCAAAACTGTTTTTCTTACAGGGGGGAAAGTTTAGAACCCCTCCAAGGTTTTTACTCCGCTTTGTTAAAGAGATTTCCCCTCATTTCCTGTCCTGTTGACAAAGTTTTACCAGTCTGGCCTGGAGGGGAACTCATCAACAGCAACACACACAGAAAAATAGGAATTACAAGCTTACACACCTACACAGGTTGAAATGGATGGACTATTGTCTTTATTCAACCTCAACTATGATTGTAACTATGTAACCTCAATGCACTGTTTCCTGGGCAACTATGTGGCAAATGAGGTTTAATGTTGATAAATGTAAAGTTATGCACTGGGGGCTAAGAATATGCATGCATCATACATACTAGGGGGAGTACAACTGGGGGAATCCATAGCGGAGAAGGATCTGGGTGTTCTGGTAGATCATAAGCTTAATAATAGCATGCAATGCCAACCTGTGGTTTCCAAAGCAAGCAAAGTCCTTTCTTGTATTAACAGATGCATGGACTCCAGTAAGAGAGATATCATTTTGCCCCTGTAAAAATCATTAGTAAGACCTCATCTGGAATATGCAGTTCAGTTTTGGGCACCAGTTCTCAAAAAGGATATCGGGGAACTGGAGAAAGTGCAGAGAAGAGCAACCAAACTGATAAGAGGCATGGAGGACATCCGCTATGAGAAAAGATTAGAGGAACTGATTTTATTCTCTCTTGAGAAGATGAGATTAAGGGGGGATATGATCAACATGTATAAATACATAAGGGGTCCATATAGTGAACTTGGTGTTGAGTTATTCACTTTAAGGTCATCACAGAGGACAAGGGGGCCCTCTTTATGTCTAGAGGAAAACCGATTTCGTCTCCGGAAAGGTTTCTTCACAGTAAGAGCTGTGAAAATGTGGAATCGACTCCATCCAGAGGTGGTTACTAGATTGCTTTAAAAAAGGCCTGGATTCTTTCCTAAGTGTACATAATATAAACTGGTACTAATATTTATAGGTAAAGTTGATCCAGGGAATATCCGATTGCCTCTCGGGGGATCAGGAAGGAATTTTTTCCCCTGCTGTAGCAAATTTACATAGTTACATAGTTACATAGTAGGTGAGGTTGAATAAAGACAATAGTCCATCCAGTTCAACCTGTGTAGGCATGTGTGGCTGTAATCATCTCCCATACCCCTGAATGTTCTGATCCTTGAGATGTAAGTCTAAGAGTCTTTTGAAAGCCACCATACTACCCGCAGAAACCACCTCTTGTGGTAGAGAATTCCACAATCTTGTTGCCCTAACAGTAAAGAACCCCCCGCGTTGCCTGAGGTTAAAACGCTTCTCCTCTAATCGCATTGTATGCCCTCGAGTCCTCATGCAATCCCTTCGAATGAACAGCTTTTTTTCTAAGCTGGGATCCCCATTAAGATATTTATAAATTGCTATCATGTCCCCCCTCAGACGTCTCTTCTCCAGGGAGAATAAATCGAGCGATTGTAGACGCTCTTCATAGTCAAGGTCCTCCAATCCCCTAATTAGTTTAGTTGCCCTTCTCTGGACTCTCTCCAGCTCCAACACATCCCTCCTGAGGACTGGCGACCAGAACTGGACAGAATACTCCAGATGCGGTCGGACCAGAGTTTTATAAAGTGGAAGGATTATAGTCTTATCTCTGGAATGCATCCCTTTCTTTATGCATGCTAATATTCTGTTGGCTTTGGAAGCTGCCGCTTGACATTGCATGCTGTTTCCTAATCTATCATCAACCAATACTCCCAGATCCTTCTCCATTTTTGATTCCCCCAAGGGCTCCCCTCCTAACGTGTATTGTGATTTTATGTTTTTAGTCCCCAAGTGCAAAACCTTACACTTCTCCACGTTAAACCTCATTTGCCATGTCGTTGCCCACTCTGTTATTTTGTCCAGGTCATTCTGCAGGATATCTGCTTCATGTTGTGAAGTTATTGCCCTGCCCAATTTTGTGTCATCTGCAAAAACTGATATCGAACTACTGATCCCGACCTCAATGTTGTTTATGAATAAATTGAACAAGGTTGGTCCCAGGACTGAGCCTTGGGGGACCCCGCTTACCACCTCAGACCAGTCTGAGTATGCGCTGTTTATTACTACCCTTTGGACCCGCCTTTTTAGCCAGTTCCGTATCCAAGAGCAAACCCTGCTATCGATACCTGCAGACCTTATTTTATAAATTAAGCGCTTGTGGGGAACTGTATCAAACGCCTTAGCGAAATCCAAGTACACCACATCCACTGGTCTCCCCCTATCTAGCTCACAGCTCACCTCCTCGTAGAATGTAAGGAGATTGGTTTGACAAGAACGCCCATTTGTAAACCCGTGCTGATTACTGCTGATGATGTTGTTGTCCTTAGCAAACTCTACAATATAGTCCCTTATCATCCCCTCCAGAAGTTTACATACTACTGATGTCAAACTGACAGGCCTATAATTTCCCGGGATATGCCTCTGGCCCTTTTTGAATATTGGAATCACGTTAGCTTTCTTCCAATCCCCTGGTACATCTCCTGTCCTAATACTGTCAGCAAAGATCAGGAACAGTGGTCTCGATATAACTTTACTGAGTTCCTTGAGTACTCTCGGTACTCTTGGATCATGCTTTGTTGGGGTTTTTTTTCGCCTTCCTCTGGATCAACTGTGGGTATAGGATTGTGTATATGGGATTGTATGGTTGGGTTTTCATTACTGTTTTTTATTGGTTGAGCCAGATGGACTTGTGTCTTTTTTTTCAACCTGACTAACTATGTAAATGTGTTTATTTGTGGTTATAGAGGTTTGGGAAATGTGTCCTATTTTCATATTCAACAGAAATGCAGAATTACTAACACAATGTACTTTTAATACTTAAAATTCAGACATGCAGCAAAAAGTAATGTAGTCTAAGCTGAGTTTAAAACACCATGATATAAAAAAAAAACTGGTGATTCATCGGAAAATCACAAAGCTGATCTCCCATAATTACTCTCTATTACTCACAGATAGCAAGTATATACAGCAAGCATGTACTGTAGTTGTACTGGGAAATGTCATGCTCTCACCGACAGAATCCAAGTGGAAAGAATTTTCTAACCTTTTCTCAAAAATTCCCCCGAAAACTGTGTACAAAGCTGAACTACCAACATTTTAGATAAATAAAAATCCTAATGCACAGCACTTCTGCCAAAGTGCAACTTCACAAAAGATGAAAAGACAGCATTAAACCCACAACAGTAAAATCAGTCTGTATGTACAGTAAAGCATGCTTGTTATACTCACTGTGGAATCTAAGGGGTTAATCCTCTGAATTGTGTAAAAAGGCTAAAAAAAAAAGGTAACCAGTGCTTGGTTGGACTGCTATATACTGCTGATGAGAAAAGGTACCTAGCAGTTTATATTTATTAAATCATTGCATTGCCATGTTCTGTATACTGTGGAAGACCAGATATTGTGAATGCAGGTTCCTGGGTTTAGTAACACAAAATTATCAGATGGTGATTAAACCATCCAATAAGGGTGGGAATATTGTCTTTTTGAGCTATTAACTCTATGTTATAATGTGCCTCCAATTTTAGAGGATAAGAGTAATAAAGCAGAATTAAACCCAAAAGCAAACATTGATAACATTTCAGCTTACCAATTTTTAGATGTGATTGCTGCATTCATTTCCTGTTTTAGTCTAACTGTCTTCTATTTTCATTTGGTGATCCAGCAAGCAAGTCTGTTGTTTTCACAACACAAACTCTCCACCAGAATGTATCAGCTTACATGGATAAGACAAACCACTTAACAATGGCAGAGGGGATAAACTGCTTGCTGCCCACCCACAGCACATTTACTGTGGATGAGCGGCACAGCCAGGGTGGGCGATGTACTGGTACATCACGTAGCACATGCACACTAGCGCCCCTTGGGGCACGCAGCAGTGCGATCCCTTTACTGCAGTATCCATCGCTCTCTACAGCTGCCGGGGTTTCAAGTGATCATTATGATTGGGCATAGCGATCACATGCTTACAATGTCAATAAAACAGTCATGAATGGGTTGCATTTATGATTGTATTGTGATGCTGTGATTGGCCCACAGCTATCACATGGTACCTGGGCCAATCCCAGAAGCCTGTACCGTATGATTAGCTGTAGCCAATCACAACATGTCAGCAGTAAGCAAGTTGTTATGAATGGAAAGCCATTCATGACAGTTAACTATTGCTCATAACAGTGATCATCACTGTTATAAGCAATAACAGTGTAAAATAAATTACTAACACCCCCCCCCCCGAGTAGTACAGTGCCACTATGGTGACACTAAACTACTCTAGTATGTAAATAAAATAGCAATATATATATATATATATATATATATATATTTATTTATTTTTTTAATTGAAAACAAATTATATATACATATATATATTTCTTTTTACATACTGTCACCAGTTAGTATCCCTGATCACCGTCACACCAGTTATATGAAGCTGAACTGCATTGGTGACAGTATGTAAACAAATCATATTTTATTTAATTTCTTTATTTTCCAAAATATTGTGACAAAAAATTACAACTTCAAAAAACTTGCCATGCCTCTTACTAAATACCTTTGACTGTCTACTTTCCAAAAGGGGGTCTTTTGGGAAGTATTTGTACTGTCCTGGCACAGGCAGTCAGTACATTGGGACTGTTCGATTTTCAAAAAAATATACCATAGTTTCTAGATTCTATAACTAACACCAACTAAATAATATACCTCGATTTTGGTTATTTTTACCAAAGAAATGTAGCAGACTGAATTGTGGCCTAAATTTATGAAGAAGGATAATTTGTTTGCAATTTTTTTTAACAGAAACATTTAGTTTATGCAGCAAAAACTAAAAAAACCAGTAATAGTCAAATACCACCAAAAGAAAGCTCTACTTGTGTGAAAAAAATAATATACATTTAATTTGTATACAATGTTGCATGACTGCGCAATTTCTAGTTAAAGTATCACAGTGCTGGAAAGGAAAAAAATGCTCTTGCTGAATAGGAAACAAATGTTGTAATTTAACACATTTTGATGTCTTTGATAACGCCCAAAGTAGGCGGGCGAAACGCGTCGACGCACTTCCGGGCAGCGGAGCATCACAACGTCATTTCCTGAAACCACCGTGGAACGCACGCCGGCAGCGTACGCGGAAGTGGAGTGACCTATAGTGTTTGATAAACCAACGCTGATTACCATGCTATGTTTGTGAGTACCATTCTTATAACTTGATTTTAATAAATACACCTACGGGCTTTACTATGTCTGGCTTCTTCCCCTTCTTTTGATACACATTGTTGGTGAGAGAGAGGAGAGGAGATACTAAGGGAGCCATTCTAAAGAGGCTGTATTGGATTTTAAAGAGGCTGTATTGGATCCATCCACCTGTCCAGGGGATATTATATCTGCTCAAGGCTTATATATATCCGTAATCTGGTGAGTGCATCCCCATAGGGGGTTTTTCTTCCTGTAGAGAACTTGGGCACCTATATGGACTATTTTGAGCACCTTTCCAGCACTTTAGTTCTTTGAAGGAACCTTTTTGGACTGCACTTTAACCCATATATTTTGTATTCTGCACATGGTTGCACAATGGACATATTATTGTAACATTATTTTGCACTTCAATATTTATTAATTTTGTACTTGTTGATCACGATATGCACTTTACTTTTTACCCATTTTAATATTTTGATCACAGTCACACGGATATATTTATTTATACATACCTGTTAGCGCTGCCTTTTTGATTGATTTTAGTACTTTCTGGTCTTTTACTTAGTGAGCAGCAGCTCCAGGAAGTACAGTTTTATTCACCTTTTATATTTCATACACTTTTTAGCGCGGGTTTTAACTATTTAGTCTTTACACATTTTGTAATTTAACAAATTGGGGTTGACTTTCTAAAACAGGAGAGTTCAAAATCTGGCGCAGCTCTGGATAGAAACCAATCAGCTTCCAGGTTTTTTGTCAAAGCTTAATTGAACAAGCTGAAGTTAGAAGCTGATTGGCTACCATGCACAGCTACACCAGATTTTACACTCTCCGGTTTTAGTAAATCATCCCCTAAGTGTCAAGTGATTCACACTTTTGGGAGACATCCTTTCATTTATCTCTTTCATGCCATATGCCCCTGGGAGGAGTGACTGCTATGTGGCATTTGAATTGAGCAACCTTGTAATCTGTAATACTTTACACTACTGGCCAACTCCTGTTTGTGTCCTGTATGTCACTGAGACACTGAGGCAAAGACTATGCATGATACTTGAATACATTCTAGGCACGTGCTATGATGACTGGCTCACTTTCTGTTGCCCTGGATTAATGTTTTATGTTTCAAAACTACAGTCCACACATGAACAGACAGCTTTATATCAAGGTCTCATTCACACTGGACATTTTCACAGCTGCTGTTTTTGGCGTCAGATGTTTTTTTCTACAGCCAGGAAACTCCCCAGCATGTTATTCTACGTGTCCATGCACACATAGGCTGTTATCAGCAGTTTTTGGCAGGGGCGTTTTCTGGCTGGAAAAAACCCCCGAAAACGAGTGGGTTTTAGGTGGTGTTTTTCAGCTGTAAAAACACTCTAACTCTGATAAAAGCTTAAAAACGCTGAAAAATGCCAAAAATGCAGAAAAAACACGGCTATTCTGCTATTTTATCAACGTTTTTGAGCCATAAAATTTTGTGGGAGTATAGTTTTGCTTAAAAAGAAAGCAACAAAAATGCTACAGCTGAAAAAAGCTAAAAAAACGCTGAAAAACGCTACTGCAAAAAAGCTGAAAAAAGCCTTCAGCTTTCTACTGACGTTTTGTTAACCACTTAAGCCCCGGAAGATTTTACCCCCTTCCTGACCAGGGCCTATTTTGCAATTCGGCACTGCGTGACTTTAACGGACAATTGCGCGGTCGTGCGACGCTGTACCTAAACAAATTTGGCATCCTTTGTTTCCCACAAACAGAGTTTTCTTTTGGTGGTATTTGATCACCTGTGCGATTTTTTGATCATGCGCTATAAACAAAAAAAGAGTGTCAATTTTGCAAAAATAACAATATTTTTCACATTTTTTTTATATGAAATTCCCCCAAAAAATGTAAAAATCTAAATTTTTTAACATTTTAGGCCAATTTTTTTTTTTACCATATGTTTGGTAAAAAAAATTGCAAAAAGCTTATTTTGATTGGTTTGCGCAAAAGTTATTGCGTTTACTAACAAAGGGAAACATTTTTGTGTTTTTTTTTTAAAGCGTAATGACGGCGATCTGCGATTTTTTTTGCAGGACTGCGACATTGGGGCGGACAGATCGGACCCTTGACTGACATTTTTGACACTTTTGGGGTTACCAGTGACATTACTACAGTAATCAGTGCTATACATATGCACTTTTACTGTAAAAGTGACACTGGCAGTGAAGGAGTTAACTGTATTGGAGAGGGAGAGGTTAAGTGTGTCCTAGGGGCGTGTTCCCAACTGTGATTGGCTGTGGCTTGATGTGTAAGAACAGTGATCAACGGTCCTACATAGTAGAACCGTTTGATCACCATTCTTACACAGGGGAGACTGACAGGCGGCTTTGTTTACACTAGCCGCCTGCCTTTCTCCCGCTGTCACGGACGATCGACATCGGGTTCACCGGGCACACGCGCGGGGGGGGGCCGTGACCGAGCGGGAGCCCGCATCCGCCGGCGTGCGTTCGCTCCCAAAACCCTTACAGGCTAGCGACGTAGCCCTACGTCGCTTTGCCTGTGAGGGGCTGACTGCCGACGTAAATAGTTGTGCGGCAGTCGGCAAGTGGTTAATGTCCAGTGTGCATGAGGTCTAAGCCTAAGCCCCATGCACACTGGACGTTATCAAAATGCCAGTAAAAAGCTGTAGCTGTAGAAGGAGTTTTTCAGCATTTATACATTAGCGTTTTTTTGCGTTTTTCAGCTGTAGCGTTTTTTTAGCTTTTTTTAGCGAAACTATACTCCTACAAAAGCTTATGGCTCAAAAACGTTAATAAACGTAGAATAGTGTTTTTTGGCGTTTTTCAGCGTTTTTAAGCTTTTATCAGAGTTAGAGCGTTTTACAGCTGAAAATCACCTCTCAAAACCCACTAGTTCTGGGGTTTTCTTCCAGCCAGAAAACACCCCTGCCAAAAACTGCTGATAACAGCCTATGTGTGCATGGACATATAGGATAATATGCTGGGGAGTTTCCTGGCTGCAGAAAAAAATGTCTGAAGCCAAATACAGCCGCTGTAAAAACATCCAGTGTGCATGAGGCCTTAAATGCATTCTATCAATGACCTTGTACTTACATTCAGGGCTGCTGATAAGGGGGTATTACTGGTTCTCTTGTACGGGGCCTGGGCCAGCATGGGGGCCCAGGCAACAGAGGGAATCACATGTGGTCAGGAATAGTGATCGGTCTGGCAGGAGGTCAATTACTGGAACCGATCCCCTGTATGGCTCTCTCTGTAGGGGTTGAAAGCCAGCTTCTCCTCTTCTCCCTCCAGCCAGTTTGCAACTTCTGTGTTTTTAGTGAAAATATTGTTTTTATATTTGGGGGGCTGTCAGGTAGGCTGTACTGGGCCCTGTGATTTATAACAGCAGCCTTGCCTACATTATCATAAACCTATTTGACCTAAAGATTAGGTCCAGCAATTTTTTTTTTATAGTTTTGGGTAGAGTGGGACACTTACAAACCCCTGTCAGGTTCCTACTGCTAATAAATGTACCCTCCTTGTCCTGCTGACAATGCTGTAAAGCAGGGCTTTCCAAACTATTTTGGGCCGAGACCCATTTCTGAATACAGGTATTTTTCGTGACTCACTTGCTTGTAATTGAATTTTGTAAAACGCTACAGAATTTGTTGGCGCTATATAATTGCAAATAATAATAATAATGCATATTTTAAAGGGAGGGGGATGTTAAATTAAAAATAGAAGTTGCCATGAACCCCTGACACCACCGGGCCACCTGGTCCTCCTATGACACCAAGGCTGCCGTCTCTGCCCTTTATAGCTGACAAAATTCCGCCGCCAGTCTAGCAACCACCGCTCCTGCCAGCAGGACCGAGGAGCTGGCTCTGCACTCCATGAACATATCCTACAACCTACATAACAGCCCACATACGTACTCACTGATGCAAGTATCCTCCTTGCGGGAAATGCAGACCAGCCTCTGGAAACTGCGTGGGCGGGGTCCTGAATCCATTGCGATTTGACTGCTCTGGCTCTCTGTAATTTGCGCGGGCTCGCACAGCACAACTTAAGCGGGCCCGCTCTCAGTGATTTCTGGCCCACTTAAACGCAGCTCGCGACCCATCAGTGGGTCCCGACCCACAGTTTGAGAACTCCTGCTTTAAAGGACAAGAAGTGTTTAGTGTACATCCATTACACTATTATTGAGATGTGGCATTTGGTATATTCATATTAACCACTTGCCGACTGCCGCAAGTACATATACTGCTGCGGTCAGCCCCTCACAAGTGACATATGGGTATGTCACTAGCCTGTGAGGCTCTGGGGAGCGAGCACGCGCCGCCGGAGGCACGCTCCCGCTCCCGCTCGGTCACGGACCCACCCGTGCATGTGCCCGGCAGACCCGATGTCCGCCAGGCACTCGCGACTGTCCGTGACAGCGGGAGAAAGGCAGGCGGCTGATGTAAACAAGCCGCCTGTCACTCTCCCCTGTGTAAGAACAGTGATCATATGGTTCTACTATGTAGGACCGTTGATCACTGTTCCTACACCTCAAGCCACAGCCAATCACAGTAAGAATCACGCCCCTAGGGACACACACAGCCCCTCCCGCTCCAAAAAAGTTAACCTCTTCACTACCAGTGTCATTTTACAGTAACAGTGCATATGTATAGCACTGATTACTGTAGTAATGTCACTGGTAACCCCAAAAGTGTCAAAAATGTCAGTCAAGGGTCCGATCTGTCCTCCGCAATGTCGCAGTCCCGCAAAAAAAATCGCAGATCGCCGCCATTACGCGTTAAAAAAAACAACAAAAATGACAAAAACCTTTCCCTTTGTTAGTAAACGCAATAACTTTTGCGCAAACCAATCAAAATACGCTTTTTGCGATTTTTTTTTACCAAAAATATGTAGCATAAAACAGATTGGCCTAAAATGTTAAAAAATTTTGATTTTTACATTTTTTGAGAATTTCATATAAAAACATGTGAAAAATATTGTTATTTTTGCAAAATTGACGCTCTTTTTTTGTTTATAGCGCATGATCAAAAAATCGCACAGGTGATCAAATACCACCAAAAGAAAGCTCTGTTTGTGGGAAAAAAAGGACGTCAAATTTGTTTAGGTACAGCGTCGCACGACCACGCAATTGTCCGTTAAAGTCACGCAGTGCCGAATCGCAAAATACCCCCTGGTCAGGAAGGGGGTAAAATCTCCCGGGGCTTAAGTGGTTAACACTTACCTCATGGTTACTTTAGTACATTGTCTTCGAGTTGCAACAAGAAAAAAGTATTCAAAAACCCAGCATGTATATATTATACTGTGCTGACTAGATGTAATTTCTTTTTAATTTTGCATATTGTTCAATATATGAGTAACCGATATTTCTTTTGTTTCCCTTAGATTTACTTTATGTAGAAGTCGCTGCACAGAGGATTATTTATTTGGCATAGTGAATTAGTTTGTACCAAGAAACTCCATATTTCTTTGAACCTAGTAGTCGCATGTTTATGGATTGTATAGTAGTATATTGCTTTTCTGCTTTCTACCATTATGGAAGATATTGTAATTACTACATACAGATGACATAAAACTCTGCTGAAGAAATTGGAACCACTCGGCAGTAATTTTAGGAAAATCTGATTCCTAAAGGCCTATTTCCCAAGTGCCTGATTCAACACATATACTGTATATAACAGCTGTTTTTTTAATTTATTTTTTTACAATGGCTATGCTTCAGGTTAAGTTAAGTTTAGGTTAAGAAATCATCTCAACAGATTGTTTTATGGCAAGAAAATAATTTTCAGAGAAGAGAGACAGTTGTTGCATTCTACACTGTTACAATCTGATACAGCTGCATCATAAACTATTGCAGAATAAGACAAAGAAGCCTTAGATTGAGATTCAAAGTGGCAATGATCGTGAATAGAGCTACAAGTAAACCTGACATATAGGCCATCACTGCAAAACTCTCTCCTGTGGTTAACCTCTCAACCCATCAACAGAGAAAAAGTGAACTAAATGTGCTCTCTAAATGACTTAGCTTCTGCTTGACCAAACAACTTGATGAAACAGAGTTCTGCACTGACATTAAAGAATTCTTCAGTGGATTATGGTTAACAGATTTTTTTTCCATGACAGAACGAATATCATATCAAATAAAATCACTGAAACACGACTTTCAAATAAAAAAAAAAGCAAATTGACTTTAAGACCAGAAACTGAACCAGTGCATAGATTTCTTTGGGAAGAGAATCAAATAAAATAAACTGGAAAAACAAAAACAAGAAAGAAGTGGTATAGAAAGAACAGACCTTCTAAAATAACATGATTGCCAAACCCGAAGACAATGGAAGTGCAATGGTAATTATGACTACATCTGATATATTCAAAGGCACACAAGCAGCTTTTCATCACAATCTACTATAAATGACTGGATACAAAACCCAACGCAACAAATTCACAAAAGAAATGAGGAAGCTGCTTAATGGGCCCTGTTCAAAGCAATCACATCTGCTGTATCTCAAGCCAAATAACCCCAAATTGGACAAAGTTAAAATGCTACCTGGTATACAAGGGAAAGAAAACCCAGTGTAGCCTATCCTTTCTAGTGTGAGAAGGCTAATAGATGAAATTTCCAGCTGGGTAAATAGTATCCTAAAACCCAATGGTAAGACAGAAAGCCAGCTATATTCAAGACATCATTGATGCATCACCAAATTACTAACTCACATAAATTGACTCAAGATCCTCCATAAACAATATAATAATGTGGACATAGTCACAGAATTACCTTGCTGTAGACACATCCTTATGTCTCTCTGTCCTGAAAGGATACCTTAAGTGTTGCTGCAGTTTTGGTGAGTTTGGAATCAGTGCAGTAGGTCACTGGCTAATGCCCTTCACCAGCAGAAATAGAAATCCTTCCCACTATCCACTCATGCAAAAGGATTCAAAAACTTAGTCCCCTGTAACGTTGTGGCCTCTTTTGGGAATATTATGCTAAACTTTATGATCTCAACCCTGACCGATCTTGCTATTCATCAGGTCTTGGATCTGGGCAGAGACTGCCTAATCAGATCGGGCCTACTCACTCTAAATACTCAGAGTTCCCAACTGCTAGAAAACCCCTTGACCCATCATTATTTCTTCTAGCAATTAAAACCTTTAAGACAGATAAGACCCGTGATCCAGATTGGGTTCCTTCAACCTATTACAAATCTTTTCAATCCATCTAGTCTCCGCACTTTGTCTCTGCCATCAATTCACTCAAGAACACAAGGACTTGCTCCCCTCAGCCCTCGCAGCACACATGGTCATCCTTAAAGTTAAAACTGCTCGCAAAAATATTATCAAACAGACTGCACCCTATCTCCAGGAGATAATTTACTGGGATAGGTGGGATTTTCGCCCACTTGAGAAGCCTGGGATGGAACTATCCAGGCGATAAATATCATCTACTCAACCCTGCAACCTATACTTTTGGCACTGCTCAAAGTAGAGGTGAAAGCATATCCCTGTGTCCCAGAGCAGGCTTATCTTGATATAAATCCAGGGGGCTAGTAAATGTAAAAAGGAAAGGATTGCTGCTACTCCCAAACAGCCCAGGTGAATAAAAGATAAAGAGCGGCCTCAGCCTCCATCAAACCCCCCACCCTGATGCATTTCACATAGGCTATGACTAAGCCCCAGTAGGCGGGGCGAAACGCATCTGGGTGCATGGTTCGGTGGAGACATGAAGGCTAAGGCTGCTCCTTATTGTTTAATCACCTGGGCTGGTTGGGAGTAGCGGCAATCCTTTCTTCTTTATATACGCTCAGTCATGTTGAAGGTGGAACAATCTTTCATATCCTGCACAGATGCTAAGAAGGTCTTCGACAGGATTGACAGAACCTTCATTTGCTTAACTTTAGAAGCAATCGGAGTCGGACCCCATGTGCATCCCATTTGTAAATAGGTAAATAGGCTGAGGCCTGGAACATCAGGGTCCTTGTTCCTATAGAAGACCCAGGCTGAGGGCTCCCAGATAGCAAGTAATTGTGCTGAAAGTTTGAAAATGACTCACTTAGCTATTGCTAGACTTGCCAGGCTTCACAAGTTTGTTGCACAATTGCAGCAAGTCCGCATTGCATGACTCCAGATCAAATTTCTTTGCAAACATTCTGCAAGTCTGCTGCAAGTTTGGTTCAGTTATGTTGTACAATAGTCATCCCACCACAGGGGTCACTGTGGCTGAATTTTCATGCTGTAGACTTGCAGAGCTCTTGATGTAGACTCCCCACTGCAACTTTGCTCTTGTTAGAGACTTGCCACGCACATTTGCTACAAATTGGAAAAGTGTCAACTAGAACTTGTGCTTCAAGTGCTCTGCAAGTGTACAACTTGCCAGTGAAAATGTGCAGCAAGTTAACAGACTTTCAACTCAAAACTGCCACAAATTTGTGGCAAGTTATCCTTGCTAAAAGAAACAAAAAAGGCACACCAACCTAGCGCATTATCCTCAATAAGGCTTTATTTGTACAACATATAAAAAATGGCTACTCACAAACAAAGGTAGAAAACAGTCATATCAAGCTCAGTCGCTCGAGTGTCAGGAGTAGTTCATGTATTAGTCCATATTCCTGTTAAGATGACGGCTGACGCGTTTCGAGGCTCAGCCTCTTCCTCAGAGTGGCTCTGACTATTTTCTACCTTTGTTTGTGAGTAGCAAATGTGAGTACAAATAAAGCCTTATTGAGGATAATGCGCTAGGTCGGTACGCCCTTTTTTTGTTTCTTTTAGCCTATAGTACCGTTGCACTACCCCAGTCCTTTTGTGGACAGCAAGACTCTAGCCTTCCGAGATGCCTTATGTGAGTCCCGTGGCAAGTGTGGCCGGGGAGCTTGGATTCTAAGCGCAGGAGAAAGGTGTTATCACCGTATTGTTTTGAAGTTATCCTTGCTATCTGGGCTAAGTTTCTCTGGGCCGATAGCTGCAGCTTAGAAGAGGCCAACTGGGTCTCAGCTCCAGCTAAGAGCTCGGGACTCACACCCTGAATTCCTGAAGAGCAGTGCAGGAAGTCCATAGAGGATCTGACCTGGGACATCCAGTAAAGAGGCTGGCTGGTACTCAGACTTGTATAAAGTACTCGAAATTTCTACTTGAGTAAAAGTACAAGTGCTCGATCAAAAAATTACTTGAGTAGAAGTGGAAGTGCTCGCAGAAAAAGTTACTTAAGTAGAAGTACTAAAGTATTCAACATTTTTTTTACTTAAGTATTGCAAGTAGTTTTTTCAAAAAATTTGCTACTTAAGTACTAAAAGTAAAAAGTACCAGTAGTTTTGAAAAAAAATTTCTACTCAAGTACTGAAAGTAGAAGTACAAGTACTGTGTTATGTAGTTATTAAAGAAAGAAGTCAAAAGTATGAACATCATATTGTTTTTATTATTTCAAATGATTTATTCAAATGATTAACCTGTGTTTGTTAGTAGTTTCTTGATGCACTTTAAGCGCTGTAGCACCATTTATTTGTTTGTTTCATATTTTCTTTTTATTGGAAAGATTTGGTATACCAGCTTTTATTATACACAGCCTTTATTTTCGTATGCGCTGATTTACAAATGACATTATACACATTTTTTTGAGCTTTATGCAACCTGCCATCTACTATTCTGGTAGTGGTAATTTTTTTAAAAGTAACGAGTAACTATGCAGCACAAAAAAAAAATACTTGAGTAGAAGTATCAAAATCATCGAAAAAATGTAGTGAAGTAAAAGTAGAAGTAGGAGAAAAAAATTCTACTCTAGGAAAGTACAGATACCGCATTTCGGTACTTAAGTACAGTACTTAAGTAGTTCTACTTCGTTACTATACATCTCTGCTGGTACTGCAAGAAAGCATAGAAGTACACAAGGCACAATCAGTACAAGCCTAAAAGAGCCCAGAGACTGTCTTTGCTACCTTTTGGAAGAGCTCCTTGCAGTTTATTGACTCAGGTTTTACCTTTGTAAAGGAATCCATTGAGTTGTAGTTCACTAGATACTGAATACAAGTGGGTAGCGGCACCCTGAAGAGGCAGCACCATTAGAGGTGTCCTTCATTATCTTTCTGCTTGTTTGGAGTATCCCAAGGCTCATTCGCACCCTACTCAATTTATACCAGCAAATAAACTACAAAAAGACATGCACTGCCTGCTTTCTGAGGAGTGACTGTGAACTGCTGTGTGCCTGGCTGCCACGTGGCTCACAAGGAATGAAACCTGGGATAATACAGCCAGTCTACATCAACTTTGTGTATAATCAGAGATGTAGCATAATGAATCCTTCTTAGAACAGAAGGTATTCAAATGTCTCTTTCATGACATATTGAAAAATAAGAGGATTATTCCTCGGTTCAGGATATTTAGCAGAGCCATGCAAATTGTTCTTTCTTTGGCTAATTGTAATCCCAGAACCATTGGTGTATAATGGCGCTTTTCCACTGCATGGAACCGAATGGTTCGGCTCGCTTTTGCGCTTTTCCACTGCATGGTACCCCATGGTACGGTGTTGGAACGGTTCGGAACGGTACGGCAGCACTTTTCCACTACATGGAACCGAACGGTACAGCTCGCTTAAACAGTACCACCTCAGCTGTGGTTCCAAGAGGGCCGTACCGATACCATATCCCACAATCCTTTGCATGCAGCCTTGACTGTTTGTCACTACTAGCCACTGATCGTTGTTATCCCACCCACTTACTACTTTAGTGGAAAAGCAAACCGTACCAAACTGCACTGAACCGTTCCAACACCGTACCATGCGGTACCATGCAGTGGAACACCAAAACGAGCCAAGCAGGGCCAAGCAGGGCCGAGTGGAGCCGAGCCGGTACTTGCAGTGGAAAAGTGCCATAAGATAGATATAGGCTGATATCATAGAGCTATTCATTCTAAACTGAACACATCTGTTTATTCCTCAGTTCATGATGATGGGTGGAGCCATACATGTAATTCGTTTTACCCCATTGGCTACCTGTACATCCATAACCACAACACTTTTTTTTTTTTTTCTCAGAGTATAGAATTTTTTCTCATATATACAACTAGCTATTTAGATACTAATGTCCTGCCTCCTTTTATGACATGTAATTTCTACTTGTATGCAGGAGAATTTGTTATAAAACAATGCAATTAGGTAAACAAGGCATACTTTCTGTAAAGATAGGAATATAATTAATTTTTTGATGCTTAATTTGATCTTTAGTATTGTTTGTTGATTGTATAATCAACACATGTAATTATAGTTTTTCGTTACATAACACTACCAAAGATAAATGTAAAAAAAGGCAAATAAAAAAATGACAACTGGCAGTGTGCTGATTTCTACCAAACCCTTTCAATGTCCCTCGTGTGACATTTGTAAGTGGAAAACACAAATAGATGTACATGGATCAGTAAATCCATCACAGGAAACAACCAATAATATGTGTTCTTAGTGTTTTGTATGTTCAGCAGTCAGAGTCATACGGTCCTATGTAATGCTACTTATTTCTATACAGAAAGTATGCAGGATTAACCAATTGCCGACCACCCCCTCCTGTATATTATTAATAATACTAAACATACTATTATTTTGTGGACCTTTCTGATGTTCTTCTGTTAAGATCTGCACACATTTTTAATTAAAGCTTCACTGTTTGCCAACCCTGCTGAGATTGTAAGTCATTGCTATCTCACCACAATTGGATCACTTATGGAGATCACACTTGCAATGCTTAGATTGGGTAGGCAGAACAGTCAGAAACTACCAGGACACCACACTTATATAAAAGTTCTGAAGAATCTTCATGAAGGAATACAAAAAGGGTCATATCTCTGGGGATCAATTATAGCATCCTAAAGTGTTACTTACCCCAGGAGCCTGCATTCACTATTTCTGGCCTCCCACATACACAAAACATGGAAATACAATTATTTTAGTGAATATAAAGTGCTAAATACCTTTTCTTATCAGCAGTATATAGCAGTCTTGTGACTTCTAACTGAGCACTGGTTAAAGCTTGTAGGAGGAGTTTTCATTCTCCCCTGATTGTCCTATGAGTCTGCACGACCTCTAATCCTCTGTGGACAGTGCTGATTGGCCCTGTGCTGATCACATGCACCTTCCTTAGAAAAAAAAAAAAGCTCTCTAGCAATGCACACCAAACTAAGCATGTGCAGAGTGTCTCCAAGGCTCTGTTCTACCAAAAGATGAAGTGGGGACTGTAGGAGAAGGGGAGGATCAGAGATGACTGGATTTTTACAGAATGTGGAGGTTTAACCCCTTAGGTTCCACAGTGAGTGTAAGAAGCATGCTTTACTGCATATACACACTGATTTAATGTTTTGTTCTTGGGTTTAGTTATCCTTTAATCAAATAAAAAATTCAAGATTTGCAAGAATTGTCAAGGACTGAAATATTCAAAATTTAAGGGGCCCATACACAGATTTTCATTCAAAAACGGTCACTTTTGTAACATTTGTTTGATTTCCTAAAGCCGGTCATAGACGGTTCGAACTGATCGAGACTCGAATCATGTAAAGGTAGGTTGAATGTATCCAAGTTGATTGATTGATTAACTTCGGTACAACCAGCCTGCCAAATTTTACATGTCATTATAATTACTCTCTTGCTTGGCAAGAGGGATTCCCCTATCAACACTGTTAACACCCGTGGTTGCAGGAAAGGTTGCTCCGTCTATGGCTGGCCTAACTGTTGATATGAAAATAATCAGTGGTTGATTTTAATGATAGTGAGCCAAAGAAATCGAGAAAAGGCGACAGACAATGTTTCTAGTATCTTATCTACATAAACACAATTCTAACAGTGCATGTGACTCCCAGTCAGGAAAAATCTAAGTTATTATAATGTGCCCTTTCCAAAAAAAAAAAACCTTAATCTGAAAGTAGAACTTTTATGGTCACAATGAACCAATCATTCTTGCAAATAAATATATATATAATAGCAATGAAAGAAAGAATAATGCAAAGAAAGGTTTGTGTAAATATTGTATATGCGTAGATAGATTTACAAGTATATTGCAATATATCATATCTACTAAAACCCAGGGGCTAATATACTTAGAATGTACATATGAATCTACTTATAAATATGCAATAACATTTAGGATATCATTTTAAGCAAACTTTGGTTTTCATTTACTTTTCATTTTTTTTGGTTTCAATTTACAAAGCAGACCTGCATGCAAACAGTTTTTTATGTAGCCTGTCATATGACGTGACTCGATGTACAATTTAAGTGTCTGTGCTGCACTCTTTTGTATTATAATAACCTTTCTGAAGGCTCCTTTATAAGTTGGCACCTCATATGATATGACACAAGTCATGCATCTGGCATTCCATTCAAGCAGCAGGTCTGGTCATCTATTCCGGGAATACACAAAGTATGTGTCTGTGTTACATTATTTTATATTATAATAACCTTTAATAATAATTTTGGTTAATCAATGATGACATCATCGAATGCTCTGACAAATATTTTTTCAGAAATACCTATGAATGTTTAATTGATAATCTAACAGTGCATGATTAGCATGAATCCTTATACAAGGGCAATAATATATATATATATTTTTTCTCAAAACTGACAATTTTTATTGATTTTCAAAAGTAAGTACATACCGACATAAAAAAGAAGGGTAGAAAAGAGAAAGAAAAAAAAAAGGAAATATAATTAGAATGAAATGTGTCTTAAAGCAGAGCTTCAGCCCCCCCACACACCAAAAAATTAAAAGTCAGCAGGTACAGACTTTTAATATTAAGACACTTACCCGCCCAGGGATCCCGCTATGTCGCCACCCCAGCCAATTTTTCAATCAGCTCTCGGGTGCAGCTCTCGGGTGCTGCCCATTCCTTATAAGGGAAACTGGCAGTGAAGTCTTGCGGCTTCACAGCCGGTTCCCTACTGTGCATGCGTGAAGCGCACTACGCTTTGTGAATTGCTCGGAGGTGGGGGAAGGAGGAGGGGGGTCGAACCCAGAAGTGGGCCTTTCTGATGTTCTTCTGTTAAGATCTGCACAAGTTTTCAATTATAGCTTCACTGTTTGCCAACCCTGCTGAGATTGTAAGTCATTGCTATCTCACCACAATTGGATCACTTATGGAGATCACACTTGCAATGCTTAGATTGGGTAGGCAGAACAGTCAGAAACTACCAGGACACCATATTTATATAAAAGTTCTGAAGAATCTTCATGAAGGAATACAAAAAGGGTCATATCTCTGGGGATCAATTATAGCATCCTAAAGTGTTACTTACCCCAGGAGCCTGCATTCACTATTTCTGGCCTCCCACATACACAAAACATGGAAATACAATTATTTTAGTGAATATAAAGTGCTAAATACCTTTTCTTATCAGCAGTATATAGCAGTCTTGTGACTTCTAACTGAGCACTGGTTAAAGCTTGTAGGAGGAGTTTTCATTCTCCCCTGATTGTCCTATGAGTCTGCACGACCTCTAATCCTCTGTGGACAGTGCTGATTGGCCCTGTGCTGATCACATGCACCTTCCTTAGAAAAAAAAAAGCTCTCTAGCAATACACACAAAACTGAGCATGTGCAGAGTGTCTCCAAGGCTCTGTTCTATCAAAAGAAGAAGTGGGGACTGTAGGAGAAGGGGAGGATCAGAGAAGACTGAAAAACAGGTACCCGCTCCCCCCCCCGAAAGGTGCCAATTGTGGCAGCAACCCACAAAGAGAAATTGAATGAGCTGATTGGATGATATTGACTGAAATCGCATGCATCCAAAATTAACAAATTTATTTTGGATTAATTTGGTATGTTATGATTTGGAGATTCTGATGGATCCACCTCTATCCAAACCCAAACAAAATAAGTAGGATTCATCTTCTTTCACTTTTATACCTTGCTGTATTTTTTGCAAATTGTTCCTATGTCATATGTATGGCTATTTTATAATTATTAAAAATGTTAATGCAAAAAAAAAAAAGTTGATTGATCAAAGACTACCGCACCGCTCTCATCCCAATAAAATAAATGAATTTGAGTGAATACACATTTATTTGTAATGTTATTAGGTTGAATTCATTTTTACACATTTCCAACTGACTTTGTTTGTTGGGCTGTGCACATACAAAATAAACAAATGGTCTCTCAAGTTCAACCCTAAGGCCCCGTTCACACGGGCGATGCGCCCGACGGACTCCGTTTTGCTCAGTGGGGATCGATCCGTTGATCCCAGCTAAGCAGGCAGATGGCAGGTCCTTCTCCGCTTACTTTGCAGAGACAGAGCTGTCAGATCCCCACTCTCCTCTATGGGAGATCGGATGAAAACGGACTGCCTGTCTGTTTTCATCCGATCCTATCTGATCCGATCCTCCAGACTTATGGAAAATAGAGTTTCCATCCGTCCAGATTTCAAGGACAGGATCGGATAGCAGCGGGTGTCAGCGGAGATGTCTCTGCTGACATCTGCTGTTCCATAGGGCTGCATGGAGCATCTGATCAGGTCCGCCTGAAAAACTGACAAGCGGACCGGATCAGAAAGCCCGCGTGAAAGGGGCCTCATACACACTGGATTAAAAACAAATGGATTCAAATCAATGGATCATTTGTTATGTCGTTACCATATTTCAGATGCTTCAAACATTAACAAAAGCCCAAACTATGGCATCATATCATTCAAATGAAACAGATAAATACTAATACATTCCTTGTTTTTGTTCTCATTTAATTTGAGATTATTTGAAATACATTACTATTGTGATTCAGAGATTTGAATACATCCGAATCTTTGATTCATGTAAATTTTCGTCTAAATTTTGATTCGTAACAAAACAATTGTCACATGTCTAATACGCTTTATTCATCTGGTAGTGATCAATTAGATGTGAAATTGATATGCACTTTAGCTTGTACATACAAAGCCAAAAAAACAAAAGTTGAAAACCTACCGGCCTATCACTGGCCACCTAATCTGCAAAAGAATGTTCCAAAGCATAGTACAGGACTCGCATATGTAACATGTTATGTAGGTGATTTCATTGTATTTGACAAAACTTTCGAAGCAAATGATTACAATTTGAAAGCAATGCTTGAATGATTAAGGAACAAATAAACCAAGTATTATCTAAAGGGATCTTTTTTTTTCCAATTTTGGATAGAGCAATGATGGGGTAAAACCTCTGTCAAGTTTTTTATTGCTGTTTTTGTCAACAACAGAAAAGCTCTAGCATTTATGCGTTTACATGTGTTGTCTTTATTTGGTTAATGGACCCTCAGGTACCTGGCAGCGCCTGCATCAAGGGCTACTGACTATCTGTATTTCTGTATTTTTATTATTATTATCTATATATTGTGTATAGAAAATGAGCTCTTGAGGTTGATATTTCAAAACAAGGGCTTGGTGCTGTGTTGTATTAGGAAAGGAAATATAGTAATAGAAACAAATCAGCTATGTCCGAATAGAAAATAAAGATGTTAACAATTTTATTTGGAAAAAGAAAAAATATGACTGTTCTAGAATGGGAAAGGCTGGGGATATAACAAAGAATGCTAAAATGTCTTAGTCAATAGATGCTGGAGAATAAAATGGAATGACAGTAGTAGGTATGTGCAAGAGAGGAGTGCAGATGGTATGACAGTAGGTGATATGTGTAGGAGAGGAGTGCAGATGGTATGACAGTAGGTGATATGTGTAGGAGAGGAGTGCAGAGGATATATCAGTAGGTGATATGTGTAGGAGAGGAGTGCAGATGGTATATCAGTAGGTGATATGTGCAGGAGAGGAGTGCAGAGGCTCTAACAGTAGATGCTATGTGCAGGAGAGGAGTGCAGATGCTATAACAGTAGGTGATATGTGCAGGAGAGGAGTGCAGATGGTATGACAGTAGGTGATATGTGCAGGAGAGGAGTGCAGATGGTATAACAGTAGATGATATGTGCAGGAGAGGAGTGCAGAGGGTATGAAAGTAGTTGGTATGTGCAGGAGAGGAGTGCAGAGGCTATAACAGTAGATGATATGTGCAGGAGAGGAGTGCAGAGGCTATAACAGTAGGTGATATGTGCAGGAGAGGAGTGCAGATGGTATAACAGTAGATGATATGTGCAGGAGAGGAGTGCAGATGGTATAACAGTAGGTGATATGTGCAGGAGAGGAGTGCAGAGGCTATAACAGTAGATGATATGTGCAGGAGAGGAGTGCAGAGGCTATAACAGTAGATGATATGTGCAGGAGAGGAGTGCAGAGGCTATAACAGTAGATGATATGTGCAGGAGAGGAGTGCAGAGGGTATGAAAGTAGTTGGTATGTGCAGGAGAGGAGTGCAGAGGCTATAACAGTAGATGATATGTGCAGGAGAGGAGTGCAGAGGCTATAACAGTAGATGATATGTGCAGGAGAGGAGTGCAGAGGCTATAACAGTAGATGATATGTGCAAGAGAGGAGTGCAGAGGCTATAACAGTAGATGATATGTGCAGGAGAGGAGTGCAGAGGCTATAACAGTAGATGATATGTGCAGGAGAGGAGTGCAGATGGTATAACAGTAGGTGATATGTGCAGGAGAGGAGTGCAGATGGTATGACAGTATGCAGTATGAGCAGGAGAAAGGAACAGAGGGTATGACAGCTGACAGTATGTACAAGAGAGGAGTGCACAGGGTATTATAGGAAAAGTATGGAGGTATGCAGAAGTGGGGAAGGTATGACAGGGTTCAGTATATACAGAAGAGAAATGTGGAGGGTATGACAGAGGGCATTTTGTGTGAAAGAGGAGTGCAGAGGGTATGTCAGGGACGGGGTTTACCAATCCTGTGTGGCATTTATGCTGCTTTGGTGCATTTTCACCTCCTTGTGATGTCCTCCTGTGGCACTAAATGGTGACCTGGGTACCTCCCTCCCCCGTGGACATGACATTGGACATTATGTGCAGGAGATGAATGGGAGGGTATGACAACCAGGAGAACAGTTCGTCTTTTGACTTGCAAATAATGGGTACCATTTTGTCCATAATAAGCAACCAAATCAATAAAGTATATGGTCATAGCCATAAAGGTTTAGGGAAGGGCCAGAAAGTGCTCTCCAACATGCTTTAAGCACCTGTTCACAAAATTGATTTATTATAAAGTAGCAACATAAGGGCCAAGCTCTTCAAACAAGGGGTTTTATAGAGGAAGAACTGAGATCAAAATGAGTGTCCAAGAAACAGCCCACTGATTACAGAGGAATTAACACTCATATACTCAGGGCTGTCTTTAGCACGGGGCAAAAGGGGCAGCTGCCCCAGGCCCAGTTATTGTTGTGGGGCCCAAAGCAGCTGCCCATTGAGCCCGCACTGTCTGCTAATAATTGATAAGTGAATTCCCGAGGGCCCAAGAAAATTTTTTGCCCAGGGTCCAATCAATATTAAAGATGGCTCTGCATATACTGCAGACTCATCAGTAACGGGTTAATGTACATGCTTGTTTGCTGAAAGGTTTACTTCACATGGGCACTGATAGGAAAATGTATTGTTTATGCTCCCTAAATGCCTATAGCCAAATGTTGATATTTTACTGGAAATCTTGGTTGATGCAAACAAGAACCAATATGAGATGTCCAGTTTCCTCAGAAGAACACCTGGTAACATTGTTCTATACTACTTATTTTACTAATTAGTTCTAGGCCATATACTTTAATTTCAGGTAGCGTAAAGAAAGGTAAAAAAGCATATTTTGGGTTTTATTGCTTTCTGAGTTGCTGTTGGGGAGATACAGACAAAAGAACATTTTCAGTAGAGCAGCCAAAAATTGAAAAGTCTGAAAATGTCACATATTGACACAGTTTGGAGCTTGCTGAAATGTATTGTAATATTGGATCCAATATAAGCCTGGTGGATGGAAATTATTAAAGAATTTAAAAAGAACAGTAACTTTCCACAATGTTATGAAGCTTTGGACTGCAAGAAATTTCTCATTCAAATACCCACAAACAGCGGCCCCAAATTTTAGAACTACAAGGTACATTTCTCCATGGTGCTGATGGCCATTGTGCAAAGCAATTATAATTTTGCTGCTATAGATGTTCATGCTTGTGGAAGCTCAGCTGTCTCTCAGGTTTTAAGAAAATCCCCTATGGGAAATAAGATATTGAAGGGAAGGTTTACCATTCCAAGTCCATGACCTTTAATTGAAATATGGTGATCCCTTTCCTAATGTGGTAGTGGCCGATCTGTCAACATCCATACATCCAACATTTGATCTGTCAAGCCAGCTAATAATTGAGAATTTTTAGAGGTGCTAAATTACCATTTTACTATATCGTATAATCAAACTTATCAGTTATTGCATTGCAGTAAGTTATACATTATGGTGGACTTGCTCTACCATAACTCATAAGTTACAGCAGTGCTGTAAGTCATGATTCTGGTACAATGGTTATGCATTATAGTACATTGGTTGTATCATGTCTCATAAGTTATGATTCTGGTACAATGGTTATGCATTATAGTACATTGGTTGTATCATGTCTCATAAGTTATGATTCTGGTACAATGGTTATGCATTATAGTACATTGGTTCTACCATGTCTCATAAGTCATGATTCTGGTACAATGGTTATGCATTATAGTACGTTGGTTCTACCATGTCTCATAAGTCATGATTCTGGTACAATGGTTATGCATTATAGTATGTTGGTTCCACCATGTCTCATAAGTCATGATTCTGGTACAATGGTTATGCATTATAGTACATTGGTTCCACCATGTCTCATAAGTCATGATTCTGGTACAATGGTTATGCATTATAGTATGTTGGTTCTACCATGTCTCATAAGTCATGATTCTGGTACAATGGTTATGCATTATAGTACGTTGGTTCTACCATGTCTCATAAGTCATGATTCTGGTACAATGGTTATGCATTATAGTACGTTGGTTCTACCATGTCTCATAAGTCATGATTCTGGTAGAATGGTTATGCATTATGGTACATTGGCTCTACCATGTCTCATAAGTCATGATTCTGGTAGAATGGTTATGCATTATAGTACATTGGTTCTACCATGTCTCATAAGTCATGATTCTGGTACAATGTTTATGCATTATAGTACATTGGTTCCACCATGTCTCATAAGTCATGATTCTGGTACAATGGTTATGCATTATAGTATGTTGGTTCTACCATGTCTCATAAGTCATGATTCTGGTACAATGGTTATGCATTATAGTATGTTGGTTCTACCATGTCTCATAAGTCATGATTCTGGTACAATGGTTATGCATTATAGTACATTGGTTGTATCATGTCTCATAAGTTATGATTCTGGTACAATGGTTATGCATTATAGTACATTGGTTCTACCATGTCTCATAAGTCATGATTCTGGTACAATGGTTATGCATTATAGTACGTTGGTTCTACCATGTCTCATAAGTCATGATTCTGGTACAATGGTTATGCATTATAGTACATTGGCTCTACCATGTCTCATAAGTCATGATTCTGGTACAATGGTTATGCATTATAGTACATTGGTTCCACCATGTCTCATAAGTCATGATTCTGGTACAATGGTTATGCATTATAGTATGTTGGTTCTACCATGTCTCATAAGTCATGATTCTGGTACAATGGTTATGCATTATAGTACATTGGTTCCACCATGTCTCATAAGTCATGATTCTGGTACAATGGTTATGCATTATAGTACGTTGGTTCTACCATGTCTCATAAGTCATGATTCTGGTAGAATGGTTATGCATTATGGTACATTGGCTCTACCATGTCTCATAAGTCATGATTCTGGTAGAATGGTTATGCATTATAGTACATTGGTTCTACCATGTCTCATAAGTCATGATTCTGGTACAATGTTTATGCATTATAGTACATTGGTTCCACCATGTCTCATAAGTCATGATTCTGGTACAATGGTTATGCATTATAGTATGTTGGTTCTACCATGTCTCATAAGTCATGATTCTGGTACAATGGTTATGCATTATAGTATGTTGGTTCTACCATGTCTCATAAGTCATGATTCTGGTACAATGGTTATGCATTATAGAACGTTGGTTCTACCATGCCTCATAAGTCATGATTCTGGTACAATGGTTATGCATTATAGTACATTGGTTCTACCATGTCTCATAAGTCATGATTCTGGTAGAATGGTTATGCATTATAGTACATTGGTTCTACCATGTCTCATAAGTCATGATTGTGGTACAATGGTTATGCATTATGGGGCTGGCTGGCTTCCATGCACCTCTTTTAATCCTTTTCAATTTGTTTTTCCGATACAGGGATGGAGATGCTGGGCATACCTGCCGGTGTCTCATTTAAAGTCCCACATAGCCCACATTGTCTATGTAACTAGGGATGGAGGCACCTTGCCTACAGGCTGGTGCTTCATTTAAAGTCCCACCGTGCGATTTTCGTGCGTTTTTGGTGGATGCAGTCAAATTTGACCCCAGTTTTTTCATATACAGGGATGGAGACCATAGCATGACCTGCTTGTCTCATGTAAAGTCCCAAATATTTTATGAAATTAGGGATGGAGGCGCTGAGCTATATAGGCAAACTGCCTCATATAAAGTCCCAATCTGTGTTTTACACTGCATCCGCCAAGGGATTGGAGGGGTATGCTTTTCAGCTGGTCGTTTTCAGTTTGTACCATCTTAAGAACATTGCTATTAGAGCATTGAGATACCATACCAGTCGTGGATGGAAGTGGGGTGGGGGAAGTTTGGGCTGTCTCCCTCCCACCTGCTTCCTATCCACCCATTAGCAACCATGTGCTCCCAGAGTGGAGACACTTAAATTTATAAGTGTTAGGGACTGCAGATAAAACAGGGTGCCGTGTCGTGGCTCTGCAGCTTACACATGCGTTTGCAAATGCGTGTCAACTAAACCCCTGTTCCTTATGTATATTGAGACAGGTCTACTTGGTTGGTGGCAGACTGGAGGGTGAGTATATCAGACTGGGGGCTGGCTGGCTTCCATGCACCTCTTTTAATCCTTTTCAATTTGTTTTTCCGATACAGGGATGGAGACGCTGGGCATACCTGCCGGTGTCTCATTTTAAGTCCCACATAGCCCACATTGTCTATGGTTATGCATTATAGTTCATTGGTTCTACCATGTCTCATAAGTCACGATTCTGGTACAATGGTTATGCATTATAGTACGTTGGTTCTACCATGTCTCATAAGTCATGATTCTGGTACAATGGTTATGCATTATGGTACATTGGTTCTACCATGTCTCATAAGTCATGATTCTGGTACAATGGTTATGCATTATGGTACATTGGTTCTACCATGTCTCATAAGTCATGATTCTGGTACAATGGTTATGCATTATGGTACATTGGTTCTACCATGTCTCATAAGTCATGATTCTGGTACAATGGTTATGCATTATGGTACATTGGTTCTACCATGTCTCATAAGTCATGATTCTGGTACAATGGTTATTAGTAATTGTACATTGATTCTACCATGTTTCATAAATTACGGTATTGCAGTAAGTTATGAATTAAGGTAGAATGGATCTGAGGGTGAGGTGGGCAAGGTGGTGAAAGAACTTCTCTGCACTGAATCACCAGTGCTAGACTCTGAGACTTAGTGTGGTGTATGATGGATAGATATTTTTGGGAGTGTTGTTTATGTAGCCATGGAGGACTGTGAGGGTATCTAGAGTGATGTGGGTATGGTTGCAGTGAGTATGGTGTTGAGGGGTAATTGTATGTTTACTAATGAAAAGGCAGTGGAATTTGTCTCATGGAAATACAGTGAGCATAGAAAACTAGTGATTTCCATAGGCGAGCAAGCTCCCTTGTTTCAGGATGGAGAGCAGTGGAAGGGGCTAAAAAAATATGTAATTGAAATGTAAATGAACACAGTGAACACATGTGCTCACCGTGTCCATTCATAACTGAATGTAACTCATGAAATGAAACACATAGCTGTGTTTACTATGCTTCAGTTTGTGAATGAACAGGAAGCCACTCAGCACAGAGCACCTCCCTTTCATTCACTGTCCAGTGCAGCTGAGGCTGCAGAGAAAGGCATGTGTGTTTGAGTTTTGGGGTGCACACCCTAATACAATAGGCTGTGCACACCTATGGTGACATTGTCCTCTCTTCCTTGTTCTTCTCTTTCACAAGACTCATGGATTTGCTGTCTCATCTCTCCCAATGCAGTCATTATTTTTAATGACGCTTGCTGTGTATCTGGCTTTTTGGATAGTGACATAGGACTCTTCTCAGCCTCTTTAGTCCTTCATCCCTCACTGGTGCTTGAGGCTGGTGCCGAGGTGATGACTGAGCAGAGGGAAAAGTCTCACCTCCTCATTGGAGACACCCATACTATCTTTACTATCGGCATGATTTCCTAATATTTTAAACATCCTAGAATAAATATTTTAATTGATTATGTGCTTGCTGGAATGATATATTTTTTTTTTTTTATTGTTTGCTGTACTGACAAGAATTAAAATAACTCACCAACAGGAACTCAAAAGGCAGTAAAGCACAACAAACACTAAAATAAATAGGAAAGCACTCACTGCCTCATTTTCATGACAATCTCCAAAAACTGCAACTTATTAACCACTTCTGGACCGTAAGGATTTGCCCCCCATAATGACTAGGCCATTTTTTGCGATTTGGTACTGCGTTACTTTAACGGAAAATCGGGCAGTCGTGCAATGCTGTACTGAAATAAAGTTGATGTCCTTTTTTTCCTACAAATAGAGCTTTCTTTTGGTGGTATTTTATCACCTCGGCGATTTTTGGTTTTTGATATAACGCTATAACGCTATAAACAAAAATAAAGCAATAATTCTGAAAGAAAAACAATATTTATCACATTCTGCTATATAACATTCCCAAAAAAAGTTTTAAAAATCTAAATTTTTCATCCTTTAGGCCAATTTGTATTCTGCTACATATTTTTAGTAAAAAAAAAAAATCGCAGTAAGTGTATTTTGATTGGGTTGCGCAAAAGTTATCGCGTCTACAAACTAGGGAAAAGATTTGTGTCATTTATATTTATTTATTTTTACTAGCAATGGCGTCAATCTGCGATTTTTAGCGGGACTGCAACATTGTGTCAGACAGATCAGACCCCTAACTGACATTTTTCCTCTCAAACACTTTTGAGAGGACCAGTGACATTTCTACAGTAATCAGTGCTAAAAATATGCACTGTTACTGTAATAGTGACATTAGCAGGGAAGGGATTAACCTAGGGGGTGATCAAAGGGTTAAGCGTGAGCCTAGGGGAGTGTTTTCTAACTGTATGGGGGATGGGCTTGTGAAATGACCACAAAGACCTGTGTTCCTATATAGAAGGATCACAGGCACTCTGTGATCATTTCAGAGAGAAGAACGGTCAGCTGTGTTTACAACAGCTGACCGCCCTTCTCTCTCAACGGGGAGCGATTGCGGGTGCCCGGGGTCAATCATGGCCGCTGATCTCGTGGATCAGCATCCCTGCTGCCTAGTGGGGGCAGGAGCGTGCCGCCAGTGGTGCGCGCTCGCCCCCCCCCACCCCACCGTGACCGACGTAGGGCTACATTGTTTCCCGCAGCCAAGCCAGCTTGCTGCAGTAAAACTGCGGCGGGCGGTTGGCAAGGGGTAATGTGCATAAGCTTTCCCACTTTCCATGTACTAGATCCACTCATATGTTTAGCAATCACACCTCGATCCCTTTTAAATTAGAGTTCAATCTTGTTTTTATGTTGTTTACTAAACAAAATTAAGATTATATTTATTGATCATTATTAAACATTAATAAAAAAGAAAGGACAAGGAGGACTATTTTATGGTGTGTAGTTTTCATAGTACAATGATAAATATACATATACTGTAAATATTTTTATAGTTTACTAATAGTCATACAAAAAGGGGAAATACAATAATGAGAGTGTACAAAAGAAAGTAAAATAACCATTTTTGCTCACTTTGTTTAAGTGCCTATGGAAAAAAGGTTTTCCCATTTTCCAGTAAATACGCACCTAAAAACGCCTTCGTAGGCCTCTTTTGCTGTATTTGTCACTATAGCTGGGGAGGGATCATACAGCGCAAGGGGCTACTCCATAGTATGGATAAGTGAAGCCACATTTATTGCAGCCATGGTGTGCTACAACCATGCAAATAGGAAATGGCTGCTACAACTCCTCTATCATCTGTTCTACCACTTTCCATTGATTTCTGGAATATTTGATTCCTCCAGAACGCTCTGGGTGCGTTTATGGTGCACTTCTTTTGACATGGATCAAGGCATTTGGCACGTGTTGCCTACACCTGCCAAACGTTGGTGACCAGATCAAAATCAACCTAATGTGTAGCAGTTCTTGTACTATATAGTTTATTGTCAATGTAAAATTCAGACCTTGGCTATGCATAGTGTTTGAAGAGCTTTACCAATGCAAAATCAAAAAATCATGATTATTGTCATTGATGTCAGTGGCAGTTAGCAAAAAAAATAAAATAAAAACTAAGAGGTGATCAGGGGAGGACTGGGCCAGGGGGCAGGGGGGCAATTTCCTCCTGGGCCGCTCTGATGCCCCGTAAAAAGGCTGCAGCGCCTCTGCCACATACATGCAAAAAGGATTCCTGGTGAAGAGTAAAAAGCCCCTGCTGCTGACCTACCGAGTGCGGGTTGAAGACAAGGACAAAGCGCAGGCCTCCCCCCCCCCCCCAGCATGGATGATGTAAACTGTATCTGAGCAGTGGCCGGTTCCATGCCCCACTGGAGACTCTTCTGCCCCGGACAGCCCCAACTGAGCTGTCCCAGCTCCCCCCAACCGTCCCCTGCTAGCCAGGTCGGGAACCCAGATTCAGCCAGTAAGTAGAGAGTGTCTGGAGACGGGCTTTAGCTAGGAATGGGGGTCAGGAGAAGGATTGGGAGAGTGGGGGGGGGGGGTGAGGGAAAGTGGGAGAGGGGCCAAGTAACTGCACCATGGGCCTCTGGTTTGTACTTGACCCCTGGGCTGAAAGTTGCCAGTCTGCCCCTGGTGGTGATCGAATTCCACCAAACGAAAGCTGTATTTGTGTTAAAAAAATCATGTCAATTTAGTTTGGGTAAAGCACTGCATGATTGCACAATTATCAGTTAAAGTATCGCAGTGCTAAATAGCAAAAAATGGCCTGGGGTAAAATCTTCCAGAGCTCAAGTGGTTAAAGACAGCACAGAAAATGAACTTCAGCTGTTAGCACTACAACATTCTAATAAATGGCTGACCAAAGGTAAAGTATTTATTTCTTCCCAGAGTTGGAAACAGAAGAGCTGACTATTGAGAATGATCTGATCTGTAAATGTGAAAGGTTGATTGTCCTTAATCCATGGGAGCTGAATTGATAAAATAAATGAACTAGAGTTTAGAAATGTAGCAGAGCCAAGGATCTGTTTTACAAGCCCAGCATATACTATACTGACCATAAATGAAAGTTTACATTGAGGAGATGTTGTTAAAACTTCCACTTTAGTTATAACATTTTGAATCAAATACAATGGAACCTACACACAAAAATCTAAAATCTAATGACAATAGCAAACAGTTTCGTCACATTTGTTTACACTACACAAACTATATTTTGGTTGTAGACTATTACAGCAAACTGTTTGTTTAACCACTTGCCGACCGCTCACATTGAGCGTACTGCGGCAAAGTGGCTCGTTCCCGTCCAGCGACGTAGACCTACGTCGCTGGACTCCTCCCCTTGTGGGCGGGCGCGCGGCGCCGGAGGCTCGCTCCCGCTGTATTCAGTCACAGCGGGAGTCGGGCCAGGGGAGGAGCGGCGGTGATCACCGCCGCTCTACCCCGATCGTCGGAGAATCGAGTGTGGAGATCTGCCCGCTTGTGTAAACAAAGCGGGCGGATCTCCTAAGTGACAGACAGGGTCAGATTTCAGGGTTCAGCATAGCTGAACCTGCGATCTGTCCCTGTGTCACTCAGTCACCTCACCCCACACACATTTGTAAGCACCAGGCATACATTAACCCCTTGATCACCAATAAAAATTAACCCCTTCCCTGCCAGTGTCATTTTTACAGTAACAGTGCATATGTATAGCACTGATTACTGTAGTAATGTCACTGGTACCCCCAAAAGTGTCAAAAATGTCAGTCAAGGGTCCGATCTGTCCGCCGCAATGTCGCAGTCCCGCAAAAAAAAATCGCAGCCATTACTCGTTAAAAAAAAAACACCAAAAATGACATAAATCTTTCCCTTAGTTAGTAAACGCAATAACTTTTGCGCAAACCAATCAAAATACGCTTATTGCGATTTTTTTTACCAAAATATGTAGCAGAAAACAAATTGGCCTAAAATGATAAAAAATTTTGATTTTTACATTTTTTTGGGGGGGAATTTCATATAAAAAAATGTGAAAAATATTGTTATTTTTTCAAAATTTACACTGTTTTTTTGTTTATAGCGCAAAAAGTAAAAATCGCACAGGTGTTTAAATACCACCAAAAGAAAGCTCTGTTTGTGGGAAAAAAAGGAAAAGGACATAAATTTTGTTTGGGTATGGTGTTGCATGACCGCGCAATTGTCAGTTAAAGTTGCACAGTGCAGAATCACAAAAAGTGGCCCAGACGTAAGACAGCAAAATCCTCCGGTGGTAAAGTTGTTAATAGAACCTTGGAAAAAACATCTTGATATCCACTATCATTGATTTTTTTTTATTTTATTTTTTTTATGGAATTTCAAAATAATTTGTATCAGAGATTGGTCCCCTGCTTAAAATCAGATTTTTAGATGTTTCCCATTATCAGCATAAAACTTCGAGTCCTAGCTCTCACCAATCAAAACTTAGAGATTAAACAAAGCAAAGAGTAGGAGCTCCATGCATTCCCAGACTAAAGTATAAGAATGCACCAGTTGATGCAAGAAGATCACCAACTCAGCTGCTGATTAACTACTTCCGGACCGCTCACCGTGTTTTTACGTCGTTACTTTTACGTTAAATACCGAATATTTTCTCACAGGGCCAGCAGTCCTCTTTCACATAAAAGTGGTCCCAGCTGCGGATTCACCACGGGATCACTTTTATGGGCAGTAGGAGAAGTGCCCACGCCCTCCCGCCCCTGCTTACCGGAGCCTTCGGTAGCGAGGAAAACAATCCGATCCCCTGTGTTGCTGGGCAGGAAGTCGAGTGAGGGCAATATGACTCCCCACTCAGCTCTATGCCCTTGGAGGACCAGAGCAACATCAAATATCACTTCTGCCCAATGGCCTTTAACCTCCCTGGCGGTATGATTCTTTTGGATTTTAGGTGCTGAAAGCGGTACCATTATTTTGCATGTAATTCTTGTGAATGAGCAGCCCAAACCAACTGTATACATTTATTATATATATTATATATATATATGTATGTATACATATATTATATATATATATATATATACGTATATATATATATATATATATATAATGTATACAGTTGGTTTGGGCTGCTCATTCACAAGAATTACGTATATATATATACGTGTATATATATATCTATATATATATATATATAGATATATATATACTGTATATATATATATATATATATATATATATATATATATACATAAAAAGTACAGTAAAACTGCAGGAAAGGGCACTGGGGGGCAATGTAATGTGAATTTTTTAATTTTGAATGGTATCAGTGTGTTTTGGTGTGTTTTACATTTGAATTTGCCGCCGGTTCCACCCCCCCGGCGGACGTCACGTCGCCGGAGACGGAAGCCGGGGCTCGCAGACGATCGGGAGGAAGCTCCGCCGCCGCATACCGCCCGCATTCTTCGCTGGATCCCGGAGAAAAGGTAAGTAAAACCTCTACCAGGATCCAGCGATCTTTCTAGCGCTACCCCGAGTGTGGCTCGGGGTTACCGCTTTTGGCTCTAAAATCTAACCCCGAGTCACACTCGGGAATACCGCTAAGAAGGTTAAGGGCCAATTTTTTTTTTTTAATAAAAAAAAAATTACTTTTTTTTTATTTTTTATTGCTTTTAAGTGTAAATGTGAGATCTGAGGTCTTTTTAACCCCAGATCTCACATTAAAGAGGACCTGTCATGCTTATTTCTATTACAAGGGATGTTTATATTCCTTGTAATAGGAATAAAAGTGATCAAAACATTTTTTTTAAACGGACAGTGTAAAAATAAAGAATAAAAAGTAAAATAAATAAAAAAAAAAAAAAAGCACCCCGCCCCTCCATGCTCGCGTGCAGAAATGAACGCATACCCAAGTCGCGCCCACATTTGTAAACAGTGTATAAACCACACATGTGACGTATCGCCACGATCGTTAGAGCAAGAGCAATAATTCAATTGCACTTGACCTCCTGTGTAACTCTAAACTGGTAACCTGTAGAAATTTTTAAAGGGACGCCTATGGAGATTTTTAAGTATCAAAGTTTGTCGCCATTCTACGAGTGTGCGCAATTTTAAAGCGTAATATGTTAGGTATCAATTTACTTGGCGTAAAATTATCCTTCACATTATAGAAACAAATTGGGCTAACTTTACTGTTTTCTTATTTTTTAATTTAAAAAAGTGAATTTTTTCCCAAAAAATTGTGTTTGTAAGACCGCTGCGCAAATACAGTGTGACATAAAGTATTGCAACAATCTCAATTTTATTCTCTAGGGTCTCTGTTAAAAACAAACATATAATGTTTGGGGTTTCTAAGTAATTTTCCAGCAAAAAATATTGATTTAAACTTTTAAATGACAAATGTCAGAAATAGGCCCGGTCCTTAGTAGTCTTCCTATAACAATCAACCAACTGTAACCATGGGTTATTTATGCTTTACTAGCTTGACAAAAATGCAAGTTTAGCAACAGATGCAAGCTAAATACTAAAGCGGGACTGCAAGCCCAGTTATTGATTTACTGCTGGAATATCAGATCTTTATTCAGATGTCTAAGATGAGGGCTGCAGCCTGAGTAAAGAAAATCAGATAGATACACCACATCCACGAGTGGGTCCTTGTGCACCAGAAACAAACTATATATATATATATATATATATATATATATATATATATATATATATACAGACAGTTATATATCGCGGTTCAGTTTTCGAGGTCCCGGTATTTTGCGTTTTTTCTGTAAGACCTATTAATATTATTATATTAATTCATTTATTATTGGTTAAATATTTTTGTGCTTTCCATTGCTCTTGCTCTCTCAATATATTTTATGTGTTTAAATGTGTTTCTATTGTTTTAAAAGTGTGTTTAAAGACCTTAAAATGCTTTTAAAAGTACCGTAAAAGTTATAAAAACATGCCTAGGGTGTATTTAAATTGGGTATTTCTATTTCGTGGATTTTCACTTATCGCGGGTGGGTCTGGAACGTAACCCCCGCGATGGAGGGGGGTTTGCTATATATATATATTTATATTTATAAAAGCATTTCTCACCGGGTAAGTAAATTCATGTCATTTTCATAAGAGATTACTAATTAAAAGTAGAACTTGACTCTAAACATATTGGAACATCTGCCTGATGGTTTACAATGAAATAATACCTGGTGATCCTGCCATGAACACACATTATACAGGCATGGCCACTGTTGTCACCATTAGTAAACCCGTCCTGAGAAATGCCATACTCTCATTGTAGGAGTGCATGCATGTAGACAGGAAGTGGCTTCAGAAGTACAGCACCGATATGCAAAAAAAAGAATAAAAAAAAAGGTAAATACAAGTATTTATTAAAAAAATGTCATGATACACAGTGATTTAGCAACATATATGGCTTTTGATTAAAACATACCTACATTTAAGAACAAAAAACGTAAGAAATTGCAATTAGTGGTAATAAATTTAATGTCCTAGGGTGACAACTCTGTACTGTATATATATATATATATATATATATATATATATATATATATATATAGAAGACACTGCTTGTTCTCGATATGGACTACAGAACAGATCTCCCTCTCTTCTTCTCCATATTGAAGTGTTCTGCAGTCCACAGAGATAGCTAGGAACAATGCTGAGTGACACACGCACGGGGGGGGGGGGGGGTCCGTGACCGTGCGGGATCGGGAGCGCGCCTCCGGCGGCGTGCGCTCGCTCCCTAGAGCCTCACAGGCTAGCGACTTAGCCCTACATCGCTTTGCCTGTGAGGGGCTGACCACCGCAGTAAATAGTCGTGCGGCGGTCGGCAAGCGGTTAAATGAGGTCATCATTTACCTGCTGTGGTTCTAATAGTTTTTTCTTCTTTTTTTAAAGGTTTAAATTTTATTGCATTCCATGATTTAGAAAATCATTAAACTGATTTAAAAGACTAGTTTAAACATGGGGGGGGGGGGCGATATGATTTATAATAACACATTAGGATACACTGAACAATAAGCTAATTACTTAACAAAAACTAATCAGAATAATGTTACCTTTTTTAAACCATATTGGCATTTTTGCCGTTAAAAATTTGGGCTTCCATCAGGTAATTTGTACATTGATTTTTTTTTTCTATTTGTATAGAGTGGACCTAGCATCAGACATTATATTTTATGCTAAGCGCATGCAAGCAAAATTACATATAAGTGAAACACTTACACATATTTAATACCTCTCATAGAGATTACAGATAATACCGTCATCTGCTTTTTTTGCTTCTGCTGGTGTCTGTGCAGTTCTTGCATCTGTTCATAAGTGTCTAACACAGGTCAGCCCCCACATCTTGTGTCATGCTACAAAGTAAGGGCCCGTTCAAACATGCTTTGGTTTCTAAAGAGTAAACTGCATTCAAATCGCTTTTTAGTGTGCATTTGACAGGTGGTGAGTTGTATTGACTCCTGACTGCCTGCTTTAACCCCTTGAAACCTGTACTAGCGTGGCACAACCACATGCATTGAACGCGATTACAGGGTGCTTGCAGAGCAGCCCGATTTACTTGAAAGGGATAGGGAATAATTCCTGCAGAAGGTGCAAAGCAAAGTATTGTGACTGTGGCATGGATTCCTCCCTACTGTTACCTCAGCTAAAGTGGGAGTGGTTGGGGGGATGTAAAAATGCAACTCAACCGTCTCTAGACCAGCCACTTGACTGGAGCTGAAGAGCTGCTTTTTAGTAATAAAGAAAACAGCTTTTTTTTTAGAAACGTATACTGTTCGCTATATTGTGATATGTGATATTATTAATGCGGACTTGCATAGTTCCTATAATGCCCAATGAAAGTAAACCTCCATGATGTGTCAGGTGGAGTTTAAAGTAGATGTAAACCCTATATTAATTATATTAATAATTATATTTAGCTTGTCCCAGCACTGTGCTTCAAAAATATGTTATTTTATTCTGAAAAAAAAAATCAAAAACAAAACTTTTCCCCTTTTTCATTCTTTGTTGCATCTGAATGCTGCTAATCTCCCGCAGTCTCATCCTGTATAAATACATGCACTCCAGAGATGGCTGAAAGTACTAAAACATGGACCTTCATTGCATAATCACCTGACATTATTTAAGTGAAAGCTGCTGATTTAAAATGTGGGATATTTCTTCAACATGTTAAAGTATTTAAGAGAATCTAAAGTTGGGTTTGGGTCTACATAATGTGACATGTGATGTGCTCAGAAAGTAGCTCTATGGTGTGATGGCACTGTAAAACACAGCCTCTTTGAGGTATTACTGGTCCCCCGTTTATTTGCTTGTAGAAATGACTGCACTTCAGCAGTAAAACAAAGAAGCAATGTATTTGTTCATTCAGCAAATACATCCATACTTTTTGCTCAGGCTAAAAAAGTCACAGTATGATAGGTGAATCCTCCAAGCGCTCTCACACAAAAAAACAGTCTGTCGTTCACCATCCACAGAGTTTAAAAATCCGTATTTCCTGGATCGATCATCTCTGGTGTAATCACTTATAATTGGTAACATAGGAAAGCGTGTACATTAGGAATGTGTCAAGATTTTTATAGCTCTTACTAAAAAGAAGTCTGCCCGTATGGGTGGGGTAAACCTTTTTTTCCTCTAAATGCAAAAAGTGCCACCTTCTCCTTTATGACGTGAGTAAAAAGCTTTGCACCACGTTTGCTTTCTGAGCCATTTATATATATATATATATATATATATATATATATATATATATATATATATATATATATATATATATATATACTTGGTGATCATATCCCTCATTAACTACTTCAGCTCCGGAAGATTTTACCCCCTTCATGGCCAGGCCATTTTTTGCTATGATGCGCAGCGCTACTTTTACTGGCAATTGCACGGTTGGTTGTTGGTCATGCAACGCTGTTTACAAATATATTTTATATTGCTGTTTTCACACAAAAAGAACTTTGTTTTGGTGGTATTTGATCACCACTGGGTTTTTAATACATATACGAAAAAAGACAGAAAATTTTGAAAAAAAAAAAAACAATATTTTCTATTTTCTTTTATAAAACATACCCCCCCCCCAAAAAAAAAAAAATAATAATATATATATATATATATATATATATATATATATATATATAATCTGCTACACGCCTTTGGTAAAAAAGGTAGGAAAATTATAGCATCTACAAACTATGTTATATACTGTATTTGAAAGATGATCAGTCCTGATGTACTGATGGCCAATCGAATTTCTTGAGGCCCTTAAAATATCAGGACATTCAAAATACCCCCCAAGTCACCTATTTTTGGAAAGTAGATAGTCTGAGGTATTAAGTAAGAGGCATGGCAAGGTTTTTGAAGTTGTAATTTGTTGTCGCAATTTTTTTGAAAATGAAGAAATTGAATACATTTTTTTTTTCCCAACTTTTTTTTACATACTGTCACAAGCGCAGTACAGTGTCATGTTATGAGTAGTGTGCCGGTGATCAGGGACACTGACTGGTGACAGGATGTTTAAAAAAAAACCCTTAACATTTTTTAAATAATTTTTTATTTAATATTTTACATTTTTTTAACATTATTTTTACATTTTTACTATTTTTATTAAAATACTTTCATAAGAGTAGTTCAGCATTACCATTAGTAACATTATAGTATTCTGAGGAGGTGATCAGGGATTTTCTATTTTTTTTACACTCTGATTGCTGGTACAATAAAGAGATACATGGTGCAGTGATTGACCCAGGTACCATGTGTTACCTGTGGGCTATTGACAGCTCACTGGAAAAGGAAGCAAAGCTGTTATGAATCATATTGATTTATACCAACTTTGTTGTTATGGTGTTCATCATGTGATCACATAGCACCAGGATCCTCATTCCACTGAATCCACCCGTAGCGTAAGGGGGGGGGGGGGGGCCTGTGTCCATACAGGCAAAATGAAGTACAGCTATGTCACTTTGCTTGTACATGCCGCCTGCCCGCAGTATATGTACTGTGGGCGGTTGTCAAGTGGCTAAACCCTTCTTCTCAATGAACAATAAATTCCTCATAGCTATGAGTATGATTTTTAGCTGCTGAAAAGCTTATTTTGATTAACTGTACCACTTAATCACTGTGGATACTTTGTCATTAGTTAGGTCTGCTAAGGTGTAAACTATGCCATTGGAACCCATATAACCTACTTTCCATTTTTTATGCAGAAAAAAAAAGCACTGCACTGCATGTGGTGTGAATGGGCCCTTGGAAACCCTTTATTGAAAACCTAATTTCATAGTACACCATATTCTTGTGCCCATTGATAAAACGCATTTGCTATAATAGTACCACTATGCATACAGTTGGTACAACTGTTGGAACGTAAATGTTTTCCTAGTTCAGGTGATTGCATTATGACGTCACCCAAGCTCCATGTGTTTGGTCACACATGTGTTTTTTTTTTTTTCCATTAAAATTATTTATTGAGAATAAGTCAACACCAAGCATATATATCACAAATACAAAGCTCTGGATACAATGAAAGAAACCAACGAGCACGTTCAAGGAAATATATAACATCCGGTGTATATCATGAGAAGTTTACAGGAGATACAGCTAGTGTAGGGAGCAGCGGTTGTGCACTTAACAAAAAAAAACAAAAATAGACAGGATAGCGTTCAAGACTATCGTGAGCAGTCGACCAACTGGGAAATGCCAGGTCCGAAATATGTACCACAGCGGTACCACTGGGGAAATAGGTGGAGTTTGCCAGGTTGATCAAGCTTGCACACTCTAAACAGAACGTAAGTGGTGGGCGTATCAATCGCTGTTAGGGCTGTGAAGTAGGTGCAACCCAGGGCGTAGCGTAGACTCGTTGGGAGAGAGTAGAAGGGAAAGAAGAAAGTGGGAGCTGAGGATACAAGACACAGATGTAGGGAAGAAAGAGGATAAGTTGGACAGAGAGATGGAGCGGAAGGATGAGAGGAGGGGGGGAGGGGGGGAGATAAAAAAAAAAGGGAGGGAAGGGAGATCAGTGAATCGGGGGGGAGGAAGGGTCCGAGGAGAGAATCCCCCCCCTACCCCCCAAACAGGATGGGCCTTTGGAGCGTTGAACTGGCCAGGGCCTCTCCCCTCAGAGGCCCATGAGTGTCTGATAGGGCTTCGTGTCTTTGTACCTTATCCAGTCATACCATGTTGTGGTGAACTTCGAGAGATTGTCATTAGAGATACAAACCAGCTCCTCCATCTCTTCAATAAGATTCAATCTGTGGAGCCACTCTCGGGTTGTTGGCACAGAGGTTGATCTCCAGTGCCGCTGGTAGGCACAGCTTTGCCGCTGTAAGCATAAACATGCCCAGAGATTTCTTATACCGAGCGTTTGGCGTGTCAAGGAAGTGCAACAAGAATTGGGCATCTAAGACACATGCAGTGACTTCTTGTATAATCTGGTGCACTGTCTTCCAAAAAAGGTTGAATTACATCACAGGACCACCAGATATGCAGCATTGTATCGGCGGAGGTATTGCAACGCCAGCAGAGGTCTGGGACCTCTGGAGAGAATTTGTGGATGCGTGACGGCATACTGTACCAGCGGGAAAGGATTTTAAAACCATTTTCCTGTATGGTTACATTCACTGAGGCCTTATGCGTCATGGAGCAGATACTTTCCCAATCGCTCTCAGATAGGGAGACGTTCAGGTCCTGTGACCAGGCCTGACCAAAAGTGGATGTGGAGACAGGAGGGGCCGTAATCAGGAGGCTATAGATTTCAGAAATCAAATGAAGTTGAGCGCTCGCAGATGGCTTCGAAACCGGTGAGGGGTCTCGTCCAGAGGGCCATATTTTTTGGCGAAGTCAGGAAGTGTCTTATCTGGGGGCCCTGACCAGAATCGATCCATGTTAGTTTAGACCAACTGTGGTAGGCAAGCAGGGGGGGGGGGCCCAATGAGAGGGTGCGATTCAAGGGCCTGAGGCAGGACAGCGAGTGGTAGCCAAGGCAATAAACGGATCGGGGTCTCAGTCCAGGAGTTTTCCAGTGTGACGACCGCTTTCAACTTGAAATGCAAGTTCCAGTCAACAAGTCTGGTAAGGAGGCAGGCCCTATGGTAGGAGGCCAGATACGGGAGTTCTAGTCCGCCTTGGTGTTTGGGAGCTATAAGACGCACGTGATTGATCCTGGGGGGTTTGGCGTTCCAGATAAGGTGCGAGCTGTCTTTCTTGAAAGTGGCAAAAAAGGATGGGGGAATATGGATCGGGACAGTTTGAAAAAGATATAGTAGTCGTGGAAGAATCTACATCTTAAGTAAAGCCACTCTACCGAACCACGAGACCTGGAGGGTCAAAGGTCTGCTAGTGCTGGAAGATAGTTTGTACGATATTGGTCCGACAAGGTGCGCGGGATATGGATACCCAGGTAAGGTAACGAGTCTTGAGCCCAAAGGAAGGGAAAGCAGCTTTTGCATCTCTCAACCTCTTCTGGAGCCGTAGAAATATTCAGGGCCTGTGATTTTGCGTAGTTTATCTTCAGGTTGGAGTGGAACCTGTAGTGTTCCAGATCGCTAAGAATATTTGGCAAAGACGTATGGGGGTGGGAAAGGAACAGGAGCATGTCGTCTGCGAAGGCGGCAATTTTGTAGGTAGTGTCCTGGATGGTGATCCCAGGAATGTCAGGATTAGAACAAATTTTGTTCAGGAATGGCTCAAGGGAGAGGATAAAGAGTATGGGGGATAAAGGGCAACCCTGTCTTGTGCCATTTGTAAGGTTGAATGCCTTCGACAGGTGGCCGTTCACCCTGACCCAAGCAGTCTGGTTGGTGTATAACGCCCTAATGCTAGATAGCATCCGTGGAAAAAGGCCGATGGATTCCAGAGTGGCCATCAGGTAGTCCCAGGCCACCCTGTCGAATGCCTTTTTCGGCATCTAAGGAAAGTAAAAAGCCTGGTTTATTGTGGGACGTGAGCCAGTGGTGGATATTGAGGACCTTGGTGGTGTTGTCCCTCGCTTCCCTACCCGGGAGGAAGCCCATCTGGTCCAGGGAAACAAGAGAGGGCAAGAAGGGGAGTAGTCTGTTGGCAAGTATTTTCGCATAAAGCTTAACGTCCACATTAAGGAGAGAAATAGGGCGGTAGTTCCCCACCTTGGACTCATCCTTACCCTCCTTGGGGATCACAGTTATGTGCGCCTCCAACAGGGAAGGAGAGCCATGGGGGGATTCAACGAGGGTCCTGAAGGCTCGAAGAAACTGGGGCTTGAGTGTGTTTGCAAAGGTCCACACATGTGGTTTATTCAAGGGGTCGGAATTGGGTCACAGCTCACTGCTTTAAAAGCTCCCACTATACATAATATCTAAATACCCATTTTTTTGGAAGCCCTGTATTGCACATATCATTCTAGCTGTTCCAATATATAAAAGTAAAATTAAAATACTTCTTAATTTTATATTATATTAATCACTATTTATCACTAATTTAAAATTATATTAATTACTATTTATCATGAACTAAAACATCCCTAAAATCATCCACGCCCTTGGTACTATATTATTACTCATGTACATGGCAGACACCATATCTGCAGATCTATCAGAACTTTGTACCTATATATTTAAATCTTTACAATAATACTGAAAAAAAAATGCACCTACAAAAGCTACTGATTTCAATACAAGATTGTATTTTATTGGACAGGCATGTGTCAATCAACAATGGCAAAGATGTGAGAAAACCCTTCCTCACAAATACCTCTTGGGGAAAATCTTCCCCTCCACCCACGTACCCCAGATGTACTTTCCCCCTCACCTTTCTATACACCCAATGCAACCAACCCCACTGTGACTTCCCCAGAGCTGACCCTCCCACCTCTTGAGGCCTCCTCCCTGTATCCCACCCTGGTGGAACTATGCTCCTCTCTCCGATGGTGTTGATCCAATTATGTCAATATGCTATGTGAAATTATCTGTGAATTGAATTGCTGTATACCTGTGATCGAAATAAGGTCCGCCCACTGAATCGCCTGAAATGCAACCATTTGCAAATACAATAGTGTCCACACGCCTCAACCCAATATTGATGTGACTCACCGACATAAAGGAGCTATATTGGGACTACAAATTGTAGCAACCGCATATTCAAATGGTGGTATTTGCAGGGTTTTTGACTGGTATATGTGATGAGCATGCTCTGTGGTAAAATTTAGTATTGTATTAATCAAATTATACATGCATTAATGAGAGACTGTGATCTATCATACCATGCTGGTTAGTGGTTCCATAGATTGTGTTCTCATATGTCGCTCCTATTGACTCCCCTAGGGTCCAGCCTGCTATGCTTTGAGGGCTGATGTCAATTGAGCATTCAGCAGATGATTGACCCAAGCTGGAAGATGATGCTAATGAGAAATCTATTGTCAACCGACCATCTGCTTGTGTATATGCTATCCTATAGTGTGTAAATATGGGTTGTTGAAACAGGACAATGAAAATTACATATATCTAGCATGTATTTCCTTAAAATGGTCATTTCCTATCAAGGTGTATCAGTATACGATGCTAGCCCATTGGTCTAGACACTCATATCGCTCAAATGGCTCCTACTCCATCCTATTGGGTCCAGCCTGCTATGCAGCTTGTGCTTTTGCCATGTGAACACTTAGCAGCTGATTGACCTCAATCAGAGGGTGGTGCTCATGAGAGATAAGAATTGACTGTCTATCTGCATGTGTATGTCTCCTTTGATATTGCACTGTGTCTGCCATGAAACCAGATTAAATATTATACTACCTATTATATTTTAAGTAATAATATAATAATATCCCATTACAATTAACATTAAAATTCACCAGTGGTAAAACACTTTCTGTTATTAAAAGCATACATAAAATTAATTATTCCTATTTACAAAGACCCCCAACTATAAAAATCATTAATAAAGCAGTTACGATCAAATTCAGTGTTCAATCCTTTTTGGGGTCAATTAATCCATCTTGACTTTTTTCTACTCAAATCTTTTATCAGTGTTTCCTATAATTTTCTGCGTCCCAAAACTGTAGACCCCTAGGGTCTTTATTATGATATAATAAAAATGTTTAAAGACATTATGTTTTTTTTAACCTGTGCTAATGTTGTATGCATGTTTCTTAACTAATTTCTTCAGGGGTCTTTTCTCCGGGGGTCTTTTTGTACGTCCAGCATACTGAAGTCCATGAAGACACTGTAATAAATATGCTACCCCTTCTGTGGAACATGAAAAAATCTTTGATCATATATTCTTCACCAGTAAAATGGGCTTTACATCTTTGTCTTCTCTGTATATTCTCCTTAAAGCTTTCAACAACTATAATATCTCTCACAAGCACAAAAATCTGTTTCCCTCAAACACTTAATTGTTTATTAGTTAGAGTATCGATTGTACTCTTTACCAGCCTATTTTTTATTATTTCATAATATTTCATTGTATTAACAAGGATATTTAAAAGAAAGCACATATTATTACAATTTTTGGAATCATAATATGTAGATATTTAATTACAATGTTCATCATACTTCTTCATAGCTTTGCATTTTTTTTTTTTTTTTTGGTGCAGTGGATTTTTAATGCACCAAAAACTTTGAAAGCAGGATTTTTAAAAAATGAATAACACTAAACTCTAGTTTTAATATAGGCATTAAGCTGGATGTAGATACTAGTTTTTATGTTTTTACTGTTTTATATATCAGAATATCTAACTTGAAATTTTGAAGGCTGTCTCAAATACAATTTTTTATTACTTGTACTATTTTGACAAACACATTTTTTTTTATATACTTGTAACAATTTTACTCTTACTTATATCTACTTTTACTATCTGTGTAAAGGAATTATTATTGATAGAAATGAATGGTTACTTTTCGTTTTTGAGTTGTGATTCATTGCAAACTGTATCTGGGCAGTATCTGGTAAAAATAGAGATTTTTTTCACATCAAATCAACTAAATGATTTGTTCCTCCAGCACTTATTCTTATTAAATTATTAGGTAGACATGGTTAGGGTAAAAGAGTTAGGTTACATTAGGTTTATTGATAGGTTCCAATTTAATTGATTAGGGTCTAATTATAAAGGACAAGAAAAGGTTTATGGGTTAACCCCTTAATTAATTTTGTTAATAGATTGAACTACTAATGTATTTACGTATGTAACCATTTCATTAGGTTGTATAGTTTTACCAATTTAATATTGGTAAAACTGGTAGTTGCTTAATTAACTGATAGTATTATTTTACTGCGTAGAACATATAGCTATAATAATTTATTTAGGCTGATTGATTATATAGTTTATTGATATGTCTTATAATGAAAGAGTTTGATTTCCCATTGCAAATGTTGATTATCAATTATTTGGTTAAGGAAATGTATTAATGTATTTGTTTAATTAAATGTTTAGGGTACTTTATTGTATATTTACCAATATTCTCTCAGTAATTTGTTGATTAGTTTTGTGATTAGCTAACTATACTTTTGTGTGAGGAGGATGTCTGCAAAGTACTAAGCAGTAATAATATCAGGGTAAATTTAAAAAGGCTAGTAATGATTTTATAAAACAGTGGGGTGTCTATTTTTTCCACAATATGTAAAAAAAATGTCTAAACAAAATTTAAAATATAATTACATAGTTACATAATTACATAGTAAATGTAAAGTATACAAAAATAGGATGGCTATCAGTACACATGTAATTATAATTTCAAGCTACCTCATAACTACAAATAATACAACTAAATGTAAAGGGGGAAAAAACAAAAGAAGAAGGGAGAGTATTCTATAGCGAACAATTTAAAACAACTAAAATATGAAAATCAATATATAAACAATACAAACAAAATTATTTAATGTACCCATTACATGCCTGATTAAGGATCTGGTATGAAGGATAACCCTTTGAAATGTGTCAGCCTGCAGGGACCCCGGTGAGGTCCCGCCATGCTCTGGTCATCGCGCAGTCTAGAAGTGTAAAGCCACGAAATGTGGCCTGATAAACGCTATTATTACCTATGCTTGTAGTAGCACTTCTTTTTATCTTATTTATAATAAAATTTGTGGGATAATGCACTAGACCAGTGCGTTCTCTTTTGTTCGTTTTATTCCATTCAACCCTCCTTGGGTATCATTGTTTCCCTAATTAAGGGGTCCTTAACGGCCCCAAAAATTGCATTCCCTTTTGTGACAACACATATCCTACTGCTAAACTATGCTACTTCAACACCCATATTGACTTACATTGCTAAACTCAATGGAGTGTGTTAATCACTCCTCTAAAAAGGGCTGATCATCTAATACAGCCTTTTTCAACCAGGGTGACCAGGCATCCTGAGGTGCCTTCAGGTTTCCTGCTTTGACAAAATGGCTAGAAATTGCACAGAAATTGTATACAAGCCAGTGGGTAGATCAAGGTAATCAATTAACACAGCGCTAGCATATATGAATAAAATAATAAACTTCCTCATGTGACACAAAGTAATATATGAACAATAACAATATATATATATAAATGTCCAAAAAATTATAGAATAAAATTTTTTTTATATAAATCTTTAAGAAAGTGTCCAAATATATAATCGGTGATAAAGTGCTCCAGTGCAGATCAAACACACTTGATTCAAGTGGTGGTGACCCCTCCAGGACCCCTACTCACCAGAACATGTTGACCCTGTGAGGGTCTAATGAGCTTATGGACACTTAGATGTAAAAGACACCAGGGCTTCTCCTCAGGAATCAGGGGCTGGATGGACCTTCCCAACCATGAGTAATCCTAGATTTCCTCCAGACAGTGTTGCCAAGAAAGAAAGGGGACCAGGAATAGTGAAACCCGTTTTGAGGAGTTTTATTAAATTAAAGCCAAAAACATACTCACATAATAAAAGAATAAAGGAGCGAGGTAAATACAGTAAGAGCCAGGAGCGCCACTAGCAGCGTGCGTTCCACGGCTCTTCGGTGAGTAAACCGGAAGTGACGATAGCTCGGGTGTCGTACCGGAATTACGTCAACGTGTTTCGTGGAGCACTTTATCACCGATTATATATTTGGACACTTTCTTAGAGATTTAAAAAAAAAAAAGATTAATTCTACAATTTTTTGGACATTTATATATATATATTGTTATTGTTCATTTTACTTTGTGTCACATGAGGAAGTTTATTATTTTATTCATATATGCTAGCGCTGTGTTAATTGATTACCTACATTCGATCTGAGTATTTACTTGGCGAACAGCAGCTCCAACACTTTTTATTGACACTTATTTTTAGTTTTAGGGTTAGCGCGGGTTTAATCTTTGTTTTTTCACTCAGTGGGTAGATCAAGCCTACCTTTTTGTTACAAAAAGCCACAATTTTCATTGTGCACCATTACAACCTTCTAGCTGTAGATGTCCTAACAACCAATGATGTCATGATTGATGGTTGATAAGAAGGAGGTTGGGCATCTGCAGAGCATCCTTGTTTGACCCTCTCCTTCCCCCTCTCTGTCAGCTCTCTGGTCACATTAGCTGAGTGAGTTAAAGAAACTGAGGGAGAAGAGAAACATTGGAATACAAGTCAGTACCAGTGTGCAAAGGTATATTTGCTTTGGATGAATACACCACCTCTAATGTTGGGTGTCCTATGTGTATGGATGTTGCTGCGTTATGTAAAACTTAGTTCAGTTTTTGACATTTTAGAATGGGGTGCCTCAAGATTGTGGATAATTTTAAAGTATGCCTTTACTGGAAAAAGGTTTAGAAACACTGATCTAATACATGCTTTGTGGCAGTTCCAAATAAAGTGAAAATAGACTTTTTGCATCAAAGGAAAAAAGGTGGGGAAGTGTTGCTGAATAGCAAATTAAAGCGGAGTTCCGGGCACAAAATCGACCTAATCGATTTTGTGCCCATCCGCTTGCTTTGCTTCTTCTGAAAAGGAATTGAATAGTTAAGATTATTTTTTTTTTTTTACTTACCTTGTAATTGTAGTAAGAAATACTCACCTATTTTCCACTTCCTCCCTCTGTGGCCGCGGCCCGCGCCATCACTTCCGGTTTGCAATGATTCCTGGGAGCTGAACGTCATCGCTCCCAGGAATCAATGCGACGGCACCGGCCCCGCTCGTCACTTCCGGTGCGACGCCGCATTCCCTGCTAAACAGAAGGCTTCTTCTGGGAGAAGAAGACGCGGAAGAGGACGCAGAAGAGGATCGCGCTGGCTTCAGCTGCCCACAACAGAGATGGCAACGTTGTAGAAGAAATTTTATAAGTGAGTATTTCTTCTTAGAAAGAGGTAGGGGGTGGCGCTGTCTAATAGTCCAAGAAAAGGGGGTTATTTGTTAGTGCTATCACTAGTCACGTGTAACAGGTATAGACCCAATATATAAACGAGGTAGCTATTGTGTCAAAGTGCCAAGTATGTGTAATTCACCCTTAAGGTGCCTAATGCTGTACATATAAAAATGGATGTAAATGACACTTGAATGTCAGGTAAAATATTGCACAAATGTGATATAACCAATAAATAATCATAAACAATTATAACCGTGCATAAGTGATATATATCTATATAAAGTGACAAGTGCTAAAGTGAATACTGACAATAATAATACAGTATAAGTGTATAGAACTTAATACAACATAATACATATAGATCTATGTGCAATCGTGCTTGGAAAGTAACTCAAATAGTCCCCAATGATTAAAGTGACCTGTGCAAATTAAATAAAATAACGTGACTGGTAAATAAGGGGGAATAATTTAAATGGTGATAATAAAGTGACATGTGCTCAAGACACCCAACATGAGTATCCAATGTCCAAAAAAATAGATAAGTCTCTATTTAGTGAAGCAGTGATGGGTGCTCATATTCTAGGAAGCTGTAACAGATTTCTTCGTGTGTCCTGTACACACCAATGGATAACCCCGTGGTGGGTAGTGAGGTGAACCGTGACCCCTATAGTAGGTAACACACTCACCAGAAATACCCACCCCACACAGGGGTATAAGGTGGGTATATGAGATGGATAATTCTCCCTCCTACTCCAGGTCCTGGGGGGGGGCAGCTGGGAAGGTCCCTGGTGGTCCAAGGGTTAAAGGATATCGACTGTGTACTGTATGGGTCTGGTGAAATTTCAGGGGTGTCCACTCGGGGGGTCCGCGGTGTGTATAAAGCAAGGGATCAAACGATAAAGAGGCACATAGTGTGAGACTGTAAATACAGTGCTTTATTCTAATAAGGCAGGGTAAAAGTACTCACAAACGTGGGTGATATATAGGCAGGGAAGTCGAGCGTCCGGAGCGCTATGCAATCCAAGCCTCGATGTGGGAACCGGAAGTGATGCGACTTGCCGTACCGGTTTCGTATTGGATACGTCCTCAAGTCTTCGAGTATTTCTTCTTGCAGGTAAGTGCGAACCGGGACAGATCAGAGGCTAGCCATTGTGGAATGTACTAGCCCTGACTGTCCCAGGGGTATGTTCATTGAAAAAATGTTTCTGTGCCCGGAACTCTGCTTTAATATAAAAATTTGACAAAATAGGCATCCTAATAGATGTTTTTCTTCTTACACATGAAATATTATAATTAACCTATCTCTAAAGAACTTGCTTTTTCATCCTAAACGGGGGAGTTCTGACTATATAGGAAAAAAAGGTTTCAAAAATATCTAAAGTATCCAAGCTTGTCCTTTTACAGTTTGTATGAAAAGCTACTGTTAGACCTTCAGAATTGGGTGTGGGATGTGAATTGGTACCATCTCAGATTTGTATAGTCCCAGAGGCAAGAGGTTCTAACACATTTCACAAGTAAAAAAGGACAATGGGTACTGATGTTTAGTGCTGTTGGCTTTATTGTGGGTGCTGGGCCTAAGGGAAGGTTTAGAGAGAATGCTGGGTTTGAATACAAGGATTTAATTGCTTTAGTAAAGCTGAAAGCCAATGTCCTGCAGAGTGGACAACATAAAAACCCATCTCAGCCTGTGAAAGGCTTTTTCTACATTCAAGCTCAACAAAACAATGAAGAATTTTATTGCTTAGCAAAGTCAATTAAGGAGATTGCCTGTCTAGTGTTATCTAACACATATCAACCTGAAACACATGCTACATAGTCCCTAGTATTAGAGCACAGAGCATGCAGTTCAAGCAATAGGAAAGGAGCTTACAATAAATCTTTCAATCACAGTGATATTGGGTGGTAATTTGCATAGTGAGGGGGGCCCTTGTATATAAATAATATCTTGGGTTTTAGCAAGTAACGATAGATAGGGAAGCTCTTTAAAAATAATTTTAAAGGGACAGTATTTTGAGTTGTATGATATTTGCAAAGGTTTATTAAATTTCCATGTGATCTTGGTGTTTTCCATTTTCAGGGTTTTTTTTCATAATTTCTGCCAAATACTTCCCTGAATTTCTGCACTTATATATATTCAGAGAAATGATTGCAAATTTAGGGTAGTTGACAGTTTTCGAAATACTTATTCAGACAGCCACCAATGCAGTGATTATTGGTAATACATTGTATTGTTTTCTTTATTTTTTTAATAATATTTGCATAGCTATTTTTCTAGGATTAAAAGACATTTGGCTCTTTTGTGTTTGGAAAACATAGCCCATTCTGCATGTCTTCTTATCCCATAGTTTATTAAATACAACGTTTTGGACCTTGTTGCCTCTCATAAAAGGTCTGCTTGTATATTATAACTTTTTTTCCACCTGGTTTACAGAGTTTTTGATGGGTGCATAGTCTATCTCATGCTATATATGCTGATATATGCTATATCAAATATGCAATCCAAGCCAGTACTGGATTTATTAAAGAAAATGGGATTATTAATCTATCATGCTACAGTTAAAGAAAGAAGTCATGTTCAATGAGATGACCAAGTGTCCATGTAATGAAAAATAATAAATAGGTCTCCAAAGCACCTGGTCATTTTTTTATGGATTGAAAGTATGTTGGAAATATCTTTGACTTTATTTAAAGAGCCTACCTTGTATATAAATGTTTTCGGAGCAGAATCACCAATCCTGTATTCATCTGTGAAGGTTCTCACGTATCTAGGCCATGGTATACCTAGTTAAAGTTAAGGCCGGTTTACATGTACCGAAATTTGGCCGGTTCAGTGGTGTGTACTGCTGCCTGTTCTACAGAAGCTGGTTGTTAGATTGGCTTCTGTCAAAGGTCATACTGGAAGACCAGCATTTGATCAGCGCTTACAGCTAGTCTGTGTATTCTGGCAGGGGGAAGTCCCCCTTTTCAGAATACAATACTACGACAGGGAAGATTCCTGCATCATACATAGTTTATGTTGATGCAGTGATCTGCCAGTTTTTTTGCTCAACCTGCTGGTTGACGGAAAAAATATTAATGTGTATACCCAGCTTTAGTCACATTCAATGCAGTTGTTCTAAAATGTTGAAGATGTTTCAACAGTCATCCTAGTAGCGTTATCAGTTTGTAATGAGCATCTGGAACATACCCCCGCACTTATAACCACACAGGTAACTGATTCCCTGATTCCCTTTAAAGCTGAACTCCAAGGAAGAAGAATCTTCATCCTTGCAGTGGGTTCCTTCCCCACTGCAAGGGTTACCTTCTTCTTTTGCATAGAGGATAATGAATGAGTTAATATACCTGTCTTATGTTACTCACCCATCACCTTTTTTATGACAACCCACTTCTGCGGGAATTTTTCCCATAGACAGACAAGCTTATTTTGGGCTAGATATGGAGTGAAATATGTTTCACGTCTTTATGTTAAGAACATCTTTAAATCTTTCTTGAAATTTCAAAGGGACTACAATCCCCCAAATACGGCATATTTTAGATATCCACAGCTACACCACACTGCTCAATTCAGATTAACTAATATGATTCTACAGGTCTCTAAGCAGGAAAAACAACTTTTTCAGCCAGGACATTGTAAACATATTTCTATGTATTACTCTTCGCTGCTCCACTTCAAAACTAAAAGACTTATGATAACTAAATCTCACTGGAGGTGAGATATACATGTAATACCAGAGAAAACCTGGCAGAAAATTCTATCTCTTCAGGTCCCCACGCTTATTTCTTCCAGGGATGAAGTCATTCAGGTGAAATTCTTGCATTGCATGTACTATAATCTCTATACAATTTTTAAAATGGGTAAAATCCCATCCCCCTCTCGCTCTAAATGTCTCTCTAATGTTTTACCATACAGTTTGTGAATGTCCACCTATATGTACCTTTTTGTCTGAAGCCACAAACTTTATAAGTTCGGTCCTCCAAAAAGTGAAAGCAGTATTTTATAAAAAAACAAAATAAAAAACATGGCTATGATACACAGTGCTTTAGCAAACTAACGTCACATAGTTAAGTTTTAGATAAACTATATAGAAAACCTATGCCCTGCCAATACAAAGCCAAAGGTTCCCTTTACTGGCAGCCTCACTAGCAGCAGAAACACCTTTCCTCCACTCTCCTGCCTCTTCATTTGGTTGCCATGAGTAAAAAAAATGTAACTGCTACTTCTACTACTACTCTCCTACTATATGACAGCGCTGTTGGCAACTGGCTGACAAACACCTAGCACTATCACACGGGGGTGTCCTGTGTACACTCCAAGTAATTTTCAGAAACCACAAAAGCATTAACTTTGGAAAAGTAAGTATGTGCATTTGGTGTGGCCCGGCTTTAAAGCAAACTTGTTGCTTTGCCCTGCTTTCAACATTTAAACTGCTTGGTTTGGGCAGTAGAACAAAATCCACTTCAGTTTTGTTGCAGATTAAACCTTTCATTTACAGTGGAAAAGTTAAATTACCTTGTAATATATTTTTAGATGACTAAAATTAGTTTACCTATATATATGGTGCAGTAATTAGAAGGGGATGATACGCCTGAGAGTGGATGCTGGACACATGCTCTAAACATTGGATAGCAAACATTAACCTAATTCAACTTCATAATTATCAAATTCTATCCAAGGTCGGTTGCAACTTGAAAACAACTTTGTAAAATGATCTTGATGACCTTGTCCTATTTCAGGAACAGCCTGCATAGTGCAGCAGAAAGCCTGGATTCCAACTTTGGAAGCACTGAAGACAGCGTCTTGAAAAACAGGCAAGTCAGACTATTGGGTCCCTGTCAAGAAAACAGCAGAAAATACTCCAAAATGAGCACAGAGTAGTTCTCAAGCCCCAAAGTCCTAAGCAATGCCTTTGTATGAAATTCTTATAATGGCTCGCCCCCAACTCTCTTACTTATGGAACCGTTACATCAGTGGTTCTCAACTCCGGTCCTCGGGACCCACCAACAGGCCAGGTTTGCAAGATAACTAAATTACATCACAGGTGATCTCATTTGCTGCTCAGTGATTGCAGCATTCTAGTCTGCATCCCCCAAGGTAATACTTAAAATCTGGCCTGTTAGTGGGTCCCGAGGACCGGAATTGAGAACCACTGCGTTACATCATCTGCTTTCATGTCACTCTGTTCTGGGATCTGAGGTATACACATCCAACTCAGTTGCGTAGGTGCCATTCAAAGGGTGTGGGATCTCTCACTGCTACACTAGGTACATACTATACACCTAGACCTAGTACACACTCCACTAGTTTTTTTTTTTTGCTCAACCCAGCAGGTTGAACAAAAAAAATGAACAGCTCTTGTGAGAGTGGTTGTACTAACAATCTGATGTCCCCTCTGTTCTATTGTGTTCTGGTCGGTGCTCTCAGCCATTGGCCAGCTTCTGTCGGACCAGCTGCCATTCGGCCTGTGTGTGCTAGGCTTTAGCCCTTTTAGCAATTTTGATGTGTAACTTGGTGTTATACTCTAAAATCCCTCAACCTCTCCAGGAGGAGCTATCCTTTCTGATCCTCCAACACAGCTAAGCAAGCAGATCATCTACAGGGCATCGGGGCTCCTGCTTTGTATATAATGCATCACCCAACTTCGTAGAGGTAAGCAATGCTTATACTTAAAAGCTAGTCCCCTTGTGTGTCATCTGAGATTCCACACAGATGTAGGCTTTTCCCCTCTGCAGAACAAGCATGCCATATATGGCAGAACAAGACCCATACCTACTGAGCCTCTTATGCCTGATTTCGGCACACACCATGAAAGCTGCCCTAAACTGGCTAGTCAATCTGGCCTGTAAAAGGGGGTTTATTGCTACCTTAAAATATAACACTCAACTGTTTACCTCTAGTTGCAAATAGAGGGTTGCAGAATGAGCCATTGTGCTTTCACAAAACTGCTTTCTTTTTATTGTTTGAATGCACCAAATCTTAATGCTGACATCATGTTGTTGTTATTGACAGCTGACCAACACATCACCTGAAGATCTGCTCATTCACAAACTTTCATTTGCATGGAACTGCCCTTCCCCCAAGAAAAAAACAGTTGCTGGCAACTATCTTAGTCCATCACACATTCTATGCTACGTTGAACATTCTTAATATAGATAAAATTAAATTTGTTTTATAAAACTAGGTTTCTTCTTTCTCTATCCTCAATTACCCACAGGACTACATGCAGTATTAGACAATGTTGTTATGTGCTTTTATAAGAAAAGCTTTTCTAGTTTCTTCGTCCATTATCTACTAACAATTCTTTATGCTTATTCGAAGATGGTTGGAATGAGGCTGTTGTAATGTGGCAAATAAAATGACTATAAAACATCTTTGGTTGGCTGATAGCATTTGGATTGGCATGGAACACAGTTCTGCTTTTGAAACAATAAGCTTGATGACTCTTCTTTTTTTGTTAAACCATATTTTAAGGCAAAATAATAAAAAATATTGATACTGTACATTTCTGAAATAAATGCACATTCTCCATGTCTTATCCTATTAACACACACTGCAAGTACAGCAAAATAATTTTTTATATGTCAAAAATATAGTAAGCCACTACCTTCCTCTCTGACACAACAGATGAAATACGGGGTATCTAAATCCTCTTTGGAGTTTAGATCTTGCTAGAGTTGATCTGCATATTCTAGGGGATTTGCTTTGCCGTATAAATTAGCAACATTTTATTAGTGCTTGGCCAAGACTGTCTCTTAAGGGAGGGATCAATAAAACAAAGAATTGAAAAAAGAATATTAGATATATCTAGCAGTTTTTCCATCTATGAAGTTGTTTATGTAGAGTGCCTAATAGTGGTGGATAGTTTGTGTCAAATAGGGATTTGAAGTTTAATTAGAATATTATTAAATATTGAAATTCCTTTTCTTATTAATGTGTCATTTATTTGTTTGTTTTTGTAAAGAAAATATTTTGAAAAAATAATTAAAATGTAAAAAAAAAAATTTATCTGTAATCTTGTATTTTTCACAAAAGAGTGCTGAGTCGCAGTGGTAAGTTCTATCCAGATATTGGAATTCCTTTTCTTATTAATTTGTAATTTATTTGTTTGTTTTTGTGAAGAAAATATTTTGAAAAAATTAATAAAGTGTAAAAAAATAAAATTATCTGTAATCTTGTATTATTCAAAATATTCTAGGGGATTTGCTTTGCCGTATAAATTAGCAACATGTTATTAGTGCTTGGCCAAGACTGTCTCTTAGGGCGCTTTCACACGGGCGGTCCAATCAGATCCGCCTGTCAGTTTTTTAGGCGGATCTGATCGGATCCTCCATGCAGCTCTATGGGGCAGCGGATGTCAGCGGAGACACCTCCGCTGACACCCGCTGCCATCCGTATCCGATCCTGTCCGTGAAATCTGGACGGATGGAAACCCTATTTTTCCATCCGTTCAGTAATCGGATCGGATCGGATGAGAGCGGACAGGCGGTCTGCTCTCATCTGATCCCCCATAGAGGGCAGCGGGGGCTGAGACACCTCCCTCTCCGCTCTGCAAGCGGAGACGGAGCTGTCATCCGCCGGCTCAGCGGGCATCGCGGATCGATCCCCGCTGAGCAACACGGATCCGCCTATGGAGGCGGACCGTGTGAAAGAGGCCTTAAGGGAGGGATCAATAAAACAAAGAATTGAAAAAAGAATATTAGATATATCTAGCAGTTTTTTCATCTAAGAACTTGTTTATGTAGAGTGCCTAATAGCGGTGGATAGTTTGTGTCAAATAGGGATTTGAAGTTTAATTTGAATATTATTAAATATTGGAATTCCTTTTCTTATTAATGTGTCATTTATTTGTTTGTTTTTGTAAAGAAAATATTTAGAAAAAATTAATAAAGTGTAAAAAAAAAAATAAAATTATCTGTAATCTTGTATTATTCACAATAGAGTGCTGAGGCACAGTGGTAGGTTCTATCCAGTTATGGCACCCCTTGGGTGGATCCTGCAGTTTAAAAAAAAAAAAAAGTTGAATTCTAGGGAAATAATAAATACAATGATGAAATATATATTTGGGAGCTTTTTACCCTGCCAGAAAATTTGTATTTCTGTTCATCCAGTTCTGAGGTTAAAACAGCTCTTTCACATAGCACAATAAAATACCATGAGAAAGATGGGGCTTTGTATGGGCAATTGGAGAGAGGATGATCACAATTATCACACCATATAATTAATTAAAATTTCTCTTTTATTGAACAGACATATATATATAAAATAGACAAAAAACTAAATATACTATAACTACATAGAAAGACTAGATAAAAGAAAAACGCATATGTAGAAATATAATCCCACAGGGAATGCTGATACAGTGTATCTCATTAGATGTTACGGTCTCTAGATAGCACGGTCTAGGGTCCCCAACAAGCTGACGCATTTCGCAACAGGGCTTTCTCAGGGCCAGAGAGACCAAGGCAGACCGATATTTCCAGCTGTGATAGAGACCTTGGCAGACACATGCGTTGAGGGGCAGATAAGTGCAGGCAGATATATGCAAGAGGTTATGCAATAGAATAACTGCAAATATGTAGATTTAGGGGGAGAATTCACAGTCAGTATCCTCTCAAAATTATCACGGGAACCCAAAGATTACAGGCACCAGATACGTTCCTCGTCTAATATTACATCAACGTAAATGGGGTCTCTGTTAGAACCACTGTATACATGAGGCAGATGCTTCACAGAGTACACTTTATATATCCATATGTATTGGCCATATCATAGACCTTGCCATCAAAGTGAGGGACTCCTTACATCCATCTTTGTCACAGAGATCTGGCAGATCTCTGTGACAAAGATGGATGTAAGGAGTCTCTCACTTTGATGGCAAGGTCTATGATATGGCCAATACATATGGATATATAAAGTGTACTCTCTTGCATATATCTGCCTGCACTGATCTGCCCCTCAACGCATGTGTCTGCCAAGGTCTCTATCGCAACTGGAAATATCGGTCTGCCTTGGTCTCTCTGGCCCTGAGGAAGCCCTGTTGCGAAACGCATCGGCTTGCTGGGGACTCTAGACTGTGCTATCTAGAGACTGTAACATCTAATGAGATACACTGTATCAGCATTCCCCATGGGAATATATTTCTACATATGCGTTTTTCTAGTCTTTCTATGTAGTTATAGTATATTTGTTTTTTGTCTTTATATATATATATATATATATATATATATATATATATATATATATATATATATATAGATATGTATGTCTGTTCAATAAAGAGAGCAATTTTAATTAATTATATGGTGTGATAATTGTGATCATCCTCTCTCCAATTGCCCATACAAAGCCCCATCTTTCTCTTAGTATTTTGTTGTACACAATAATAAGGGTTTAGGCACATTATCACAGTAATTGTTATTTGTTCATATAGCACAATGCTGTCTGGCGGGGCCTGAGCCCTGGTTTTTCTGTGCTGCAGTTGGGTAACACTTACAGCTCTTGTCTCTCCACTGGCCAATGATAGGACAGTGAAAGTTGAAGCAGCAGACTGAAGAGCTCATTTCTTTGTCATTCTTTCCTCCTCTCAACATGTTTCCTGTTAGCACATGATCACTGCAGCACAACCGACTGAATCCTTGTGCTGAAAAGCCTAAAGCTGCTTCTACCTCTTCCAGACTGAGCTCTGCTGTATAGGATAGAAGAAGCTGATACCAAGGCAAATTCATGTACTCACACGGCTCGCATTTAAAAAAATAAATAAATAATGCATTCATGAATACAACCTTCTTTCATTTATATTTTTTAAAACTGCCTGGCATTATACTTCAAATTCATCACCAAACATCTGATCCCTAATTTTTCCACTAAAGTTTGAACACATCTGCTGAAGTGATACTAAGAGTGTAGATATTTAGAAATATTACAGAAAAAAAAATAAAAATGTAGCTGTCAATAACAAACAATCAACCAATCTTTGGATAGCTTTTTTATTTAATTAATTTAAGGTCACTGCATGGAAAAGTTTTCATGCATTCAATACCTGAATATTCATAATGTAGGGCAAAAAGCACTTCAGTTTGTCCTGACTTTGGAATGATTTCCCTTTGTTCCCTTTACACTTGCAGACAGTTCATGCTAGCAGATTTTAAAGAGAACTTTGTCATTGCCCACCTCTTTAGGCTGGGTTCACACTGCCACATAGAGCGGCTCACAACAGAGGTCCGGTGCGTCTCTGTTCACCGTTTCAGGTCCAATTTCAGTCCAAATTTTTGGTTGAATTCAGACCTGAAATGGACCAGAAGACGTACAGGACTCCAGTGCAATTCGCACCAGGGCCGCTCCGGAGATATGTGAGCCAGTCACAATCTCCTGACATGCGAATTGGATGTGGGGAAACCCACATCCAGTTGCAATAGTGTGAACCCAGTCTGACACCAAGGCCTGTAAAGGTGGATTTCATAATAAATAAAACTGAAGGAATGGTTTGAACTCCAAGCTCAGCATTTGATAACTCATTTTAAGCATAAACGGACAGTAGAAGCATTCTTTTAATATTTAAGTACTTATCAATTGTGGCTTCTCAACTATAGGTTTAAATCATAATGCTCTATTAAATACAAGATAAATGATTTTTAGCTGCCAAACGTTTTGTCCCGAGCTTATAAGTATTTCCAGGCTACACATTTCTCAGTCTATGGAAAGGTTTAGTGATAGCTTTATTCTGCTAGAAGGAATAGTAAAAATTCAAGCTGAACTTTACTGAACAGGCAGACGTTAAATACCAATTGATGTAGTAGATAGTAAACAATCACTGCTTTATTTTTTTTATACAACTATGTAAATATAATTGATTAGATGAAAATAAAAGCCATTTGGGGGTTAACCACTTTACCACCCGAGGATTTTCCTGCTTTACCTCCAGGCCACTTTTTGCGATTCGGCACTGTGCGACTTTAACTGACAATTGCGCGGTCATGCAACGCCGTACCCAAACGAAATTTACGTCCTTTTTTTCTCACAAACAGAGCTTTCTTTTGGTGGTATTTGATCACCTGTGCGATTTTTACTTTTTGCGATATTAATAAAAAAATGCGACAATTTTGAAAAAATAACAATATTTTTATACTTTGACAGTTAAAAAATATCCAATATATTAAATTTTTGTCATATATTTAGGCCAAAATGTATTTAGCTACATGTCTTTGACCAAAAAATTCTCAATGAGCGTATTTTTAACCGCTTTAAGACCGGAAGATTTTACCCCATTCCTGACCAGGCCATATTTTGCAATTCGGCACTGCATTACTTTAACGGACAATTGCGCAGTCGTGCAATGCTGTACCCAAATTAAATTGATGTCATTTTTTCCCCCACAAATAGAGCTTTCTTTTTGTGGTATTTGATCACCTGTGCGGTTTTTACTTTTTGCGCTATAAACAAAAAAAGAGTGACAATTTTGAAAAAATAACAATATTTTTCACATATTTTTATATGAAATTCCCCCCCAAAAAAATGTAAAAATCAAAATTTTTTAACATTTTAGGCCAATTTGTTTTCTGCTACATATTTTTGGTAAAAAAAAATCGCAATAAGCGTATTTTTATTGGTTTGCGCAAAAGTTATTGCAGCTACTAACTACGGGAAATTTATGTAATTTTTATTGTTTTTTTTTAACTAGTAATGGCGGCAATCTGCGCTTTTTTTTTGCGGCAGACAGATCGGACCCTTGACTGACATTTTTGACACTTTTGGGGGTACCAGTGACATTACTACAGTAATCAGTGCTATAAATATGCACTGTTACTGTAAAAATGACACTGGCAGGGAAGGGGTTAACTTTTATTGGTGATCAAGGGGTTAATGTATGCCTGGTGCTTGCTGATGTGTGTGGGGGGAGGGGACTGTGTGACACAGGCACAGATCGCAGGTTCAGCTATGCTGAATCCCGTAATCTGTCCCTGTCTGTCACTTAGGAGATCCGCCCGCTTTGTTTACACAAGCGGGCGGATCTCCACACTCGATCCCCGACGATCGTGGAAGAGCGGCAGTGATCACTGATCTTCCTCCCCTAGGCTAATTCAGACACAGCGGGAGCGAGCCTCTGGCGGCGCACGCCGCCCACAAGGGGAGGAGTCCAGCGACGTAGGTCTATGCCGCTGGACGATAAAGAACCACTTTGCCGCAGTAGGCTCAATGTGAGCGGTCGGCAAGTGGTTAAAATAAGTCCCACATATGAAAAACCTAAATAATGGTTAATTCCAGTCTAAAGTTACCAATTGTGGTGTCTATCCAAAAAACGAATATGGAAAGATAATTCCAGAAAAGGAATTAGACATGGAGAAAGGGACATTGGGACACCATAAAATTATATTAGTAGTAACTACTAATATAATTTTCTGGTGTCGCAACGTCCCTTCCCCATGTCTAATTCCTTTTCTGGAATTATCTTTAGGTGCCACATATGTATTTCTACTGTGTATTTAGTCTTTTTTTATGAGTTCAGCTTTTAGAAGTCTCAGGAAAGCCTGTAGCTTCTGTTTATTCTTAGAAACTGGATCTCCCTTAATGACCTTCACTTCTGCATCTGTTAGGTGAATGTCATCTTCATCAACTTAACACATTACAAACTGAACAGTGACAATTTCAAAACTTTTTTTAATTTAGGATTTTATTGACTGAAAGATTTGTTAAAGACAAGTAAGTGCACCTAAACTGACAAAATAATTTGCAACATACAGTGACAGAAAACAAGTTGAAACAACAATGGCAAGTTTCAATAAAATTTGTAACAAGGATGTCAGAATATCACACATAGTCTGTCACACTGTGGAAACAGATGTTTGAGGAACTTTCTAACAGTTATTGTTTAAAATCAATAGTACCGTCAATGGGGAAGGTAGAGAGAAAGGCAAGAGATGGCGAGGAAATATAAGACGGGGTTGATTTACAAATAGGCTGTTCGCTTTGCAAAAGGATTTTGAAAGGAGTTTGCCGCAGAGCTTAGTAAATGAGGTGAACCCCTTCATCTAAATGATGTTTTACTTTGTGATTAAGTATTCTTTGCAAGGTGAAACGTCACCCTATTCAATATCCTCTTGGGAAAGTTCCCTTGAACAGCCTATTGGCCTTTAGTAAATCAACCCTATAGTGTGAAAGTAAGATTCAGGGCAACCACAATCCTTAAATATACGTAACCAACTAATAAATAATTTGAATTAAGTTTTATTATTTAATTTTACGTTTTTATTATTTAATTATTATGATTATGGCTCACCTATGGTCTGGCGGAATGCATTGGATTGGATAACTGCACATATACATGTTTTAAAAAATTATTCATGGTGATCATTTGTGTGTTGGTGGATCTTATGTTAGTATAATAAAATATTGTACCATTGAATGTATATGGAATATGTTGTGTATATATTTACTATGTATTTCTTTTCTTAAGTCTGTAGAGATAATATAGCCATATCTATGGTTCCTGATGAAGCAGTTGTTGGTCACTACCAATTTGCGAAATGCATTGAACCGGCATATCATGTTTCTGTCTACAGTCTATGCAGTCTGTATATACAATTTATCTTTCCAACCGTTACTGGATGTAACATATTTTTAATATTTTTGTATTTCTAATAAAGTTATACATTTTTTTACTTATTGGTGCTCTGCTTTTCGACAATGCTATACCCTTTAAAGTCCTAGCGAATTGGGAAACATTATGACTAGGTCCCACTGACCACGTTGTGGTTTTGTTTGCCTTTCCTTTTTTATTTATTTTTTTTTTTTTGTACAAATAATTGGATGTGGTTATGGAAAGTTGTCTCCAGAACTGATATAGTAATACTTAGTTTTATTATTTAATAGCTGATAAATAATAATTGTAAATACACAACTATTCCATATATCATCAAAGTTATTCATATGTACATACGCATATGTGATATTTAATCAACAAAGTCTCATATGAAAAAAAAACATTGTGCTGCTTGTGCATAGTCCACGATTAAAAATAAATAAATTGTAAACAATTAATAAAGTCCTTTATTAGGTGAATAAAAGTCCCTTCACATGTGCTCGTGACAATTATTATCCAGTGACTCCCATATGGGTTCCACCAAATTTGGTTGGTGTGGGAACATATCCCAGTGTTGACAGCAACTGGGGGACAGTTTTGGTTTGGGTTCATAATTTAAGGCATTGATTGCGCAGATAATTATTTGGATTCATTTTTACAGATTTGGCAGGTGTCATTAAAAACTGCATATGATATAATAAACTACAATCATAAGGTCACGTATACAAGAATAGTGAACATAGGTATTTCACCTTCAGACAGTCCTCCTTGCCTCTAGATGAGAAAAGTCTAATTTCCAGATTTTCTCATTGGTGATCCAGAAGGTTATGTAGAAAATGAGATATCTTTCTATTGTTTAGGTAAAATATATATTTTGTTTCAAAGGGACAGAAGTGAGCAGGCATGTTTTTTCCAGTGAGAAGATCTAACTTCAATAACATATGTTGTTTGGAACTAAATATATGTTTATGGGTTACATGCTAAAAAAAACTTTTTAAACACATCAATTTATTGTTTTTTTTTTTGTTAAATTGAAAGTTGAACTCCAGGCAGATAATAAATACACAAATGAACCACGTAAAGACCAGGCATTTTCTGACACTTTTTTTTTTTACTCGAAAATTAGTTAGAACCCCAGAACATTATATATTTTTTGTAAAGCATAGGCCCTAAGGAATTAATTGGTGGGTTTTGCAATTTTTATTGTCACACTGTATTTGCGTAGTGGTTTTTCTAATGCAGTTTTTGGGAAAAAAAAACACTATTTAAAATTTGAATGCAAAAAAACACAAAACATAACCCAATATAAAAGATGACGATGAGTAAATAGATACCAAACATGTCATGCTTTAAAATTGAGCATGCCCTTACAACGGTGACAAACAATGTAAAGTTTTCTATTCATAGGCTGCGCTTTAAAAGCCTTTACAGTTTACCACTTTAGATGTACAGAGGAGGTCTAGTGCTAGAATTACTGCCCATGATCTGAACTGTTGCTTTAAATTTTTGTTTTGGATCGCTTTTATTGCTGTCACAAGGAATGGAAACATCCTTGTGACAGCAATAGGCATGTAACAGATACTCTTTATAGAGCTACTCTTTACCCTTTATCCTTTGCACTTGAAAGCATTCAAATTGCAAAGATTGGCATTTTTGAATACTTCTGATTATTAACAATTGGCGCTTTTAAGACTCCAGTAAACTGAATGTGATGTCATGTCATCACTTCTGGGCTACCATATCTGAGAGATGACCAAAGCCAATCCTGGCCTTCTTCGGGTCTTCAGCCAGCGGGTGGACATGCCGGCTGGTTGCTCGGGTCCCCCAGTGGGACGGGAGAGGCCGGACAAGCCAAAGAAGACAGCAGGAGGGGGGGACATCCCCTCCTGCTGCTTGTAATAACAACTGTGTGGCCGCTTAGCCGCTCTGGTTGTTATTACAGGAGGGTCAACCGTCGGCTCCAAAAAACGCTACCGAGGTGATGGTGCAGGCAACACACCGGTACAACCACTTGAAGTCAAATGACGTACCAGGTATGAGATTTGACAGCAAGTCGTTTTTTAGTGGCATTTAACCCACCACTGTCCCCTCCACCTCCCTAAAGACTTACCAGAGCCCACTTGCGATCCAGCGATGTGCACATGAGCAGCTGCTGTCCCGGGTCTCTGCCTCCTCACTGGCTCCCAGAGCTGTCAATCGGGAGGCAGCGGGGGCAAGGCCTTTTCCGTGTGTCTTATGGACACACAAAGTGAGGTCCAGGAGCGAGCCTGCACGAGTGCCCCAATAGCAAGCGGCTTTCTATGGGGGCACTTGGAGAAGAGGAAGAGCCAGGAACGCCAGCAGGGGACGTGAGAAGAGGATCGGGGCTGCTCTAAGCAAAACCATTGCCCAGAGTAGATAAGTATAAAATGTATTCTTTTTTTTTTATTCTACCTTTAATAACACTTTAATCGCTGCAGAGAACAGGGCATGTATTCTGCCCTGCAAGACAAGGCTTTGCTCTGTGGCAGGGTTGTGTAAATCTCAGGATTGGACAGATAGAAATACAAATTCTTTGGCAGGTACAAATGTAAACTGCATATGATCATTTTTATGGACATCTATGAATGATGGGGGCTCCCACAAACCCATTTATCCTGTTCATCTTTAGCTACAAACCTTGTCTATATGCTTATTAGCACATACCCTAAGGCCCTAATTATGAATATTCCTTAAGGACAAAATCTTTGAGGAAAATTTGCTCAACTGATAGTGATCTTTAGAAAGTGGCAGTCCTTCTGAGATCTTGTTTACTGAAAAGAGGTTAAAGGAAAATATATTTGGCCTATCAAATAAAAAATTCCTAACATGGATAATTATTTACAGAAATTCAACTATACCTTTCACTATACCAATAAGATCATTTTAAATATACAGTAAACAATCTGAACATTAAAATTATATGCATACAACGTATATATATATATATAGATATATATATATATATATATGCGCACACACTTTGATTTTGCATTTAGGTCTGTAACGAATGTAGTTCCGATAGGGCAAGGAAGTGTTTTTTTCCCTATATAATTATTGGCCACACATTTTTTCTATCATCAGAAGACATAGCAATCTCAGTTAAAATTATTTACTGATTACCACAATATTGTAAGCAAGGCTAGACTTAAAATAGGCAAATAAATAATCAAGGAAATGTACTGTGTTAGGATTTGTTTACACATGCTCTGAGGAGCGATTTGTGGAGGATCACTTTTTGTAGGGCATATGACAGGCTATGAGGATGTGTTATGTGGTCTCTTCACTGGCTGTTTTAATCTGTAAAATCCCACACCACTACATTGCAACTGCGAGCATTGCTTGTGGTTGTGGGGCAGCTTCATTCACTTGAAATACAGGGGGTTTAATTGTTGTCACAATGCAAAGCAGTGCGCCTAGGCATGTGTCCACTGCCTTTGCAGTTTAAGGGGAAGCCATTGAGGGGGTGGTAAAATACGTCTCAGCCACTCATTTGTGCAAACCATCCATAACAAAGGTGATCTTAACCACTTTACCCCCGCTCACTGTGCCTCTACTGCGGCACAGTGGCTCGTTCCCGTCCAGCGACGTAGACCTACGTCGCTGCACTCCTCCCCTTGTGGGCGGCGCTCGCGCGCCGCCGGAGCCTCGCTCCCGCTGTATTCAGTCACAGCAGTCACCGCTGCTCTTCCCCGATCATCGGGGAATCGAGTTTGGAGATCCGCCCGCTTGTGTAAACAAAGCGGGCGGATCTCCTTAGTGACAGACAGTGACAGATTGCAGGGTTCAGCATAGCTGAACCTGCCATCTGTCCCTGTGTCACTCAGTCACCTCCCCACACACACGTTAGTAAGCACCAGGCATACATTAACCCCTCCCTCTCCAATAAAATTAACCCCTTCCCTGCCAGTGTCATTTTTACAGTAACAGTGCATATTTATAGCACTGATTACTGTAGTAATGTCACTGGTACCCCCAAAAGCGTCAAAAATGTCAGTCAAGGGTCTGATCTGTCCGCTGCAATGTTGCAGTCCCGCAAAAAAAATCGCAGATCGCCGCCATTACTCGTTAAAAAAAAACACCAAAAATGACAGAAATCTTTTCCTTAGTTAGTAAACGCAATAACTTTTGCGCAAACCAATCAAAATACGCTTATTGTGATTTTTTTTTACCAAACATAGGTAGCAGAAAACAAATTGGCCAAAAATTTAAAAAAATTTTGATTTTTACATTTTTTTGGGGGGGAATTTCATATAAAAAAATGTGAAAAATATTGTTATTTTTTCAAAATTTACGCTCTTTTTTTGTTTATAGCGCAAAAAGTAAAAATCGCACAGGTGATCAAATACCACCAAAAGAAAGCTCTGTTTGTGGGAAAAAAAGGACGTAGTTTCGTTTGGGTACGGTGTTGCACGACCGCGCAATTGTCAGTTAAAGTGGCACAGTGCTGAATCGCAAAAAGTGGCCTGGACGTAAGACAGCAAAATTCTCCGGTGGTAAAGTGGTTAATAGTGAGGCGTTACTTAGGGCTTTAAATCTTGTGTACCTACAGGCTCCATCTATGAAAATACAGATTTACTTGATGTTAGAAGCAATATGGGCTTGGAAGCTATTACATCAAAATATATGTCTCCTCTAAAGAAGTACAATGTAGATGTTGCTCTAAGAAACATGTCAGGTTATTGGATGAAATCAAAATATTAGCAATGCAAAATTGCGCACAATCAAGGATTTCTACAACAAATTGCAGCAAATATCGATATTGTTTATAATTTAAAATGTAGTCTAAATTTAACCGCAACTGGTTTGCATACACAATACCATTCATAAATAGAAATGACATATATCACATTTGTGTACAGTGTTGTATATATTGCACCTCGATATTTTCATTCCTAATGGCACCGCAACACACCCTTGACAGACGTGATTTGAACTGGCAAAAAATGGTCCTTGAACCTTTTTTTTGGCAGTTCCATGAACATTAGTGCTTTGCTATGTGTTGCATTGCCCAGCAGCACACATCTTTAAGAAAGATGCATTGGGGTGCTATTTCGAATGCATAGCAGTCCACCACACCAATGCATTTAACGTGCGTTGCCACATTACCACAAGGCCATAGTGTGAACATGCCCTTAGTATGAATCATAAACACCTCAGAGTCTGTAGAAGAAAAAAAAACGTAATTCAATCTTAATTGTTTCGCATTGTTCTGCCAAAAGAATTGTAGAAGTTGATGTTCAATATCTTGATAGAGATTCCTAAAAATTATGAAATATTAAAGCCCAACTCCAGCTAATGTTTTTAAATAAAGTAGAGAAACTTCATAGTCGCTTTCGGTTTTATTGATTCGTTTTCTGTCCCAGATTGTATATGATGTCTGTTTATATTGTATAGGATTTTTCTCAGACAAAAGTAAATTCCTGACAAAGACTCTAAACTCTCCTCATTATTAGAAAATTCATTTTTATGACTAGAAAAAATGAAAAATCACTGCGCTTGATCAATGGTACTTTTCAACGTATAGTATATCAGCAGCCAGCACAAAGAGTTGTTGAACCCCAACTAGGAAGAAATGTAAACAAGGTGTGCAGCTCTTAATATGATAAGATGAACATGTACTGGGTCAATAAGTCCAAGAGATAATAAGGATCAAATGGACACTAAATGTAATGAACACCATTAAAACAATATATTGATAAATGTGATGATCAAAAAAGTCCATAGGAAAAGACCCCTCAGCAACAATCCCATTCACCATATGCTGATAAAACGACAAAACCTCCACCAAACACCAATGAGTGTGGCCTCTTACCAGACTTTGTAGATCCCCATTACAGAGATCCACATTCGCTCCAATAGTGGTTGTCTCAGACACATATACCAGCTGAATGGGTGTTGGATCCTGATGTCAAAACCGTGAATAATCCAGGGATAGTAGCTGGAATGATTATAGTGCACCCTCATAGGCAATATCATCAAGGCAGATGTAATATGGGGTAGGCAAAGATGAAACAAAAAAGAGAACTCCTCATGGTGAAGTAAGTAGCAACATGTAAATTTAATAGCTTAAGAAATATTGCACTTACAATTTACACAGACAAGATGCGCATAAAATGAATCCTGCAGAGGTGTTCCCTTAAGAGAAGTATGGAAGCAGATAGCCAGAACCTTTGGAGCGTAGGCATCTGCCTTGATGATATTGCCTATGAGGGTGCACTATAATCATTCCAGCTACTCTCCCTGGATTATACACGGTTTTGACATCAGGATCCAACATCCATTCAGCTGTTAAATGAGACAACCACTATTGGAGCGAATGTGGATCTCTGTAATGGGGATCTTCAAAGTCTGGTAAGAGGCCACACTCATTGGTGTTTGGTGGAGGCTTCGTCGTCTTATCAGCATATGGTGAATGGGATTGTTCCTGAGGGGTCTTTTCCTATGGACTTTTTTGATCATCACATATATCAATATATTGTTTTAATGGTGTTCATTACATCCCGTGTCCATTTGATCCTTATTATCTCTTGGTCTTATTGACCCAGTACATGTTCATCTTATCATATTAAGCGCTGCACACCTTGTTTACATCATTTTTATGACTGCCCATGCCCATTGGTGAATGTATCTTTCCTAATGTCTTTTCAGACCCCCTTCAAGCAAACAGGAAGTACAGAAATTTCCGTACCTTCCTGTTTTAAAATGTAGCAGGATTCCCAGCCGTTTTGCTGGATATGGGTCCGCCAGGGTTACCGCTAGCAACAGTTGCACAATTAGGCATATTCTCCAAGTGTGAGCACTGAGACAAAAATCAGTCCAGTATCTTTGGGTTTTTGGGTTTATTGAGAACTTGGATGGGAGAAGGGATGAGTGGGATTCTCTTCTGGCTCAACTATGCACAATATTAGGGGGACAACTGAAAAAATGCCTGCTGACGCTGACTTGACGCTAGTTGAACGCCGGTCAACGCCGGTTGGCGCTAATGAACTTGCGGTCTGTTAGCACTGAACTGACTCCCGTCACTTTCCTGTGCCACATAGTCCTTGTAGAAGCTCCCTTAACACTTTCCTTTGAGGTAGCTACTTGTACATCTGCTGCAACACTTAACACTTCAGGGCCCGCATCCTCTTGACACACACACTTCTTTTCAGGGCTTAGACTCAGGCACCCCCTTTCTAAGCTTCCTTCTGGTTAGTTGGTTCCTGGATCCCTCTGACCTTCTGGAGTGGTCCCCTATCCTAGGCAGACCCCTGGGCAGTTTACAGTACTCACAACACTGCTTTCCTGGAAACTTCTGCCCCAGCAGCTCCACTCGGTCCGCAGCACACAGGATCCCTCTCTGCAGCTCAGCTCAACCTTCTGTCCAATAGGCCGACCGCCAAGGACACCTTTCCTGACGCAGACAGGAAAAGAGACAGCCGTCACCCTCCTCCTGGGACTCTGCTTCCCGCCAAAGACACCCTGTTATGTGCTCCCCTCAAACTTATATCCCCTCCCAGGATGCACTGTGGCAGTTTCTGCCCTCTGGGGTAGATACAAGCCCTGGTGTGCTATTGGCCAGGTTTCCTCCACTGTCCAATGAGAGCCCTCATTGGATACAGTGGGGAGACTCCCCAAGCTCAACAGTCACACCTGGAAACACATGACAGGGCCTCCCTTATGGTTTTCCTAGCACCTATCAAGGAGGATGTTACAAACACATACTGTAGATAATTGGCTTGAAAGTGAAGAGAAATCCCCAAAATGGGGACACAGAAAGCAATTGACAGGGCTTCTCACCCTTCCACTGTATCCTAAAATAAAACATATTTAAAGTGGTTGTAAACCTCAGACATGAAATAAGCACAAAACATATACTATTATATTGCGTGCTTGCCTCTATCCAAAGCACTAAGTGTGATCCTTCTCTGCTGCCTTGTTTCTCTGTTGTCAGTATGAGTCACTTCTTACAGGTTTTCCTGACATCAAGAAATAAAAAGGTGACTGGGGAGGACCTATGCATATACCATACCTGTGAGATCCCACTGGAAGCTGGAAATCACTGCAGTGTGCAGCGCTACTTCAGAGATCTCCACTTGCTTCTGGGTCCCATGCCAAGCAGTTGCCCTGCTGCCTTATGAGCACAGGAGGTTCGAGATTCATAGAATGCTTTACATTTTCACAACTGCAAAGCATTCTCTGATTGGACAAGGTTTTACTGAATAATTAGTATTTCACTTGCTCTGAAAGAGTTGTTTTCATGAACCTAGTTTTTATTTAGTCTATAGTTTCACAAGTTCTCTTCTATTCACGTATTCTATTAGAAAAATAGGAATAAACAACAGAAGTGGACTAATGAAAAAACATAAACCTAATGGCAAAGGAATTATGGCAAACTGGAAGCTCTCCAATCCCAACTGCAATCACACTACTGAGTTCTGTGTCATTCTAACTCAAGCAGCACTGTTGCCTATTTCATATTAGTTCATATTACACTGAACAAATTTATAAACGCAACACTTTTGTTTCTGTTCCCATTTTTCATGAGCTGAACTCAAAGATCCAAGACTTTTTCTATGTACACAAAAGGCCTATTTCTCTCAAATATTGTTCACAAATCTGTCTAAATCTGTGTTATTTCTCCTTTGCCGAGATAATCCATCCACCTCACAGGTGTGGCATATCAAGATGCTGATTAGGCAGCATGATTATTGCACAGGTGTGCCTTAGCCTGGCCACAATAAAAGGCCACTCTAAAATGTGCAGTTTTATTACACAGCAGAATGCCACAGATGTAGCAAGTTTTGAGGGAATGTGCAATTGGCATGCTGACTGCCGGAACATCCACCAGAGCTGTTGCCCATAAATGTTCATTTCTCTACCACAAGCCGTCTCCAAAGGCGTTTCAGATAATTTGGCAGTACATTCAACCGGCCTCACAATCGCAGGCCACGTGTAACCACACCAGCCCAGGACCTCCACATCCAGCATCCTCACCTCCAAGATCATCTGAGACCAGCCACCCAGACAGCTGCTGCAACAATTGGTTTGCATAACCAAAGAATTTCTACACAAACTGTCAGAAACCGTCTCAGGGAAGCTCATCTGCATGCTCGTCGTCCTCATCGGGGGTCTCGACCTGACTGCAGTTCGTCAATGTAACCGACTTCAGGGGGCAAATGCTCACATTCGATGGCGTCTGGCACTTTGGAGAGGTGTTCTCTTCACGGATGAATCACAGTTTTCTTAGATCTTTGAGTTCAGCTCATGAAAAATGGGGGCAAAAACAAGTGTTGTGTTTATAATTTTGTTCAGTATACCTTAGATATGCCAAAGATATGTCTTAAATTGAGTTTTTCAGTTATTTTCAAAAGGTATAGTCTTGTACAGACTGCTGTGGTGCATTAACACATAATGTATGTTGTGTTGAAGAAGAATTCCAGGTATGGATATTTCTACATAGTTACATTGATCCAGCTTGAACCAATGAGCAAGTGAAATACCAATTGTCCAGTAAAATGGTGCTTTGCAATTATTGGATTTCAGGAAGACTATGGGGAATGACTCCTCTACTCCCGTACTGCAGTTCATTATAGCTGAACTGCCAAATGGTCTGTAATTTGATTCATTCACATTTGTAAATTATACACCTCTGGCAGACAGCACACCCAAGAGGGTGACACCACTTTCTCTGTTACAGTTATGGAATACAAGGGTGTCTCCTCCCGCCCCCCAGTTTGCTGACTGGACAGTAAAGAAGCAGAAACGTATAGATAAATCATCAAGTCTGCTCACTCATCCTGCCTGGATGTTCCCTGTCAACACGCTTGCATGCAGCTGAGCCTGATTAGCTCCTAGTGCTGTCCCTCCCTCTGCTGTTGTGCAAGGGATAACCGGAGGGGGATAAGAATGCAGATTGAGATACCTCTGATAGTTTTATGTAAAATATATTTCATTATTTTTTAAAGGAATACACAACAGCATTCCATTGTGGTATTTTAATGCCTAGGTTTCAGCTTTACACATGCGTTGCTTTTAAAGAAAGCACAAAGGCAGACCTGTAGCGACCCCAGACCACCACGATATATGTAAACACTCTATTTTCTGGGATCTAAATTGATTGCCTAGCTCCTGCATGCCATCTCTGGGTCTCCTGAAATACACTGTAATCCATCCAATCGATCATATTTTAAAACGTGGCCATTTCTAGAATTCCTGCCTTCCTCCATCACCCACAGGCACAAGCAATAATTTTGTGCTCCAATTAAACGTTTTTGTTAGTTCCCTAAAATGAAAATTTTTACTCTATTTACTGCAATTCTGCATGCAATGGCTGCTTCTGTCTTCCGCAAAGTATCTGATTTCCCGAACTGGATTTACTGTATGTCAAAGTGATGGAGTTAATTTGCTGCGTTTCAATACACAATCCCGCATGACGCTTCCTATGCTTGTATTTCCACGGTTCTACAAACCTCTGGTCAGTTAAAATACAAAGGAGAGGGAGACTCTTTTAATGGCTATTCAGCAGGAAGGGACTGTGCTAACAAAGAAGGAGGGAATACTGCCATTAACGTGCTCTTGGTCCCAAAGGTGCAGGTAATGGATTTCACTGCCTGGCTCTCTCCTTGAAAAGCAGGGGGAGGGAAGAGTTCTGTAGAGATGCATTAAAGCACTAATCCATTACTGGAACACATTAAGGGGAGCCCAAAGATGAGAAGAAACTCAGCCTGTCAGCAAATTTTATTTCCCCTGCAAGATGTGCTTTATCTTGAGCGCGGCTGTGATGCTCGGCATCTCTCCAAGTAACTAGGGCAAAGCATTCTGTGAATAAACATTCTGATACTAATTTAAAAAAAAAAATACAAGGAAAATCAGAGGAATAGAACGTAGGCATGACGTTACTGATTATTTATTGTCTAGATGTTTTCAATGATATACCCTACACAATCATACTGTTCAACGGACCAACATGATAAAACACATTTCTCTACATTGTCACCCAAAGGAAGAGCCATTGAACTACTAAGCATTTTCATTGCTTTGGAGAGCACCAAATGAATATTTTACATGTTCAAATGATAGTATTCATTTTAAGAGATCCCAGAGCATCATTGTAGAAAACTAATAAACATAACAGAAAACATTTTAAATCCACCCGTAAAACATTAGGGCTCATTCACACTTTGTCTGTAGAGCTGCGTTAATTTGCATAGATTAACGCAAGCTCTATGTATGGCTACATAGAAAACAACTGTGCTCTTTGTGCCGCGTTCCCACCATACATCTGCAGTGGTGTGCACAGTGTAGTAATGCAGCATGTCTATATTAAAGAGGCAACGCGCTTTGGTGAAAAGAATTGAATGAAATCTAATTTTATGACATTTTAATAAAAGTATAAGAAAAAAAAGGTAAACAACGCATTGCACAGGCCTTACACAACTAATGCTGGCCATACACGTACAGAATTTCGGGCGAAAATGGTCGTTTTAGGAAAGATCGTTCGAAAATCGGGCCGTTAGTGAACACAAGTTTACCGAAGATTTCGATCGTGTGCCCGGCTAATGTTGATGGATCCATAGCGAAAACTTTTATTGTTTCTACAAAAGTTGTTACGTGTATGGTAAAATTGAAACAAAAATAATATTCAGACTCATATTGTGCATGTTATCGAACGATCATTATGATCATGAAAACAATTATGTGAAAGAGTTTATTCTGTAAGTTAGTGGCCAATTCGCTTTCGACTGACGAATAATCGTTCAGTCTGCAAACGGCCGAAATTCTGTGCGTGTATGGCCAGCATTACACTAAACCAAAGTGGTCTTATGCCAACATTATATGCCACTGTAGCTATCTTTCACTGCCTTTTCACTTTAATTTGACATTACATGTCTGTCTAATTCAAACTGGTGAGAGAGACTTGCCAGAATTATATAAAAAAAATGTTGGACAGAAACAGAAACAAATCATTTTTCCTATCTTTACAAGGAGGTCCCATAAATAAATTAAATTAAATGATGACAGTGAGGGCAGAGGCGTAACTAGAACCTTCAGGGCCCCGGTGCAAGAAACTATGAAGGGCCCCCTGGACCCCTGGCCGGGTCCCTTCCCTTCAAGCCTGGGGCTCTTCCCACTGATCCTGGGGCCCTTTACTCTCACTGTGGGGGGCCTTTATTAGGGTCCCACAGCAGGCTCCTTTCACAAGTTCTGGAGTGGGCCCCCTTCCTACCATCTTGGGCCTCCCCACGGTGGAGGAATGGTGGAAGTGTGACCTTTGCGATCCTGGAAGTTCACCCACTGGTGTCAGTAGTTTTTATTTTTTGGTATTTTAATTGTATTATTTTTTATCTTTTTTTTTATTCATACAATGTCACTGACTATGACTCTGTCCATTCAGAAAAGGAAGGAGCTGGTAAATTACATATTAACCGACCCCTTCCTGGTTCTCTATTGTAACATATCCCGTGCAGCAGCTGGCAGGAAAGGGAAGGGAGCACAGTGGGGGGGGGGGGCAGCACAGTAGGGGGGGGGACCAGGGGAGCACACAGGGGCCCAGAGACAGCAGAACACAAGTGAACCAGATAGGGGGAGTGGCAGGGGCAGCATACAGAGGAACCAATCTCTTCCATTTTCCTCCTGCAGCTACAGGAGGAAAATGGAGGACAGTGATTTCTCTACATGCTGCTCCCGCTGCCCCTCCTATCCAGGTGTACAGGGGAGCCGCACAGGCCCCTGGTGCACGGGGCCCGGTTGCAATTGCAACCCCTGTAGTTATGCCCCTTAGTGAGGTTGATTTACTAACGGAAATGGGAATCTTCATTCAACAATGTGTGAATATTCACTTCAATTATCCAGTCAAAACAAAAGCAAGTTCATATGCAGATGCTCACATGATTGGATAAATAAAGTAAATATTCCACATTTTTTTAAGTTGGGATTCTCATAACAAATCACAATATTAAGTTTCGTTAGGTTATCAATTTAAAAATGTGATAGCACATGGATGAAATGTGAAAATGTGAACATTTTGCATTTGCTATTTGTATCAAGATAAGGAAAGCTTCTATATTTGCGTAAAAAGCAGGGCTTTTTTTTCTCAGAGAATATAGAAATAGAACTCCGCCCTTCCAAGTCACCTCACTGACTCCGCCCCCTACTTACCTCCAAGAATCCTTCCTTGATTCCACCCCTTACTCACTCCCAGTGCACTCCTTTTAGATAATACAGAACGTACAGAAAATATCATTTTGTGGCGCAAAGTATTTTGTATGGAATTTGTTAATGATACCAAGAAAGGCAGTAAAGTAGATCTAGCAACAATGGACACCTCAGCGACAATAGATCCACCCCAGCAACAATGGACTCCCAACAGCCAGCACCAATAGACCCTCCCGCAGCCAGCAACATTAGACCCCTCACTTAATAGTAGATCCCTCCCAGCAACAATTGACCCCCTGCAACATAAGACCCACACCAGCAACAATAGATACCCCACCAGAAACATCAGGCCCCCCTGCAAAAATATATCCCCTTGCAGCAACCATAGATTTCCAGCAGCCAGCATCAATAGACACTCCAGCAACCAGCAACAGGGACCACTCCCTCAACAGTAGATCCCTCTCAGCAACAATTGAGCCCCCACCAACATACCACCCCAGCAACAATAGATCCCCCATGAGCAACAGAAGACCTACCCAGCAACAATTGACTCTCTTCCACTGCAAAAATAGATCCCCTCCAGCAACAATTGATTTCCCAGCAGACCCTCTAGCACACCCTAGCACCCCTTGCCATGACATACATTCAGTTCTGGAGGTGCCCGAACTGCGTCACCCCACGTTCCTACTGAAAAAAAGCCCCGGCAAAAAGTATATACATTTTTACTGCAGAGAACCCTATCTAACAAATTACCTTTAGATGTGTTATGTTACGAGCCATCTAAATGAGAAGATTTAATAGAAAATTGATGACACCCACACACTCCTAGTACAACCATAAAATATTAAGGGCTAAGCTAAAAATGCACTCTTGCACTGTAGTTCATTATTGTTACTGCACTGAATATTAACGAATGTTACACGTGTTAGTGTGTCACAGTGCCATTCATTTTAAATGACCTAAACTAATCAATTCTTCCCCTAACACATCCTAACTTATATTTCACACACAGCGTGCCACAACACACTACCTTGTGTCACAAAAAAAAAGAAATTGTGCATATATGATTTTTGGTTGTTTTCTGGTTCACTGGCAATGCAATAATTTGAATGTGATGCCTTAACGCATTATGATGAAAAACATGCAATGCACCAGACAGAGCAAACCAGTTACTGTTTCATGCTAGTCTTTTCATTTACTGTAATTGTTAAATGAGAAGTGCGGGAAGTGGAAAAAAACAAGCATACATACTCATTGTTATGGCTGCAGTATCAGACTGATGCTGCAGCTGTCCCCCTGCCGGCTCTTAGCCCAAGAACTGAGCAATCATGTCACCACTGATTGCTCAATTCTCAGATCCACTCTGTCACCACTCTGTGCTCTGCCCCTCCAGAGTTCACTGGAGTGCTTTGCTATGGAGGGGGCAGAGCGAGTAAGGCTCTCAGCAGTGTGCTGGGACGCTTAGGCAGCTACTGATTAGGCATCTACAGTAGGTGGATCCCAACATTTTTGTATATGCAGTATTATGAAAAAGTTTTAGGCAGGTGTGAAAAAATGCTGTAAAGTAAGAATGCTTTCAAAAATATATAATTTCATTGCTTATTTTTATCAATTTACATAATGCAAAGTGAGCAAACAGAAGACTTGGTTGTGACTACCCCTTGGCTTTGAACCACCATCAATTCTTACACTTGCACACTTTGTACACTTGCACAAAGTCAGGGATTTTGTAGGATTAGAGCCAGGTGTATGATTATTATACGGTGCTAATGATCATCAATTGCATATGTAGGTTCTTAAATCCCTAAATCAAACAGAAACAGCTGTGTAGGATGCTCATAACTGGGTGAGGAACAGCCAAACTCTGCTGCTAATGTGAGGTTTTGGAAGACTGTCACAAATCATACACCATGGCAAGACTGAGCACAGAAAGAAGACACAAGGTAGTTTTACTGCATCAGTAAGGTATCTTCTAGGCAAAAATTTCAAAGCAGACTGGGATTTTCAAGATTGTTTGTATATATACAAACAAAAGGTGTAGGAGCGCAAGGTCTCTAACATTGACCAGCTCTATGATGTCGTCATGAAGGAGTGGAAGAGGACTCCAGTGGCAACCTGTGAAGCTCTGGTGAACTCCATGCCCAAGAGAGTTAAGGAAGTGCTGGAAAATAATGGTGGCCACACAAAATATTGACAAATTGGGCCCAATTTGGGGTGTACTCCCTTTTGTTGCCAGCGGTTTAGACATTAATGGCTGTGTGTTGAGTTATTTTGAGGGGACAGCAAATTTACATTGTAATACAAACTGTACACTCACTACTTTACATTGTAGCAAAGTGTCATTTTTTCAGTGTTGTCACATGAAAAGATAGAATAAAATATTTACAAAAATGTGAGGGGTGTACTCACTTTTGTGAGATACTGTATACATTGCACATAATTAAAATTGGATATTGGGACTGTACCACCAACCAATTAAGATTTGGTTTATCATTAAAATGACAGATTCAGAATTTCATACCCACTTTACTATTCCACAGTAATAAGTAAAGTCTTACTTTGCAGGAGTATATAAACAGTAATTTAAACACTTGGCCTCCCAGCTAGCAGTCTCTTGCTCAGACACAAAGACATGAATAACTAAAATGTGAAGTGCAATGGAGTGAATTGAAGAGTTGTGTTTAAATTGTAGGTGTACTTATAGCATAATGTTTGGGGTTTAAACAGTAAAGGAGTGCAGTACTTGGAAGAAAAAAGATAATATAATGATTTCATGCAGCACAATGATGTTACTAGAGCTTTAACTCTGTGGCAGGGGTGTAACTACAGATCATGGGGCACCATAACAAAATTTTAATGCATCTCCCTCCCCAGTGACTTTCCTACTGTCATTAAATATGTAGAAATGGCAGGTGGCAGGAAAGCTTTTAGTATAGTCAGCAAAGTACTAAAGTACTATAGTACAGTCTATCAGTGCTGTAGATAGAAATTGTCATGGAATGAGGGGCTTCAGTGCAGGGATTTTGCTTTAAGTGGAACTTTACTCTTTTAATCAACATTGACTATTTTTAATCCTGATGGTGCGAGTTTTAGTAAATAGATAGGAAAGTATATCATATTTATTTGTTTTAGACTTTTGTTTTGCAATTCCTTAGTTACTTGCTCCTTTTCAGGTCTAGGCAAATGATGTCCAACATCCCAGGAGCCTTCAGGAGGGGAGGAATGGTTTCCTCAGCTAAGCACACCCTCCTGCCTGCCTGAGCTAAGGGCAGATGGATCCCAATGCTACATCATCTGTCCTGGGAGTTTGCATTGAATATTAAAAATAAGTTATATAGCTTTTTAGCTTGTGGTATTCCAATGCAGTGTAGTTCTGCTTTAAAGAGTATCTCCACTTTTGTTGAGAAAAAAACCATGCCCCTCTGGTTGATCTATGTACACTACAAGGATTTTGACAAACTTTGTTGCAGATTCCTATCTTATGTTATTTGAAAGAAATATCTGTTTGATTGTCAGTATCCATGTGCCTCAACAGTCCCCCTAATGGGGGCCCCTTCCACCCCCAGCCCCCATATCAGCCCTGTGGAGGACATCACTGTTTGGCCAATAATTTTCCACTTGGCTCAGATGATTTTTAAATTCACCTTTGTTGAGCTGTGTGGTGATTGCAGAGCTGCTCACAACTAAAATTTCGGTCAATTTTGCAAAAATTTGCAAAAATTCATGCTGTCTATGGGGGAAGGAAAAGTAGTAGTGAAAAAAAAAAAACACTTGTGGGCTTCACCACCACTGTGTGCATATTGATTATTTGGACTAAAAAAATCTATTTTATCTGAAAAAGTTGGGGTGTATGCATCGTGTGTGGTGGGGGCAGTACATGTTATGTGTAGGTAGACAGACAGGTTAAAAGAAGCAGTCTGAAAGGTAAATAGAGTATCACCCAAGTCACCTTAGAATGTCCACTGAAAGCCCCCAATTGTCAGGTGATCCCAGCTTTATGACTCCATGCCTTTTCCAATGCAGTCAAAATGTATAAATATCAAAAAACTCATTTTTTTATTGATATATAGCAATGGACTAGGGAAACCTTTATTCCGTCTTTTTGACATACAATGTGTGTTAATGAATACATACAGTATGTATATTATGATTATATGTAAAAAAAAATATATATATATATATATATATATATATATATATATTTTTTTTTTTTTTTTTGGGATATATATATATATAAAAAGGTAAAACGTGAACAAAAATTGTGCAGATCCCGTTATAGTTTCTGTTTAACAGGACAGCTTATTTCACACCCTGGTAGAGTTTTATATATTTATATTTTATTTATAACTTGTAGGTACAGTTCTGTTTGCTGTTCTCAGATTGAATATATTACTGACCCTACTTGTTTAAAGTCCCGTATAATCTGCCTGTTCTAAACCTATTGTGGCCTTCATTCCCTGCTACTCGTAGTTGGTTTTGACCCCTTGGCATTGCAGATTTGACCTTAACCACCTGCTAGTCCTTGTCTGTTCGCCACTACTCCTAAAATATTAAACTGCATAAATAAGACATACCAAACAGGTCACTTTTTTGTAAAAGTGGTGCAGCTGTGGTTATATAGTGTTAACATCTATCCTACAGTTCATTTTAATAAAATAATAAATAATACATTGCACATGAGTCTATAAGTAGACTGTAAAATTGCTGTTTACTTTATGACAAACATCCTAAGCTATGTCCCTAAACACACAAGGCACCATGCTTTATTTTCAAAAGAAAAAATACTACTTTGGCAGCAAGATACTACTCATTCAGGGAAGAACTACTACATAATAAGTGAACACAACTTTTAAAAAATATATGTTTTCTATATAGCACGACCCCAATTCCAAAAAATTGCAATGATTTGAAAATCTCCTATACCCATATTGTATTCACAATAGATAACAGAAAACATATCAAATGTCTAAACTGAGAAAATGTACCATTTTAACCACTTCCATACCGGGCTTCTTCTGGAACTCCTCTCTTACATGTAAAAATCATAATTGTTTTGCTAGAAAATTACTCAGAACCCCCAAACATTATATATGTTTTTTTTAGCAGAGACCCTAGGGAATAAAATGGTAGTAATTTAAACTTTTTATGTCACACGGTATTTGTGCAGCAATTTTTCTAACTCGTTTTTTTTTTTTAGAAAAAAAAAAAGGTTTTATAAATTTAAAAAAAAAAACACTGAAATTATCCCATTTTTTTCTGTGAAAGATGATGTTATGCTGAGTAATTAGACACCTAACATGTCACACTTTAAAATTGCGCACACTCTTTTAGAAAAAAAAAAAGGTTTTATAAATTTAAAAAAAAAAACACTGAAATTATCCCATTTTTTTCTGTGAAAGATGATGTTATGCTGAGTAATTAGACACCTAACATGTCACACTTTAAAATTGCGCACACTCGTGGAATGGCGCCAAACTTCGGTACTTAAAAATCTCCATAGGCAACGTTTTAAAATTTTTACAGGTTACCATTTTAGAGTTACAGAGGAGGTCTTTAGCTAGAATTGTTGCTCTCACTCATTTGCAGCGATACCTTACATGTGTGGTTTGAACACCATTTACATGTGTGTGCGCAGCGAATGTATACGTTCGCTTCTGTGTGCAAGCACGTGGGAACAGGAGATCACTTTTATTCTTATTACAAGGAATGTTAACATCTCTTATAATAAGAATAGGGCATGACAGGTCCAGGAAAGACTGAGATAAACAAAAGAAAAAGAAAACGATCTCAGCCTTTCCAGCCGAGTCCAGAGACTCTGAGAGTCATAGAGACTGCTAGGGACCATCTGGTCCTCGGTATTCTCTATGGTGAACTTTTGCCGCCGGCCGATTCCTTCTTCGGTTCACTGATCGCACGGGTAAGCTGGTAGAAGCACTAGAGGGTGGCAGGAGGGGGGAGTCAATCCGTCTGTAAGAACGATTAAGCGGCTGAACTGCCGCTATGATTGTTCTTACAGTGCAGGGAATCGCCGGCTGCAAAAGATATCTAAATGATGCATGATGCTGCAGGCATCATTCAGATATCTCCACTCAAAGTCCAGGACATCATGTGACGTCCTTGGGCTGGAATTGGTTAAAAAAAAATGTGGTCTTTTTGAAATTGACTGCCTCAACACGTCTCAACAAAGTTAGGACAGGATCATGTTTACAATGATGTAGCATACTCTCTTCTTTTACCAACAATCTGTAAAAGTCTGGGAACTGAGACTAGCTGCTGGAGTTTTGGGAAAGGATTGAATGTTGTCCTATTCTTGCCTGATAATGGATTCTAACTGTTCATTAGTCCTTGCCTTATTTGTCGTATTGTTAGCTGCAAGATGTGCCAAATACTTTTGGTTGGTAAAGGGTCTGGACTGCAGGCAGGCCAGACAAGCACCCGGACTCTTCTACTATGAAACTATGCTGTTGTCATAGATGCAGCATGCGGTTTAGCATTGTCCTGCTGAAATATGCAAAGCCTTCCCTTAAAAAGACATCATCTGGATGGAAGTATACGCTGCTCTAAAAGCTGGATATATCTTGCAACATTGATGGTGCCTTTCCAGATGTGCAAGCTGCCCAATCCATACGCACTAATGCACCCCATAAAATTAGAGATGCAGGCTTTTGAACTGATAACAAATTAGAAGGTCCCTCTCCTCTTTAGTTTGGGGGATGGTTGCCAAAAAGAATGCCAAATTTCAATTCATCTGACCACAGAACAGTTTTCCACTTTGCAACAGACCATTTAAAAATCGCTCTTGCCCAGAGAAGACAGTGATGTTTATGCTCAGATATGGCATTTTCTTTTCATGATAGAGCTTTTAACTTGAAGTTTTGGATGGCACAGTGAACTATGTTCACAGAAAGTGATTTTTGGAAGTATTCCTGTGCCCATGCAGTGATGTCCATCACAGAATCATACCTGTTTTTATTGCAGCGCCATCTGAAAGGCCCGAAAATAATGGGCATCCAGTATTGTGTTTCAGCCTTGTCCCTTGTGCACAGAGATTTCTCCAGATTCCCAAAATCTTTTGATGATATTATGTAGTATGGATGATGATAAATTTAAAGTCTTTGCAATTTCACATTGAGGAACAATATTCTCAAATCCTTCTACAATTTTTAGGCACAGTTTTTCACAGATTGGTGAGCCTCTGACTCTCTAAGTTCTTCTTTTTATACCCAATCCGGTTACTGACCTGTTGCCAATTAACTTTAAAAGTTGCAAATTTTTCTTCCTCGTTAGTACCTCGTTAGTATCACTTACTTTGTCAGCTTTTTGTTGCCCTAACTCTTTTGAGACATATTGCGTCCATTAATTTAAAAATCGCCTTAATTTTTGTTTTTTCAAATGGTACACATTCTCAATTTAAAAATCTGGTATGTTTTCTATTGTGAATAAAATATGTGTTTATGAGATTTTCTAATCATTGCATTCTGGTTTTAATGTAGATTTTTCAAATCGTCCTAGCTTTTTTATTAATATTCTAAAGAAAAAAAATCTGCATGGAAAGTCAAAAAGATAATTGATGAAGTGGAGAAGGACATTCCTGGTTTACCAGGCAATAGCGCCATACTGACAGTAAACTAAAAGGTTTTCAGGACTGAGCACTTCTGGGCTCATTTAACGCCACTAATAGATGGCTCAGATCACTTTTACAGTCAGCAGAGAGTCCAGGCTCTGAAATAAAACCAGGCATTTAAACATTTGTATGAACCCTTCAATTGTCATATAGTATAACATACATTATGCTTTCACTCTGCTTAGAACAGAGCTTGGACATGTCAAGTGTAAAATGTACTTTGTAGTCAAAGCTTTAAGTGACAATTCCAAGTGAAATCAAGAAGCTACTAATGCATTCCAGCACACTGCATACATGCTCAAATTTACAAAGTGTACATAAATGATCGTAATCTGAGTTTTCTGTAATCCGCAGCATCCACACCACACGCAGACCTCCTCCCAGGATCAGTAGGAGTATACATTTTCAAGTTAACATCCTCCTACTTGGCTTCTTGCACCAAAAACAACATTTAAATGCTCAAGGCAGATTAAAATCTTTTGGCTGCGGGAAATATCTTAGTAGTGACATTTTTAATATCAGGCTTTCTGTACGTAAAAGGAAGCAAAGTAGGTATTCCAGCATCCAGTATCACAAACAAGTTTATATTAAGATCTCCAGATTACAGAGAAAAGAGATTGGAATGGATTGGTGGACTAAAGAAACAGCTGGATGACAATCTAAAGTATTGAGCAGGTAGTCTGTTCTCTCTGAATGCTTCTCATGGCTATATTTTAAAATCTGATTTGGCATTTCCCTTTTAATCTCAAGTCTATATTCTGCTATGTGTGGGAGTGAATACAATGTATGCATTTAAAACACCTTTATATATTTTAATAAAATGTTAATTCTTCGAAGGTCTTTATGGCTATTTTGGGGTTTATTTACTAAAGGCAAATAGACTGTGCACTTTGCAAAGTGCAATTGCACTCAGCAAGTTCAGTTGCTCCAGAGTTATTAAATGAGATAAAGCTTCACTTTGCAAGGAATACCCAATCATGAGCAAGGAAAATAAAAAAATAACAGCATTTTTGCTTGCACATGATTGAATGATGGAAGTTGGCAGAGCTTCTGCTCATTTATTAAGCTCTGGAGCAACTGCACTTTTCAGAGTGCGCAGTCTATTTGTCTTTGATTAATCAACCCCTTTGTGTCATTTACCATTGTGCCAACCTCTTGCTGTAAAGTAAAGTGAAGCACTGAAACTCCAAGGAGGTGATAATACCAGGATACATTTCTAGACTGATAAATGCTTGCATTGGCACCAAAAGCAAGAGTGGCAACAGCCAAATAAAACAGTGAAAGGGAAGGAATGAGAAATTTTGTTCCCCAGAAATGCATCAGGTAGAAAAAAATCATACTGACAGCCATCGGTTTGTGAATCAAAAACAAAACATTGTGAGACAATATTCTACTTAACCATCCATTTATGATGTTTTCTTATCTTCATCATAGCCACTTCATCATAATCCTCACCAAAGCATGAGTCAGGCTTAGAATCATAACCAGAAGATACAGTATTAGCCACTCCTCGTCCTCCCATCACGTTTTAACATTTTATCTACATTTGTTACTTTTTTCACTTTTAATTCTCATTGATGGCTTAATTTCTCTAATTCCTGAACATGTTGAAAACACTGGGCTCTTTTACATAGATACTAGCAGGCAGAATTTTCTCAATTTTCTTAAATACCAAACTGTACAGAAAGGCATTAAAATAAAAATAAAGCAATGTATCTCACTGAGCATATCCAATAAATACAGGAAAGAACGTAAAGTTTCCAAGATCACATATCAGAACCCCAATATATCACAGCATTTATCACAAATTTCACCACTGAAACATATCAAAACAATACCCATGCAGTCATAGCACAGAAACCATACTTCTGTGAGTTAAGTTAAGGAGGTCAGTATCATATTATATATTTGTATAGGGTTGAGATAGGAAGATAGCATTTGAGTAAAGATACTAGAATTTTTTTTGAAGCAATCATGGGGGGGGGGGGGGGCTGGGATTGAGGCTCAAATGTGAAGGAGTTTCTGAGCTATAAGGCCTAATGCACATGTTCCAGTGATTTCCAGTAATGTATCCCAAAGCTTTTTAATTTTTGACAGCATCTGTGCACAAAAATACATTGTCTTAAAATATTAATAATATGTTTGACCCATTCCTTTAAAGTGTGTGTGTGTGTGTGTGAGGGGGTGGGGGCAATGTATTTTCAAAACTGTAAAATGATTTTCTTGTTAAAAGTTTAATTAAAGGCAAAACCTTTTTTTTGTTTTGGATAAAGTGGAGATGGATTAGAACACCTATTAGGTTTTTATTGCTGTATGTGTCCCCATTAAGAAGATTCACCCTCTCTATTTGTCCTGTTTACCATTAATATTGAAAGTGAAAGTAAAAGAAAATCCCAGATTTTGGGTTGCCCCCAGAAAACTAATAAATGGAAAATCTTCCAATGTTGACACTAGTTCTGGTGACCTGTGGGACCTCAGGAGTTTCCCTAAATTTGCAGGGATTTCCACTCACTTCCTGTTTTGGCTGTGGGAAAGGAGGTGAAAGTAAATCTTCCCAATGGCCATTGTCTCTAATTGTGACAGCCAGTGGCTCTATGGCCAGGGTAAATAGAAATGGTGAGAGGAGGCACACTTGTTGGCTGCCTCTATCTAAAGTAGAGGTCACGATGGCCACTGTCTCTAATTGTGACAGCCAGTGGCTCTATGGCCAGGGTAAATAGAAGTGGTGAGAGGAGGCACACTTGTTGGCTGCCTCTATCTAAAGTTGAGGTCACAATGGCCATTGTCTCTAATTGTGACAGCCAGTGGCTCTATGGCCAGGGTAAATAAAAGTGGTGAGAGGAGGCACACTTGTTGGCTGCCTCTATCTAAAGTAGAGGTCACGATGGCCATTGTCTCTAATTGTGACAGCCAGTGGCTCTATGGCCAGGGTAAATAGAAGTGGTGAGAGGAGGCACACTTGTTGGCTGCCTCTATCTAAAGTAGAGGTCACGATGGCCATTGTCTCTAATTGTGACAGCCAGTGGCTCTATGGCCAGGGTAAATAGAAATGGTGAGAGGAGGCACACTTGTTGGCTGCCTCTATCTAAAGTAGAGGTCACGATGGCCACTGTCTCTAATTGTGACAGCCAGTGGCTCTATGGCCAGGGTAAATAGAAGTGGTGAGAGGAGGCACACTTGTTGGCTGCCTCTATCTAAAGTTGAGGTCACAATGGCCATTGTCTCTAATTGTGACAGCCAGTGGCTCTATGGCCAGGGTAAATAAAAGTGGTGAGAGGAGGCACACTTGTTGGCTGCCTCTATCTAAAGTAGAGGTCACGATGGCCATTGTCTCTAATTGTGACAGCCAGTGGCTCTATGGCCAGGGTAAATAGAAGTGGTGAGAGGAGGCACACTTGTTGGCTGCCTCTATCTAAAGTAGAGGTCACGATGGCCATTGTCTCTAATTGTGACAGCCAGTGGCTCTATGGCCAGGGTAAATAGAAGTGGTGAGAGGAGGCACACTTGTTGGCTGCCTCTATCTAAAGTAGAGGTCACAGACATTAAACCCCCTTCTAAAATTGAAACCATTGGATTAACATCAAAAAACGTTTTAAAACAGTTTTAAAAGTATTAAAGGTTTCCCCATATCCACATTTTTCATGTACTATCCACAAATACTGTCTTACTATGCTGTCAAAAGCTTTAGTGTTATCTAGCAACAGCAAGGCTCTGTTTACAAGGTTATTGGAAGGCCTTTGCATGCTGACATGAAGTCTACAAAGATTACTTGATGTGGATTTATTTGGTGTAAAGCCAGCCTGATCTGGGTGGATCACAGAGACTATAACCACCTTGAGTCTTCTAGTCAGGACTTTTGCCAGAATTCTAAAAAACACTTGTTAAAAGAGAAATAGGTTTATCAGAATGTGGATCTTTACCAGGTTTTAAAATGAAAACTATACTGTGCTTCGTCATAGATGGTGAGAGGCTTCCACTGTGGAGTGATGGATTAAATACCTCCACAAATTCTGTGTGTCTCTCCACCACTGATGCAGCACGTGAAAGTCCTGCATACCTTATAAGTAAGCCAAATGCAGGTGAGACACACCAGTGGTAGCACCTTGCATGCTCTCCTATATTTCAATGCCGGACTGATAAATCGGAAGAATGATGTTGGGACTTGGTTGTATTAAAGCCAACAACTACTAGGTTGGCAGTTATAAGATATGCAGAGCTTTGATTGTATCAGCAGTGGAGAGATATACAGGATTAATGGATACATTTAATTGCATATGTAGTCTGATTATGGAAATGGTCCCTGGGAGGTAAGTGGCAATGAGCATAGTTGATAGTAATTTCAATAACAGTCTTAAGTGACTCCCTAGATTGTTTGGGACTGTAGCACTATTAGCAGTTGGTTACTTATACTTGTGACCAAGTGCTACAGTAATTACATTCAGGCTTTCATCTGCAGTTACCTGTTACCAGAATGGCAATTACCTGCGGTTTTGCAGGTTTCAACCAGCTTGCCCAGCCTGAGTAAAATGATCAATGCCTAAATTATTTCAAGAGACTGTGATCTTTATGAGATGCACTGTATCTAGTGACATTAAGGCCCCTACTACTTTGTCATATGTGTGTTAAGGCATCCTATTTCTTTGAATGTGCTGCCCAATGCACCAAAAAAGGTGAATGCAGCATTTTTGGCAACACAGTGGTGAATTGACAGGAGTTGTATTGTGCTATTCCACAAAACTGTCAGTATGGTGCATTGGGGTGCCATTCTGAATGAAAGACACCACAGTGCCCTATTGCGCATAAGGTTCATTACTACACATTGCAGTATTACACATGTGCTTAATTTTTGGAGTTGTCCTTTTAAGTGGTAGTAAAGTCCTGGTTGTAAATGACTAAAATGGACCCCTTGCAGGTTTAAGTCATAATATACTAGTATGCACTGTATACTAGTACATTATGACAAACGTACCTACAAAGAGAGCCCTCCATCGCTGAGCTGTCACAGTTCCCCAGAACTTCCATCTTCAGCCAGTCTTCTTTCCGGGTTTGGAATCTTCAGCCCCTTGAATAGCCAGGCAGCAGTGATGTCACTCCCACACATGCGCACGGGAGTGACATTGCTGTGGCATGCAGAGCGGGTCATACATGTGGTCTGAGCTGCACCCGTGTGGCTCAGATCACAATACCCGCTCACAGATAAGAGCGATATTTATGACAGAAGAGAGCTCTAGGGTTATACGGTTAAAAAATCACTGCCTGTCAGCAGATTTTGTATTACCTCAGTTTATACCAATTTAACAAGTGTTTTGCCTTAAAGAGGCCAATTGATTTGTGCTTTCCTATGCAAATATACACAGGGAAAAAAGGTGCATGTAGAATTTCTGACAGAAAACAACAAAGCGCATTAGTGTGCTACAATGCACACTGGTTGGGAGGGTGCACTGGGCAGGGCCATCTTACTGAATGGGCACGCTGGGCAGTTGCGACTTGCCCGGGGGGCCCCACCTGCCCAGTGACACATTCCCAGCCAAGCATTAGTCCCGATTGTTGTGTGCATTCCGCTGCCAAACTTAGCAGGTGGCAAGCGCCTGCCGGCCCTGCGCTGCTGCCAGGCCACTTGGACCGTAGAGGGGGTGCCCACAACTGCAGGAATGCCTGTCTGCCTCCATGGGAACAGACACACACAAGACAGTCGTCGAGTCTGACTCCCGTCCGTGTGTGTGTGTTCACCGGACCCAGCCACTGATATTGGAAGCTGTCATTAGCCTAGCACTGCAGTACCAATAAATATCGCCTTATCAATAATTTGCATTTTTATTCTCGTGGGTGATTGTGTAGGCAGGGCCCTAGTGCACTGCATTTCCTGGGGCCCTTTAATGCTCTTAAGATGGCACTGGCACTGGGGTACCATTCAGAACTACAACACAGAAAAAGAAATTCAACCTAAAGCAGCGGATGGCTGCGCTGGTCTTAACATGTGCAATAGTTTCACATTCAAATGATATGCATAACAATAAACTAAAACAGAAGCTGAGTATCTGTGTACCTGTCATTTTCTACTAATCAGAGAATTTACTTTATTGTCACACTTGCACAACTGGTTACATGCTATAAGTTGCACTTTGCAGATAGCACTAAACAGAAAGAGAAGCCGATTAACTGTGTATTTGTTATGTTTTCTGTAGGACGGAGCACCTGTTTGATTGCTACATGTGTACAACCGGTCAGATGCCATAAGGAAACAGTGTTATGGCAGTTGTTCATTGTGGAGAGAACTAAACGATCTTCTTACCTTATTTGTTGGGAAGCTCCTGAGTCAACAAAACCTTGAGATTGCATAATTATCCTTGCATACCACATATTATACTGCTGCTATAACCTTGTTGTGACAAGAATTTGAACCTTACTCAACCTGATGCATGATCGCTTACTAAAGGGACTATACAGGATTGATTTTGATAAAGAGTTAATCCTAGCTGAAATACCTACAATAGTAGTTTTTGGGGTTTAAGCACTTGACCAGTCCAGGTCAATTCTGACATTACTCAGATGTATAAAACATAGCTTTTTTGTTAAAAAAATTACTTAGCTCCCCCAAACATTATTTATATATATATATATATATATATATATATATATATATGTATATATATATATATATATATATATATATATATATATATGTATATTTATATATATATATATATATATATATATATATATATATATATATATATATATATTAAGCAGAAGCCCTGGAGAAAAAAAAGGTGGGTATTTTTATGTCATGGTATTTGCGTAGCAGTTTTTCAAACGCAATTTTTGGAAAAAAATACACATTAATGAATATGAATGCACACAAACACAATATAACACCCAATTGGTAAAATATAAAAAAAGTAACGTTGAGAAATAGATGTCAAAAATATCATGTTTTAAAATTGCGTATCCCCATGGAACAGCTCCAAACTACAGTACCTAAAAATCACCATAGGGGATGCTTTAAAAGCCATTAGAGGTTACCCGTTTACCAGTTAATATGTTACCAATTAAGAGTCAAGGCCCGTACACACGTACCGATTGTCAGCCGTAAATATTCGGCCAACGTCCAATCGGCCGATTGTCGGCTTGTTAGTATGATGCTTCCGACAACCAACTGCGACTTTTCAGCCGAACAAAATCTGGTGCGCAGGCTTTAAAATTTTTGTTGGCCAACAAAGAACGACCAATTGTTCGTCAGTCAGTACAGATTTCGGCCGACAAAAATGTGATGATCAAGATTGGGCATGCTCAGTGAAGAAAAAACACACGAAAAGTTGACCAGAACATGACATCACTTCTGCAGTTGGTTGTTGTTGGCCGACAAAATTCGTGTGCAGTCTTGAGTACTTTTCAACCAACAAAACAGCACCGGACAAAAGACGGCGATCGTTCGCCCGACAATCGGTACGTGTGTATGGGGCTTTACACAGTAGGTCTGGTGCTGAAATTTCTGCTCTCGCTCTGACGTTCACCTCACATGTGTGGTGCGACTGCCGTTTACACAATACGTGTGGGACTTATATATGCGTTCGCCTTTGTGTGTGAGCATGGCAGGACTTTCAGAATTTTCTTTCATTTTATTATTTATTTAATTTCATTTTTTTTACACTGTTACACTGTTACTTTATGTTTTTAATCACTTTTATTGCAACTACATGGAATGGAAACATCCCTTGTGGTAACAATAAAGCATGACGGGGTCCTCTTTTTTGGAGAGATCTGGGGTCTATTAGACCCCATGGCTTTCCTCTGGCCTTCAAAACATCAGATCACACCAAGATCAGTGTGACCTGATGCTTGTTGAAGCCTGTAATGGCTTGTTTACTGAGCTAAAAAGTGGAAGTGATGAAATCCTTGTTGTTTCTGGTTTCTGACGTCACACATTGGGGGGAACAACATCAGTTCCTTCCACTGTGTCTCAGGAAGAGGATGTCACTGGACACAGCCCGGAAAAGATAGTGATGGCGGTCGGGGGACTGACCCCTTTCAATGCCTGTAAAAATAATCCAGTAGCTCTTAGCTTCTTAGATTACTTTTACAAGACAGACGGCTTAAAAAAATGTTATTTCGGTCATCTGCAGCGTTTAGGTATGTCCTATGGATGAGAAATGGTTAATTTGATATAGGCAAGATTGTCTTATTTTTATGCTAACGGTACAGATTTATGTGATGTAAAGAATTTGCACATTAATATAACAGTAATTAACATTTTTTCTCATGTATATTTATCACTGAGGTTGCAGATACCATTTCTTTATTTTTTTTGTGTAAACTTTTTCTTTTTTTAGAAACCAGTGCAAATTTGAAGTCAGGGATATCTACATAAATTGCCCGCTTCATTACTGGTTTAAATTATTATTATTTTTTTTTTTCTGTGGTTTTTTAAGAGTTTTGACTAGATAATGAGGACTGAAATTTTGGGTGGAGTAGAGATTTAAAATAATATTGGGCTTGATGAAATAAAGGAACTTAAAGGAGTTGTAAAGTCTTAAGGTTTTTCCTTTTCTGCTTCAGCTGTCCCCCTCAGCCCCCCTTTTTCTAACATGAACCCGATCGTTCCAGCGACGAGCATGAGTCCAGTGGCTCCAGCCGCTGTCTCGGGCTCCCATTGGGTAGATTGATAGCAAGAGCCATTGGCTCAAATCCAGTGACGCGGGAGCCAGGGGCAGGGGCGGGGTAAAATCCTGCTGTCTGTGTCAATGGACGCAGCAGCGGGACTCGTTAACACACATGCATGGGTGCCCCCATGGAAAGTAGCTCTCTGTGGGATCACCCGATGAAGAGGAGGAGCCAGAAGCGACGCTGGGGCACTCCTGAAGAGGAGGATCGGGGGTGCTCTGTACAAAATCCTTGCAGAGAGCAGGTCAGTATAACATGTTTGTTATTTAAAAAAAAAGAAAACCTAACCTTTACAATCACTTTAAAGCAGAGAAGGATGGATGCAAGTTGAAGAGCAAAATGGTTTGGTATTAGTGTTTTATTGGGCAGTTATACACTTTATGTTGTTTGTTGCACTTAAGATTTGGCCTTTTTTTTATTTTTGTTTAACTATTTGCATTTTAACGGACCTGTATCATTCAATAATATAATAAGATGACCACTTTAGAACCTGCAGGATTGTGTTAATAATTTGGCTGTTGCAGGTGCTAGGTAATATGTTTGGCAGAAGGACATATAGGGGTGGATTTACAAAAGGCATATAGACTTTGTATTTTGTAAGTGCAGTTGCAGATATTTTCCCCAGAGCTTAGTAAATGTGGTAAAGCTCTGCTGATTTTCATCACCCAATTACTCGCAAGCAAAAATGCTAGTTTTTTTTCTATTTTCCTTGCTCCTGATTGGGTATTCTTTACAAAGGAAAGCTTTGCCTCATTTGCATTTACCAAGGAAAATGAGTTCACTTTCAAACTGCACAGTCTATTTGCCTTTAGTGAATTCACCCCATTATGTACATTGTAAATGTGCCCGTCAATACTGTGCCAGATGTGAGAAGTTAGAGTTCTTATTCTATTGGGTGCGTGTATTTTCCATACTATTTTGTCTTCTAGTTACTGAGATATAGCTGTGCTTCATAGAGCGTTTGCTTGCCAAGTATCCAAACATCATCAGCAGAAATCAAATCATCTTATATAACCTTATTTACACACTTACAATATTCCAGGCTCGGTAAAGACCAGTAAAACAAGAAAATGTTCTGTGAAAAATACTTGATCCTAGCAGAGGGAGAGTTTCATTGTGTGCCACAGGTTGTATGCCTATAGCTCTGATGGCCTGAGGGCCACATGCAGGCCTTTGCTACTCCTTTGTATGGTCCTAATGCCTCGTACACACGCAGCGATTGTTGGCCGTGAATTTTCGGCCAACGTCCGATCGGCCGATTGTCGGCTTGTTAGTATGATGCTTCCGACAACCGACTGCGACTTTTCGGCCGAACAAAATCTGGTGTGCATGCTATAAAATTTTTGCTGGCCGTCAACAGAACGGCCGATTGTTCGTCAGTCAGTACAGATTTCGGCAGACAAAAATCAGATGAGCAAGACTGGGCATGCTCAGAGAAGAAAAAACACACGGAAGGTAAACCAGCACATGACATCACTTTTGAAGTTGGTTGTTGTTGGCCGAAAAAATTAGTGTGCAGTCTAGAGCACATTTCAACCAATACAACAACACTGGACAAAAAAGACCGATCGGTCGGCCAACAATCGTTGCGTGTGTACGAGGCATTAGGCCCAAATCTGCAGTGGAAGAATTCATTTGTCAGGTATTTTTGAACATGATTCCAGTCTCTTGCTGTCTTCTGCAGCATGCCTTCAACCTAAACTGTCTTCTCTAACCTTAAATATACTAAACATTATGTGTAGTCCTTGGATGTTATCTCAAGGCCACTTTTGTTGTCCACTTTTCCTCATTAATTGACTATCATTGGCCTATGGAATCCGTTTATGGAAATCCAACCCTGCATACAATATTTTCAGCCTAAAACTGTCCTTTTTTTTTTACAACAGTTCTTTTCTTTGGAAAAGGTTTAGGCTGGAGTGACATTCATGAGCTTTATTATAACATTTTTAAGTTTTGGTTTTCCTGCAGACTTCAAGGGAACATAGTTTTTTTTCTTTTTGGTGGCACAAGCAGGAGAGGTAAGTATTAAAGTCTCATTATACCCAGACTATGAAAAACTGTCATTGCATCGTATATAACAGAGTGTGCATACTCACAAAGCCACTAAAGCATTATTTTGTGTATAGTGAAATTGGCATGGTTAATCCTACCTTCAGCTGTCCCTCCCACCTTCTCTGTGTGCCCATTGCAGCCTGAGATTGTGTAGACCTTTTTTTGTAATCTACTGAGCGTTCTCCAGTTCCAGGTCCCTTCTATGCTCTTCATTTCCCCCTTTTTCTTATCTGTGCAGCCCATGTGACTATAAAGTCCCACATGTGGGAATATACAAAAAAATCCCCTCCCTCCTCCCCCCATGCCCTCCAATTGTTATTCACTATGGGGGTATGATATAGTATGCTAATTGATTACATTTACTAAGAAACTGACAAGAAAGCTTAATATAAATCAGTATTGATTATAACAAATGTAATTGCTAATACCTGTAACATAAAAAAGAGCCTTGGGTGCAGATGCCATCTGAACAAAATTAGAGCTAATGTCAATCATCTTTGATTCTGCCTACATCATATTAATGCACAAAAAAAAACCACATTTGATATCAAATAAAGATTTATAAGAAGATGAAAAACTGTGTTTTTTATATTCAGAATTTAATTTGAATTGCTCTTCTGAAACAGTTTTTTTTAATTACGTGACCAGAAATTTTTAAGCCATAAGAAAAAAAAATTCCCAAAACATTTGACATTTTCAAAAAAAAAAAAAAAGAAAAAAAAAATCGGTATGGGGTAATTTTACCTGTCAATTAAGGACAGAAACTATTATCTACTGTATCCCAACAATCACCCAACTGTAGGAGGTACAAGATGGTGCCCACAAGCAAACTAAACTGGAGCCCTTCCCCTGCAGTGCCCCCTTGTGGTATAAATGCATATTTCTGTTGTTTGAGGACTGCATAGAGAAATACAGTGTTATTTCAATTGTATTCCAGGATTTGCTTGTCTTCAGCTGAGAGAACTTGCAATAATTTAAAACTTTACGTAAAGTCTCAGAAATGTTTCATTAAGGTCTTCATGTTATATAGTTTGAATACCATGTCATAGATATGTTATTTATCATTTTTTTAAATAAACATTTTCAACTCTCCTTTTCTTTTGCAGACACAGACTCATACTGTAGAGAGCCTACATCAGCAGAGTAATAGACGCCCCTCTGAAGGATCTTTCTGTAAAGATGCCAAAGAACAGGAAAAGATCATGTGACTTCATGACAGCGCTTTAAAAAAATACAGTGGCATGATATACAGGTGCATCTCAAAAAATTAGAATATTGTCAAAAGTTAATTTATTTCAGTATTTCAATTCAAAAAGTGAAACTCATATATATGGTATATAGATGCGTTACACACAGAGTAATATATTGTAAACATTTTTTTTCTAATTTTGATGATCATGGCTCCCCAAATCATCACTGACTGTGGAAACTTCACACTGGACCTCATGCAACTTGGATTCTGTGCCTCTCCACTCTTCCTCCAGACTCTGGAACCTTGATTTTCAAAATGAAATGCACCATTTTCCATAGTCCGTGATGCTTTGGGGAGCCATGTGATCTGCTGATGTTGGTCTACTGTGTTTTATCACGTCCAAAGTCAGCGCAGCCCTCTACCAGGAAATTCTAGAGCACTTCATGCTTCCCTTTACTGACCTGCTTTGTGGAGATGCTGATTTCATTTTCCAGCAGGACTTAGCACCTGCCCACACTGCCAAAAGAACCAATACCTGGTTTAATGATCATGGTATCAGTGTGCTTGATTGGCCAGCAAACTCGCCTGACCTAAACCCTACAGACAATCTGTGGGGTATTGTCAAGAGGAAGATGAGAGACACCAGACTCAACAATGCAGAGGAACTGAAGGCCGCTATCAAAGCAACCTGGGCTTCCATAAGACCTCAGAAGTGCCATAAGCTGATCACATCCATGCCACTCTACATTGATGCAGTAGTTCATGCAAAAGGAGCCCCAAATAAGTATTGGTATACTGCATACTATACGGTACATAGACATACTTTTCAGTAAGTCAACATTTATTACAATCCTTTTTTTTTATTGGCCTTATGTAATATTCTAATTTTCTGAGATACTGAATTTTGGGTTTTCACTAGCTGTAAGCCATATTCATTAAAATTAAAAAAAAGAAATGTTTGAAATATATCACTCTGTGTGTAACACATCTATATGAAATATGAGAGTTTCACTTTTTGAATTGAATTACTGAAATAAATTAACTTTTTGATGATATTCTAATTTTATGAGATGCACCTGCATATGATTTATCTGAATGAATTATGGCAATTAACACTTCTCTGTTTAGTATTGCTTCCTCTTCTTGACAGGTAACAGCTTTATTTCAGGCTTTAGACTATAGACTGAGTCACTTTAAATGCTAATGGAGTTTCTAACTGCCTTGAGTTTTCCTGAGTTAGCATTGAACATAGGAAGTCAAATGCTTCCATTAGATTACACAGGATTTTTGAATGGAAGAGGTGAGGACAGTCTATGTGGAGTGCTCCTACTGAAGAAGCCCTAACTTGGGATGTAACGCGTGTAGGGGGACAGAGCCTTGGGGGTGACATCATCCCGCTGCCATCTTGCTACAGAGTGGAATGCCAGCATATGTGTTTGACATGTGAATTTAAGTTGGTACTGGCGGCAGTGCTTCACTCTGTAAGTGTAATAATTAGCTTTTATATATTTAAAACTTTTAAACAGAGAGCATTAGATCTTGTGTGCAACCCTTTCCTTCCCATATACATCTAGTGTTCCTGATCGTCTTAGGACCTGTGTATCCCATTGTGAGGAGAAAGGAGTGAGGACTTGTAATTTTTGTTGTACACTGTATAATTTGAGTTTTTTCGAATATTCATTTTTTTGTAGCATAGTTTTTAGTATATGGTAGATTTTTGTTGCGCTACACTGCTTTTTTTATTAATTTATGTAATTATTGAGAGTTGTGAATCCACTTAATTGGTGTTAGCTAACAACATTACTTTAAATATTCAGATTATTTTGAGCACAAGTGACTAATTTATTACTGTGGTTGTGCTAAAAAGTTTGTATAACACATGAAAAACATAAGATTAAGTCTCCATTCACACTAGTACGACTTGTCAGGTGACTTGGTAAGCCTGACAATTCACGCACCATCGTGGTCCATTGACTGCTACAGGAACCGTTCTAATAGGAGCGACACAAGTTGCTCTGACTTAGAAAAAGGGTCCTGTACTACTTCGGGGCGACCTGGAGCGACTTGCATAGACATTCATTTTACGAAGTCCGTGCAAGTCGTGCCGAAGTCGCGGTGCACGCGACTTCACAGGTCGCCCCCTGAAGTCGTGCCGCTTCAGTGTGAATCGGCACTAAAAGTGAACAGTCCAGATCAAAGATATGTTGTGTAATGTTTGTAAATTCAGGAAAGTGCCTTAATATTTTTAGTCATCTTGCTTTGTTTATTTTAAGGAGAAGCCTCTTATTTGGTTTAGTCATTTTAGACCAGTTTGAACTAAATTGTAAATTCACTTTTTGAGTATTTTTCTCCTCTTTTAACTTTAGACTGTATGTCTGACTTGCATGTATGTATTGAAAGTCATTCCATTTACATGCAGGTAATTCTTTAGTTAGTACCTACCTACATGGTATTCTTTTATTTAAGTGTGAGCTTGTTTTAAAGACAATTATTTTTTTCCCCAGAAAATAGAGATTCAGTGCCTAACAGATGTAAGGGAAAATCGGCCAAAAATAAGGTTGTTAAGGCAGCATTTGAGATGTGTTTGCTTTCAAAGAGGGGTTCTATAAGATTGAGGTCTGTTGGCATAGACCAAAAGGGTGGTACAGATCGTGGTACAGATCGTGATAAAGAGCATGTACTCAGAATGGTCTGGAGTGTTAAGTGGGGTACCCCAAGGCTCTGTCCTGGGACCAATTCTGTTTAACCACTTTAGGACCGGAGGATTTTGCTGCTTTACGTCCAGGCCACTTTTTGCAACTTGGCACTGTGCAACTTTAACTGACAATTGCGCGGTCATGCAACGCCGTACCCAAACAAAATTTACGTCCTTTTTTTCCCACAAACAGAGCTTTCGTTTGGTGGTATTTGATTACCTTTGCGCTTTTCATTTTTTGCGATATTAATAAAAAAAGAGCACCAATATTTTTCTACTTTGACAGTTAAAAAATATCCAATATATTCAATTTCTGTCATATATTTAGGCCAAAATATATTTAGCTACATGTCTTTGACAAAAAAATTCTCAATGAGCGTATTTTTAACCGCTTTAAGACCGGAAGATTTTACCCCATTCCTGACCAGGCCATATTTTGCGATTTAAAGAAAATAATATTGCTGCGCCAAGTCTTTCATAGGAGATAAATAAATAAATATGTTTGGTGTACAAAATGTTATCACAATAACGCTAAATCAGTCCATCAACTGTGATACTAAAGTGATAAATCAATTTCTGAGCCGTGATTATAAAATCAATAATATTAATAGTCCCAATCCTCAGTGAAAATAGTGACTGAAAGAAAATCAAAAAATCTTCATCCACAGACGTGATCAAAAGTGCTGCATGCTTCACTCCAGGTGCTCCTAGTGACTAGTGACAGATTAGCAGCTCACCTTAGGAACAGACTCCTGAGAGTCAATACACACTCTGGAATAATCACTGCAGTCTGGTTTGCCTTCCCATCACCGCCTCCTGATAGTCCTTCCAGGTTTATATGGCATCGGTGTGGAAAGAATAAAAGCAAGATCTAGTGCTCTCTGATTTTAAGGCTATTTATTAAATCATAAATGGTGAAATCGCACTTACAATTCAAAGCACTTCAGCAGTGCGGACTTATCATAGCATCAAACGTTGCCTGTGGTCTCCGGGAATCGACGTGATGACGTGCAGGCTCCTCCCCCGTACGCGTTGCATCATAGACTTCGTCAGCGGGGTGGAGACTGCGTTAATTTAACGGACAATTGCACGGTCGTGTGAGGCTGTACCCAAATTCAATTTATGTTCTTTTTTCCTCACAAATAGAGCTTTCTTTTGGTGGTATTTGATCACCTGTGCAATTTTTACTTTTTGCGCTATAAACATAAAAAGAGTGACAATTTTGAAAAAATAACAATATTTTTCAACTTTTTTATATGAAATTCCCCCCAAAAAAATGGAAAAATCAAATTTTTTAAACATTTTAGGCCAATTTGTTTTCTGCTACATATGTTTGGTAAAAAAATCTCAATAAGCGGTTTTTGATTGGTTTGCGCAAAAGTTATCGCAGCTACTAACTACAGGAAATGTAATCATTTTTATTGTTTTTTTTTTTTTAATTGTAATGGCGGCGATCTGCGATTTTTTTGCCGGACTGCGACATTGCGGCGGACAGATCGGACCCTTGACTGACATTTTTGACACTTTTGGGGGTACCAGTGACATTACTACAGTAATCAGTAATATAAATATGCAGGGAAGGGGTTAACTTTATTGGTGATCAAGGGGTTAAATATATGCCTCCTGCTTACTGACGTGTGTGGGGGGAGGGGACTGTGTGACACAGGCACAGATCGCAGGTTCAGCAATGCTGAATCCTGTAATCTGTCCCTGCCTGTCACTTAGGAGATCCGCCTGCTTTGTTTACACAAGCGGGCGGATCTCCTCACTCGATCGCCGACAATCGGGGAAGAGCGGCGGTGATCACCGCCTCTCCTCCCCTGGCCCGACTCCCGCTGTGTCTGAATACAGGGGAGCGAGCCTCCGGCGGTGCGCGCTCCGCCCACAAGGGGTGGAGTCCAGCGACGTAGGTCTACGTAGCTGGACGATATGGAGCCACTTTGCCGCAGTACGCTCCATGTGAGCGGTCAGCAAGTGGTTAATTTATCCACAAATTATATAAAGGTGGGAATAAATACCTCAACCCCAATGTTTGCTGACGATACAAAGCTAAGCAGGACAATAACTTCACAGCAAGATATAGAAACTTTACAAGAAAACCTCATTTAAAATAAAGAGGTGCGGAATCACATGGCAAAAGAGGTTTAATGTTGAAAAATGTAAATTAATGCACTTGGGGCCGAAAACATGAACTAGAGGGAGAGCCTTTGGGGAAGTCCAGAATGGAAAAAGATCTGGTGGATCACAGGCTCAACAATGGCATGCAATGCCAAGCTGCTGAAAGCAAAATTTTAGCATGCAATTAAAAGGGTATTTACTCAAGAGATAAAACTATAATTCTACTGCTTTACAAGACTCTGGTCCAGCTGCATCTTAAGTATGCCATCTGGTTCTGGTCACTAGTCCTCAGGACAGATGTGCTGGAACTGGAGAGAGCCCAAAGAAGAGCAATAAAGCTAATAAAGGGGGATGGAGGACCGACTACAAGCATTAAACCTTTTCTCCTTGGAGAAAAGACGCTTGAGAGGAGATATGATAGTAATATACAAATACTTCAATGGTTATTCAAGCATAGGGTAAAAACTATTCAGTTTCAGGGGTTCTTTACTGTCAGAGCAATAAGAATGTGGAACTCCCTTCCACAATTAGTGGTGTCAGCGGAAAGTATTGATGATTTAAAAAAACTCTTAGATAGGCATCTTAGCAAATGCAGTATATAGGGATATGGGTAATGATAGGAATATAAACACACCCACACAAGTTCAACTGGATGGACTGGTGTCTTTATTCAACTTTACCAACTATGTAACATGTTGTCCCTGAAGTTGTTGTGCTGAAAGCAGACAAAATGGGAAAGTGTAAGGATTTGAGTTACTTTGATAAGTGTCAAATTGTAATAGCTAGCTGAGTCAAAGCAACTCCAAAGCTGCAATTCTTGTGGGATGTTCCTGGTCTTCAGTGGTCAGGACCAAAAGTAGTAGGAAGGAAGGAAAACTAGTGACTCTGCAACAGGGTCATGGGTGGCCACTGCTCAGTGATGCAAATGGGGAGCTAATGCTAGCTTGTGTGGTCCGATCCAATAGGAAAACTACTGCAACTCAGATCTGCTACTGTTGGCTTGTCGATAGCTACCACAGCATACCTTCAGAGGTCTAGTGGAATCCATACCTCGAAAGATTATGGTGGGTAGCCTAATGTTTTTGCTAATTGGTTTAGAGAGGCAAGAAATACAATAATGGCGAGAGATGCTACAAATTCTACACATGCAATAAACGTTACCGTGATTGTAAATGGTTTTTTTTTTCTTTTAATAACAAACAGGTTTATACTTACCTGCTCTGTGAGCTCCTAGCTTTTCCTCTTGCTTTCTATGGGAGCCCTCATGCGGGCTCACTCCCGAGCTTCACTGTCTCTGTCTATAGCTCCTCACTGGCTTGGATTGACAGCAGCAGTATGGAGCAATGGCTCCCACTGCCTCAGCAAGCCTATAAGACCAGGAATTGAGGGAGAGAAAAGCTGCAGATGGACACAGCACTGGATTGAAGGAGGGCTCAGGTAAGTTAAGGGGGGGTAATATTGCCTAAACATTTTTTACCCTAATGCAAGAACATTTTATTACCCTAAAGCATTGTAGTAGGGTAAAAAAATGTTTAGGCTTTGTAACCACTTTAAGGCTGCATTAACGTGTCTGCATTTATCATGGTATACAGCTGTAACGGTGCATTTTACAGGGGTTTGGAGACAATAAATCCTATGGCAGGTGCATTTTAGTGGAAAGTGCCAAAAAGATGGATCAAGGAAATATGCTAATATGCAGAGGTAAGGTACTTGTAAAAAGTACTTTTTAGATGTGTGCTTTTTTTTCTAATTTAGCAAGATGAAGGCTCGATTTTCTTAGACGCATTGCACTGACCACAAAAAATTAGAGGAGGGACCTGCGCACATGAAGAAGGGGCTACAGGCTTCACTGCTGAGAGATCAATTTGAAACATGGGATTTTATGAACAGTGAATATTTTCCTAATTTTGCAGATGTATGAATAAGTGAAATATCACTGTGACCCTCTTGGATGACAAAGAGTGAGTCTGTCCTGTGGAAAGAAACTGTGAAAGACAGGCAGAATCACTTTAGGATGAGAAGAATATTGACATAAAAGGGCAGCACAAAATTCCCATGATTTAAATGATGAAACAAACACTGGAAGCAAGGAAGGATGAGGTTGTAAGAACATCATGTCCCTGTGCAGAATGTGGTCCTAAATCTTGCAGAGGCATCACATGCAGTGTGTACTGTATGTACTGATCACTCGGATCAACTGATCAGCCATGTTGATCAGGTGTACGGTAGTGAGAAGCCTTCGCACAAAATGTTCTGATGCAAGATGCTTGCCTACTCTGTCGTAGCTTGGGACACCCAGGTGCAGGTGAAAATTAGTCTGAGAGCAAAACCAGCTGCTAAGAAGAAGAGCTTAGCAAAGGTTTTATATTTTTACTCACTGGGTCCATAAAGTGTAGAGACTTGGCAACAAAGCCTGTTGCCTTGTTAAACTGAGATACATGTGGGTTCACCGATTGTGTCACTGACCCCTTCTTCACCAATATCCCAGAGAATTGCTAGAAGGTATTTTGGAGAAAAAAAATTCTCTATCTGAATGTTCTCTGTCAATCGATTGGACAAAATGAAAAGCATTTGTGTCTGTAAAAACCAAGCTGTTTGACAGCTCCACTCTCGGAGGTACAGTAATTGACCCTTTCAGTTTAAGTGTCTAAAGTACAGCTTGGATCAAACTATGAAACATTTCAGGACAGGAAGATATATCCTATGACAATCTCCCTTTGGTAACCGAATAAAAGGGTCTGTAAGTAAATCAACCACAGAGGCCAAAGTATGCAGAAACACAGGTAAGATCACTTGCTCTGAATCAGACTCACAAAAGCCCTTGTGGTGTGCTTGATTGTGCTGTGGTTTGGTGTAATACCTTAGAACTTGGACAGAAAGGCCTCCAGCATGAGGGGTAACAGTGGAGAATTAAGCCCCGTACACACGATCAGATTATCGAATGATCTGTCGTCCGTTTTTTGTGGCATGCTAGTCTGATGTGGAAAGTGAAGAGGTTATTTTCATACGAATTATCCCGTACGACAGAATTCTACTTCAGAAGTGATGTCATGTGCTGGATTGTTTTGTATGTGTTCTTTCGTCTCTGAGCATGCCTAGTCTTGCTCTTAAGATTTTTTTCCGTTGTCCTCGCTTCGGCAGGACATATACTAAAATTGGAGCGATACAGAGAAGATTAGCATGGCCCCTGCGCAAGGATGACACACATATTCGTGAAGCGTTCCATATTTTTCATGAGAGCGACTGTTAGGGCATGGGCCCAGTCATTGAAATTGACGTGCCCCAGTTATGTTGGATCCTCTCCTTCCGAGCCGTTGTGGATGAAGCCTACTTTTCCCCATTTTCGTCGCTTACCCGATTTGATGTTGTGGGCGACGCGGGGTATAAAAACCTTGGGTGATATAACAGCGGCGGGGGCTCTCTTACCGTTTGCGGGAGAAATTCGACCTACCAAGTGGCTTTATATTCCGATACCTCCAACTGCGTCATGCCTTTCAGGCCCAATTTGCCTCATCCTCTATAGAGCTGTCTCCTTCGGACTTAGAATGCGTGTTGACCTGTGATACTACACTCAAAACTCTCTCCACTGTGTACAAGGATATGTTCCGACTTACACCCCCTGGTATAGTTAGATGTAGGGAAAAATGGACGGCTGAGGTGCCAGACCTACAGGGGGAGGACTGGGATGATGTATGGACAGAGCCTTTCAAATATTTAGTTGCTGCTAGGGACAAGCTAATACAATTTAAATACCTCCACAGGATCTACTATACTCCGGCCCGTCTAGCCAGAATCTTCTCGACTTCGTCTGCGGAGTGTTGGCGTTGTTCCGCTTCCCCCGCAGACGCAACTCACATTTTTTGGGACTGTGGGCAAATTCAGCTGTTTTGGACTGCAGTGACTTCCTGTCTCGCCGAGGTGCTGCTGACTCCGATTCCGCGAACCCAGCGAGTCTGTTTGCTGGGTTTGGTGGAGGAGGTGGTCCCCTCTGTGGCACACAGGACTTTGCTGAGCATTCTTCTGTTCTATGCCAAAAAGGCTATTTTACTGCATTGGAAGAAGGTTTCCCCGCCATCCTTACTGTTCTGGAAGGGCCTATTCAATGCAATGCTACCCCTCTACAAAGCCACCTATGTCTCACGAGGTTGCCTGAAAAAATTTGACAAGGTTTGGAGGGCGTGGTTGGACTCCTCGGACACTGTGGGCTGAAATGTATATTGTGTAACTGTTATGACGCTGGAGAGTTGAAAGCTCTGTAGAAGTGTACATATGCCATCTTGTATTCCAGTTTTGTAGTCCTGCAGGTACGGCCAGATACTGGGTTTCATTAATGCTAAATTGACATGTTTTGTTCCCGGGTAGGGGGGAGATGTGTTGTTTATGTGAAGGGACCGGAGGTTGTTTACTCGGGGGGTCGGTGGTAGGTCGTGATGTCCTTGGACGGTGGCCTGCGCTGACCCCCTGACCTCGTCGCTCCTGGTCTTCTCAAGGTGCTGGTGCTCGTTATTGGGTGGGTGGGGGGGGGTTGAGGGGGGGGGAAGGGGGTGGTTGTTGTTGGGTTATTGTCTGCCTTCTTTTTGGCTGTTGTGTATGTCTGTTTGTGTTACTCTGTTCTTTTTTAAAATCAATAAAAAGAATTTTCCAAAAAAAAAAATATATATTTTTTTCCGTTGAAATCTGTACTAAGACGAAAATCAGACGTTGTATTACGGATGACATAAATTATATAGCCTGCACATCAGGATTTTGTCAGCTGAAAAGTCGGAGTTGGCTGTCGAAAGCACCATACTAACAATCCGAAAATCGGCAGATCAGTCGTCGGACGAATTTTCCCTACAGATCTTCTTATCGTGTGTACGGGCCTTTAGAGAAACAAACAGCAGCTGCACAGAAGGATCCACTAAGAGATAGATCATGGGAATTAGCGTAGTTAGCTCAAAGGGTTTTTTAAAAACATCATAGGATGATTTAGCCTGGCCCTTATCAAACACAGAGCACATAAAAACTGTAAACTAGGCTTCAAAGGTCTTCCATCAGCAAGATTACTCTTTTCGGTAATGCTGCCAGAATCAGGGAAAAAGTCTGAAATGTAATTTGGTGCCCTTAAGGGGATTTCTACACCCTGGGAAGGCAAAAGGCTGCCAAGCGATCCTTATAAGAACCTTAAGGAGGGGTAAGATCACTAGAAGTCACAGAAGTGTGAAGCCATTGTTTTTTGTGCTCCAAATGAACTGAGGAGTCAAGCAGGAACGAGTGCAGAGAGCAATTTACATGATGTTTCCACACTGTAAAGATTGTTCTGGCATGAGCTGTGCACACTACTTGGAGTGGTGCACCAGAAATGTGCCCTCCAGGAAACAAATTAATGGACAAGGGCTCCTACAAACAGGAACAAAGGTTCCTAGTCTGTTAAAATGGAAATTATTTTTTAGCAAGAAGATTGATGGCAGCTCCAGCAAAAAGGTTAGTTAGCCACAATACATATTAGTTTGCAAACACTATCCCATACCCTCCTAAGCAGTCTTTGGATCTAGGGGTCCAGTATAGATGATCATGCAAGATTGTGAAAAAATCTTTAGCTTGAGTATCTTGATCCAGTAGAGATGGAGAGAGTTTTCCTATATTCTATGTATACTTAATAGATTGGGCTTACTCAGTATGTGTAGGGGGTATAGCCAAAAGACGAGAAGATGTCCAACCCCTTTTGCTGGGGGAAAACACATTTTTCCTGTGCTGGTCCTGAAACAACATAGGATCAGCACTGGATCATGAATAAGGAACTACTTTGTATTTATTGTAATGATCTTATACCAGTCTTTTCTTGTTTACAAATAAATGTTATTGCATTACCTATCTTTAAGGCTACGTTCACATATTGGCGTTGCTATTACAGGCGTTTTTATGGGCGTTTTTGCAGGCGTTTTACAGGCGTTTTTTGTGCAGGCCTTTTTTAGATTGACTGGAGACCAATGGAAAACGCCTGTAATCTGCCCAAAAAGAAGCTCACTTTTTTGAGCTTCAGGCGTTTTGCTTCAGGTGACAAAACGTTCAGATGTGAACAAGGCCATTGAAATGAATAGGATTTGTCTTGTTGGGCGTTTTGAGAGCTGATCCTAGAGCAGAAAAACGCCCCCAAAATGCCCCAAAACACCTACATGTGAACGTAGCCTAAAAAATGAAAGCGGTGTTCCAGCCGCCCCCTACAAAAACAGGTACCCACTCCCCCTCTCCCCCGAAAGGTATCAAATGTGACACCGGAGGAGGGAGAAGACAGATAAGCAGAAGTTCCACTTTTGGGTGGAACTCCACTTTAAGTACATATATATTGATTACATTGACTGATTTCTGTTGGAGGATGCTTGTGTGCTTCAATCTATTTAAGCATAAGAGTGTCACAACACATTGATTTGTGAGCAGAGGGCACCATTAGAACATCTACTATATGTCAAATCATGATACTGTCACAATATCACAAAAGTATCACATATGTTTGGACATGTCACTCCACAGACATCATATCAAGCTATCTATTTACAGCACACAGGGTTTATTGAACCATCAATCTTGGATGTCAGAGATTGTAATTTGTTTTCTGGGGGGGGTTACATTATCACCCTTCAGGTGTTAGGCAATTGGGAAGCTATTTGTCTTAATGAGGGGCATTTTGTGTGTGGCTCTCACAGACAGCTAGTATTCTAGGTGGTTTTAGCATGTGGTGGATGGTCATGTGTTCCTGTAAATTCTTTGAGCCTGATAGAAGGGGTTGGGTATGGGTGAGTGGCCAAAAGCCTGGTAGGGCCACATGGTTAATCATAAGTCTAGGGGTTGCTTGAATGTCCATAAGTCCTGAAGAAGCATGACTGTGATCAGTGTAAATTTTCAATGGTGATCGGGGGTGGGGGAAGGACTATGGTAGGTGCTAAATGCATCACAAGTGGGCAGTGGCACTGTTAATAAGGATAATCAGATGTGCAGTTAATAAGGATAATCAAGGGATGGCTGGTTCAACCGGTATAGTGATGCATGTCTCATGCATGTCCAAAATGTATTTTTACACAGCAAATATATATATGTACAAATGAAGACAAAAGGCTTAATACATGGCTTAATATACATGTGTATACATGTAAACAGTTTTACTGGTGAAAGGGTTTGTGATTCTGCAGTGCATTATGCACTGCAGTTAAATCAATACAACTTGGTGGCTTTGAGTGGATAGAGAAGGAACAGCAACTCACTGATGAGCTCATCTCTGCATTCTCTCCTTAAACCAGAAAGTTTCATTTTTTAGATTCAAAACCCTATGCAATACACTTTATTGATTTCATCATTTTTAACACATATATACTGTATTTATAGGTATTATATGTTCACTTTAGTATATGAATAATTGATTTATGCAGCTAGCGAGCGCTGGTACATATGTGGTTAGATTGGAGCACACTAGGGGGTATTTAACCACCTCAGTACTGGACACTTTTACCCTCTTCCTGCCCAAGCCATTTTTAAGTTTTCAGCACTGTCACAAATTGAATGACAATTACTCAGTCATGTAGCATTGTATCCAAATACATTTTTTTTGTCATTTTTTTTACACAGAGCCTATTTTTGGTGGTATTTAATCACTACTGGGTTTTTTATTTTTTGGTATATACAAAAATACCAAAAATTTGAAATTTTAAAATGCCAGTGACTCTTTTTTTGGAAAGAAGACAGTCCCTTTTGAAACATGGTCAATAAACAGGCAAATCAAGAACACTGATTCTAACTATACTGGTCTGGCGACACTGTGGCTGGTGTGGCGGTGATCGGAGAACTGTGACTGGCTGAAAACTATTATAGCTTGTTCACACGTGAGATTGGGGGGTGGTAAAGCCTTGCGATTGAGCCATGGTTTTACCAAAACTCAACAACTACCTCCTTTAGCTGCAGGGGCAGTAGCTGGGGGTGTACAACTGCTGTTGCTGCAATGTTTTGCTTTGCAGATGTGGAAGGAATTATATCCCTTGTATGTCCTCAGATCATGACCCATTCAAATGAATTGGGGTTGCTTGTGCGGGGTTCAAGGGGCTAACGCAGGTGGTGAAGAGGAGATACAATGTCTCCTCACTGCTAGTCACATGCTCTCTAAAGAGTGTTCCGAACATTGATGTCTCTTAAAAGAGCATTGCACATGTGGAAAAGTCCTGATGGTGACATTGGGGGTTTATTTACTAAAGGCAAATCCACTCTGCACTACAAGTGCACTGCAAGTGCACTTGGAAGTGCCTTTGGAAGTGCAGTCAATGTAGATCCGAGAGGGACGTGCAAGGAAAATAAAAACAAAATTTTTGCATGCAGATGATTGGATGATAGAAATCAGCAGAGCTTTCCCTCATTTCAGATCTTTCCCCCAGATCTACAGCGACTGCACTTGTAGTGCACAGTGTATTTGCCTTTAGTAAATAAACCCCATGACTGCTGTGGCGATGATCAGGGACACTGTAACTGCCGTGGAGGAGATCAGGGACACTGTAACTGCTGTGGAGGTGATCAGGGACACTGTAACTGCTGTGGAGGTGATCAGGGACACTGTAACTGCTGTGGAAGTTATCAGAGACACTGTAACGGCTGTGGAGGTGATCAGGGACACTGTAACGGCTGTGGAGGTGATCAGGGACACTGTAACGGCTGTGGAGGTGATCAGGAACACTGTAACGGCTGTGGAGGTGATCAGGGACACGGTAACGGTTGTGGAGGTGATCAGGGATACTGTAACTGCTGTGGAGGTGATCAGGGACACTGTAACTGCTGTGGAGGTGATCAGGGACACTGTAACTGCTGTGGAGGTGATCAGGGACACTGTAACTGCTGTGAAGGTGATCAGGAACACTGTAACTGCTGTGAAGGTGATCAGGGACACTGTAACTGCTATGGAGGTGATCAGGAACACTGTAACTGCTGTGGAGGTGATCAGGGACACTGTAACCGCTGTGGAGGTGATCAGGGACACTATAACTGCTGTGGAGGAGATCAGGGACACTGTAACTGCTGTGGAGGTGATCAGGGACACTGTAACTGCTGTGGAGGTGATCAGGGACACTGTAACTGCTGTGAAGGTGATCAGGGACACTGTAACTGCTATGGAGGTGATCAGGGACACTGTAACTGCTGTGGAGGTGATCAGGGACACTGTAACTGCTATGGAGGTGATCAGGGACACTGTAACGGCTGTGGAGGTGATCAGGGACACTGTAACTGCTATGGAGGTGATCAGGGACACTGTAACGGCTGTGGAGGTGATCAGGGACACTGTAACTGAAGTGGCGGTGAGTAGGGAAAATTTGACTGGAGTGGCATTGAGTAGGGAAAATTTGACTGGTGTGGCGGTGAGTAGGGAAAATTTGACTGGTGTGGCGGTGAGCAGTGTGACACTGTATTACTCTGGAAAGGTGACCTGTCATTTTTTATTTTACTCTTATGACTGCTTCTATGGTATCTAGACCAATTACAGTGACCTTGTGCTGAGCACTGTGATCTGCTGTGTCCACTAGACACAGCAGTCGCAGGTGATGAGCGCGAGATGCATGAATGGGAAGACGTCCAGGGACATCCTCCTGGACCTGGAAAACACCCGCCCGGCTGTATATGTGCATTTGCTGGGCGGAATGTGGTTATATTTTACTAGCAGCTGGTAGAAAGAATACAAAAGGGAGGGATTTAAGATCTTTCAGCACGCGGTTTATTATTATTGTTGTTTAGATACGGTGAATCCTGACTGACTGAGGCAGCCCATAGATGAGTCATTTTTTCCTCGTTCAACCAGCCGGTGGGGAGGATAGAGTAAAGAAAATATGACAGGGTGGTTGTACAGAAGTCAATTGCTAGATTGACTTCTGCAAACCCTCCCTGCCCACACAGGGATCAAAATTCATCCAGCCCCTGCTGAAATGACCGAATTTTGATCCATGTAGGGCCAGCTTAACAGTCTGAATGTTGATGTGTAGGGATTACAGGAGTATAGTACCAAGTGTTTTATGTTCTACTTTATAATACAATTACTGTAAACTAAACCTGTGAGTAATGATAATTGGAGGCTGCCATTGCTGACCTCTCCTTTTGAAAATGCTAGTGACCAGTCTGTCATCATTTTCTTTACCACTTTGAGTCGCTGACCTGGAGAAAGTATACCAATCAGGCCTTCTAAATTTTCTCTTTTTTTTTTTTTTTCTGATCTGCATAATTGTTCTGGGTCAGTGACACAGAACGTATAAGGGCCAATGGATCAGCATAATGATGGGCCAACAGGTATTTCAGAAGTAGGTCAGCAATGGTTGCCCGTATGTTTCTCCTTTAAGTATTTTTCATTCGATAACTAGATTAAATTGGGGTCTTTTATATCTGCCTACGCTTACACTAATACATAAACAATTCATCATTTAGATGTGAGACCATATCATATATAAATGTAATATAAAAACAGTTACATCGGATAACTGAATGTCTTTGGGGGAAGGGGGAGGGGGGCTCCATTCGATGATGTGTGGGTGTAAGGCAGGAGGGATCCTCAACATGGACTAAATTATCAATCTGTATATGTGGGATAATTTGCAGGAACCCACACAGATTCTAATCATGTATCTCTTAGGAAATGGCTCTTGCAGCAAATAGCTCTTTACATAGACCTGACTGCCTTCATTTCCATTTACGTGTAATATAGTCAATATCATACTACATTTTAATAATTATGACATTCTCCAAATAGCTACATACTGTTTTCAATCTGCATAGCTGTAATATTTCATAAAAAGGCTATTATAAATATCTTCCCAGTTCTGCATATTGTTAAGAGGGAAATTAGGCACCATTATGCCTCTATATACATCTCTGAAAGATGCCAAAAAAGGATAACTGTAAATATTCATAAACAAATATACCCATAATTATCGTATCTGAGTCTACAATGTTTAATTTCAATACAGATCTGCTTAGATTAGATGTAATTTTGATAGGACAGTGTAGAAATTCCAATAAGCCAATCATCCTTTCACAGATCAACACTATACTCCTATGCACACATTTAAACAGCATCAAAACCCTCTGCATCCTTTATCCAAAGATATGATGCTTACTTTTCTGTTTAATTAGGTTATCTGTCTGCTGATCTTCAGATTTATGGTGCTGTAAGGAGACTCCCTGCTCTGGCAGAGACAGGCTGCTGAGACTGCAGAAAGTAATACGCTAACCTGAATACAGATGAGCATGGAAATGGGAGGCAGTGAGGAAAGGCTTACATATATCTATAGACAGAATTACTGACATGCAGACATGGAAGGAATACTGCAGAGATCTGCTGAAGAAAAAAACTGAACACATTCTTCTGTTGATGAAAACAAAGCAATTTTAGGACAAACTATAGAAAATCAGTTAGCACCATTCTTGCAATCTTTGACAAACTGTATTTTTCCACCTATAGCTGGTGCAACTGGGTGGGTATGTCATCTTTAAATATGTCCTCCCATGCACCGGGCTGCAGTTAATTCCATGTAACACGCAGGATGCTGAACAGAAAGGATGATAGCTGTCCTGTCTAAATTGGCACTGGTATGTGTGTGCGTTTGAGATAAGGACCTTAGACTGTAAGCTCATTGACGATAGTATGTAAAACATTGCATAAATTGACTGTACCGTATGAATTTCTGCTATAAATAAAATAAGAACCTCAGAGCTGTGTATGCTTGCGTGTTTTTTTATACAATCACCTCTATTACCGTAGCTATATTGGAACATTCATTTCTGTTATCTAATGGCTGCTTATACATTGCAAGAACCGAGCTAGACATGAGACCAATATGAGCTTCTCTAGTCATACTTAAAGTGGTTCTAAAGCCGAAACATTCTTTACCTCAATGCATCAGTGTTAATTTAGTCGACTAAAACGTTTTAGTCGACTAAATTAACACAATTTTAGTCGACTAAAATACAACTAAAACTAAAACAATTCAGATGACTAAAATACGACTAAAACTAAAATGGCATTTTAGTCTTAAGACTAAAGTACGACTAAAACTAAAATGGCATTTTAGTCAAAAGACTATAACTAAAACTAAAAATTTGCTGCCAAAATTAACACTGGTGCATGCTCAAATCTTAATACCATAAATAATACATTTTAGATTTTTCACTCTAGGACTAGCAGTAGTATATAAAGTATATAATGAGTTTGGAAATTGTAGAGAAATGCTTAAATAATGCATTACAAATTACAATTGAACTACACCCATTCGATTATAGATGACTAAAATGAGTTTTAGTCGACTAAAATGTACTGGAGTTTTAGTCGACTAAAGACGACTAAAACTAAAACACTTGCAGAAGACTAAAATGGGACTAAAACTAAAATGCCATTTTAGTCCTAAGACTAAGACTAAAACTAAATTGAAATTTGCTGCCAAAATTAACACTGCAATGCATTCCCTGCACTAAGGTAAAAAATGCTTTGGTAACACTATCGACTATCGTTCCCTCAGCCCCTCCCCCCGTACTTAAATGGGCCCTCATTCGAGCCAGCCCTGTGTCCATCTGTAGCGGTTCTCCCCGCTCTCACAGGCTTTGCTGAGACTCTTGCTGCTGTCAGTCAAATTCTGTGATGAGGGATCAGGGGAAAGGGCTGAGCCACACTGTCTGTGTCTATGGATCGAGCCTACAGGTGTGCCACCATAGGAAGAGGCTTCCTATGGTGGCACACCGAGAAGAGGAGGAGCCAGGAGTGCCAGTGGGGGACCCGAGAAGAGGAAGATCAGGGCTGCTATTTCATTGCACAGAGCAGGTAAGTATATATATTTGTTATTTTTAAAAAAAAATGTTGACTTTCTTTATAGTGGTTGTACATCCTTACATTTACACAGAGAATAAATAAGCAAATTCTCCTCCATAAATTGTAATTGTTTATCTGCAGTCTTCTCTTCTCTACAGCCGCTCAAAGTGAAGAATTTATACAGCGTGGCTGAGCTTTTAGAAAGCAGGGGGCGGGTAGATGAAGTTACACTCTGCAGAGCACAGAGAGAGCTGATTGGAGGGAAGGGGCACACCCACCCCCCCTTCACAAAGCACACAGGAACAGAGCTGAGGCTGTCAATCAGAGGTTGTGCTGGAGCTCCCTCCCTTGTAACCTTTGTTCTCTTGGTGTCAGGAAAACTTGTCAGAAGCGCAAATAGCAGAGAAAAGGGGCGATAGACACAGTGCTCTGGATTGAGACAAGTACACATGATGGAAGGATATGCTTTGTTCATATTTCATGTCTGAGGTTTACAGCCACTTTAATCAATGCAGGAGTCTAAGCTGAACTCAAGCCACACGAGAAATGACAGTGTTAAGTAGCTTGAGCATATTTTAGACTTTATGCACTAAACATATTCCTGGGAACCCCTATGGATGTCATCATTTGACAAAGTGCATTGGGGCGGAGCCAGATGGGCCGAGGTTACCATGTACTGCACTTACTACTGATTGGGGTTTGGAATGTTCGTACTGATTAGAGCTATAGGACATTGGCACATGTGAATGTTTTTAATCCTTCTTTTTATTAAAATAGTTTTAAATATTATATACTATTGACGTATTTTGGTTCCTTTTTCATATACAGTATGTTGATCCGTGGGAGAGATGGTCACATGTAAAAGGTGGACGAGTCTGTGACAAAGCCTGGAGAAGAGAAAGTTTGTGTTACTATGCTGTGTTGGGGTCATTCGCCTCTGGTAAGCGCTCTTTGATGACACTATGGTGGTGTGTATTGGGAGAAATGTGCTTACAAAGTAGAACACAAATGTTGGCACTTCATGGGACTTTGATTCGTATTTTGTGATTTTTGATTCACTGAATGCTAGTATTATTTAAACATATATTTTTTATATATTGTATGTTATATGCACTGAGTGGAACACTTTTGGACACTAATTTCTTTTTTAATATGATCTTGTATAGTTTATTTATTTAATAGAATTTGTGCTGCATATTTTATTTTTAGTTTAACCCAAAATAGCAGATGTGAACTGGGAATGAGATGAATGAGGGCAAAAAACTACCTGCGTTTCTATATGAACGTATTTATGCGTTAGTTTACCTAAGTGACAAATTCAATTTAGCATTCTAGGGGCATCTCCATGGTGTAATGTCACATGAAATTCCAACTTCTAAAAGTATTAATAGACCCAGATCTGGAAAATAAATAAATGTACACTGCTAACCTTTGCAGGTGGCCAGAAAAACACAAAATGTACAGTATATCAGTATATCATGACGAACATTTTTGGGTTTTAATTTTTCACATTATCCAGTATTGTGCAAAAGTTTTAGGCAAGTGTAAAAAAATGCAGTAAATTAAAAATGCTTTCAGAATTTGAAGTGTTAATGGTTTATTTTTATCAATTAAGAAAACAGAAAATAAATAAACAGAAGAGAAATACAAATCAAATTAATATTTGATGTGACCAGTCTTTGCCTTCAAAACAGCATCTGTTCTTCTAGGTATATTGCACACAGTTTTTGAAGGAACTTGGCAGGTACGTTTTTCCAGACATCTTGAAAAACTAACCACAGATCTTCTGTGGATGTAGGCTGGGTGAAGTCCTTCTGCCTCTTCAGAAGAACTCGATGTGGTTAGGATCAGGACTGCTGATAAGGCAGTACCCTCCTGTACTGGGCCTGGGTCCCATCAGTTCAAAAATGGGGCCCGGGCACCTGCCAAGCAGGTACTGTACTGCCTTACTGCCAACTCTCGTACTGTTGGGGCCCCCCTGTGACCCAGGCCCCCTACAGGAGGACTGGTGGTCCCCCTTTATCAGCGGCCCTGCCTCCCCTTGCAGCGCCGCTGGATTCTTCTCTTTCTCCCTCTGGCTGTGCTGCAGTGGGAATCAGTATCTGTGCCCCCATCCCCCTGCTGTTCGGTCCCTCTGTGTGCTCCCCTGCCCTGCAGGGCTTCAGCCTTCCCTCCTCTTCTCGCCCGCCACTAGCTGCTGTGGGCACACAGGGGGATTGCTTGGGGATGTTGAGTGGGGGTGGAACCAGTAAATATGTACAATTTACCAGCCCTATCTTTCCCTGAATGAACGCAGTGAGTAATCAGTGACCATTCACCATTGAAGCATAGGGAACTGTGTTTTCTATGCTTCAGTTTGGGAATGAACAGGAAACCGCTCAGTACAAAGCACTACCAATTTTTTCACTATGCAGTGCAGCTGAGACTGCAGAGAAAGGAATCTATGTCCTCATTCCCTTTTTTCTGTTTCAAATGTGAGACTTCAGGGGTCAGTTTAGACCTCTTATTTTTCACCAAAGCTCCCTCACCCCAACAGGGCAGTTAGAAAATGTATAAATAAATAAAAAATAGAATTCTAAAAATAATTTAGATTAAGAACTTGTTCAAGTGCTTTGCTCTCTAAAGAGCAGTCAGCATTTGGATCGCTCTTCAGAGAGCATTTGACAAGCGGTGAGGAGGCATTATTCCTCCTCACTACCTGATTTAACCCCACACTACTGCACCAAGCACAGGGCGCTTGCAGAGTAGTGCTATTCATGTGAATGGGTCACGTGAAAAGGGAGCGATTACTGCCCGCTGCCGGATCTCCCGAAATGTGTGCTGCTGAGAGGTTTGACAAGGCTGTTCGGTGAGCGATTCTTATCAAAGGCCCCGGGACATGTGTGGAGAGATGCCATTGATGCCTGTGGATACTAGTTGAGGTCCTAATGATTACTCTGAGCAAGGGTGTCATGTTGCTCTGGTAAGCCTGCATCCTGATGTTATTTTTGGTGACAGTGGACATTGCTGACACTATTGGCACAATTTCAGGAAGAAATACACTAGATTACCAAACCATTGGGACACCTGACTTTACACGCACATGAACTTTTATCTTTAGTCTGTAGGGTTCAATTTGAGTTGGCCTACCCTTTGAAGCCAGGGGCGTAACTACAGGGGTTGCAGGGGTTGCAATCGCAACCGGGCCCCATGGTCCAGGGGGCCTGTGCGGCTCCCCTGTACATCTGGATAGGAGGTGTGGCGGGGGCAGCATGTAGAGAAATCACTGTCCTCCTTTTTCCTCCTGTAGCTGCAGGAGGAAAATGGAGGAGATTGGTTCCCCTGTATGCTGCCCCCGCCACTCCTCCTATCCAGTTCACTTGTGGGGAGTTCCCAAGATGGCAGGAAGGGGGCCCACTGCAGAACTTGTGAAAGGGACCCGCTGTGGGACTATAATAAAGGGCCCCGTAATGAGGGTAAAGGGCCCAAGGATCATTGGGAAGAGCCCCAGGTTTGAAGGGAAGGGCATCGGCAAGGAGTTCAGGGGGGCCCTTCATGGTTTCTTGCACCAGGGCCCTGAAGGTTCTAGTTACGCCTCTGTTTGAAGCTATAACAGCTTCAACTCTTCTGGGAAGGCTGTCCACAAGGTTTAGGAATGCATCTATGGGAATGCTTGACTATTTTTCTAGAAGCACATTTGATAGGTCAGGCACTGATGTGGACGAGAAGGCATGGCTCGCATGTTGTGCTCTTATTCATTCCAAAGGTATTCTATTGGGTTAAGTCGGGACTTAACATGCAGGCCAAACTTGCTCATCCATGTCTTCATGGACCCTGCTTTGTGCATTGGTCCAAATAATTTGGCGGAGGGGGGATTAAGATGATGTAGGGTTGTTTTTCAAGGGTTGGGCTTGGCCCCTTAGTTCCAAGGCATTTTGGACAATTTCTTGCTCCCAACTTTGTTGGAACAGTTTGGGGATGGCCCCTTCCTGTTCTAACATGACTGAGCACCAGTGCACAAAGCAAGGTCCATAAAGCCATGAATGAGCAAGTCTGGGGTGGAGGAACTTGACTGGCCTGCACAGAGTCCTGACCTTAACCCAAAAAACACCTTTGGGATGAATGAGAGCAGAAACTGCAAGCCAGACCTTCTCGTCCACATCAGTGCCTGACCTCACAAATGCGCTTCGGGAAGAATGGTCAAACCTTCCCATAGACACACTCCTAAACCTTGTGGATAGCCTTGCCAGAAGTGTTGAAGCTGTTATAGCTGCAAAGGGTGGGCCAACTCAATATAGATTCCTACGGCTTAGGACTGGGATGCCATTAAAGTTTGTGTAAAGGCAGGAATCACAATACTTTTGGTGATATAGTATATATCTATTTTGCACATTTAAGGGAATCTTTTATGGTCTGTGGGACTACTTTTTAGACTTTTTATGGACATTATTTCTTTCATTTATTGAGTTGTAGTTTGATGGTGGAGATGGGTTGTGTTGCCTGCTTATGCCAGGTCACAGTCCTCTGGATTTCCACAGTCAGAAAAGAGCAAGTGGTGCTTGGGTAAAGGACAAAGAAGACAAAGAACAAGCAGAAGCGTAGTCGATGAACAAACCAAAAGGTAAGTAACGGGTAGTAGCAGGATGGGATCAGACGGAAACATAATTTATGAACAAACCAAGGGTCCATTATAAGTGGTAGCAAAGATAAGGACAGCAGAAGCTATGCAAGGAGCAGGATATGGGCTGGAGAGCGCAATCATTTGGCAAACAGGAAATAGAGTTTACGTGTCATTACTCGAAACAAGGCACAAAGCAGGGTTGCCCAAATAATCAGACAGGGAGCTGTTGAGGAATTAAAAAGAGCCACAACCAGACACTGCAGATGTTGCAGGTTCCGATCTCGATCCTAACACAGTCTTTGAAAGAGTATTGCGATTTGGCCTGATCTAGTAAGAGCTGATTAGGGTCAAAATTCAAAGAGGAAAGGAGATGGGTCAGAATTCCTTCCATGTACTGTGATGGAATTTCCTTGCTTTGCACCATGCAAAGTATGGTGACCATGTGCAGCGGTGGACCTTGCCAGATATGCTTTTCCTAGCTTGTAGTGTAGTGCTTTTCCTAGCTTGTAGTGTAGTGCTTTTCCTAGCTTGTAAGTTTTCCTAACTTTGTATGGCTGAATTTGCACTGCATCCGCACCAAAGTCGCACAGGAGGCATTTTTTGAGCCGCCTCAGAATCGGATCGCACAGTGGTTCACACTTGTGCGATCCGATTCTGTGCGAACTGTCAGATCGCACTGCGATATGCGATCAAACTGGGGGTGTCGTTAACATTTAATTGACACCCCCTGCGTATCACATATGGCAGTGTGAACTGCCAGATGTGGGGATGCGATGTGGGAACACGCTGCATATTCGCAGCCTTCCCGCATCGCACAAGTGTGAACCGAGCCTTAGGAAGTGTAGGAATAACAGGGTCAGATAAGTCCCCATCTCTTAAAGTCTGAGCTTCAACAGGCTTGTCGGTGAATCCAGCAACCATGAAGCATGGTAAACCAGTTTTTGAGGCAAAATTTTTGCCAGGAGTCTGATGAAGTCCAAAAAGCTCATCAATCTTGTCCAGTTCAGTGCGATGAGTATTACCAGAATTCTCTCCATCTTGACTCTGAGAACTGGATGATGAAGAAGCTTTAGAGGAGGAACAGCATAGGAAGGGTTCCAGTTGTTTCAAAACCAAAGGATCGGTTAGAATGTAATCGTTGCTGTAGTCAAATGATGAGACAACACCAGCACTGCATTGCAAATACTGTATATACTTTAATTTATTAGTGCAGTGTCGCATTAGTCAAGTAAACCAAAATTTTGGGGCTATGCAGGGTCACTTCCTCAAGGCAACATAGTGACAACTCATAATGCAATAAAACATGTATATATGTATATACATAAGTGGACGTGCAGAACCAAATACCCATCCCCAGTGATGTCATAACTAGAGGTAATGACTAAAAAAACACTACAATGCTACCCTTGAAATGTAAACATATACAGAAAAATATTCCATCTAAACTGGTTTTTCTTAACCTTTTTTCAGTCAAAGCACCCTTTTAAAATGATGGAAAATCTAGAGGCACCATTTAAAAATTGTGGACTCGAGCCACCCCATTCCAAATGTAAAAACTATTCGATTAGCTTTACGTAATGCAGCAACATCCAGACAAGTAAGACACCCAACGTTAGAGGGGATTTATTCTTACAAAGCAAATACATGTTTGTAAACTGGTACTGACTAGTATTCCAATGTTTCTCTTCTCTCTCATTTTTCTCTATCACTTAGCTAATGTGTCCCCAACGCTGATGGAGGGGGGCAGGAGACAGGGAAACAAGGATGCGGTGCAGAAGACTGACATCCTCCATATTAACTCATGATGCCATTGGTCATTAGGATGCTGGCAGCTAGAAAGTTGTAATGGTGCACAATGAAAACCTGTGGCTTTGTGTAACTAATAAGCAGATTTCATCCACACACCGGCTTATATACAATTTTGGGGCAAGTTTTAGGCATTTAGCCAGGGCACCCCTGAAGAAACCTCAAGGCACACCAGGTTGAAAAAGGCTGATCTAAACAACTAAACCTTTAGGTGGGCTATCTAGAGGAGATGCTTATTTTCCCATCCAAGTACTTTAACAATGTGAAAATATGGACAAGGTTCATCAATGACATTTATGTCATCTGGACAGGCCCTAATTAGGAGATTCAGGACTTTGTTCATTTTCTTAAATTCTGTTGTGGAAGGTTATGTTTAGTCTGGCGATATCCTACATTCCCTTCCTGAGTGTTGGAGTGCTGGCTAGAGATGAACAACTTCACACTTCTTTATATACCAAAACGTACTTACAGAAACATGTTGCTTAAAAACCATTGCACTCAAAGACAACCTGTCGATCTCACAGTCCCTGAGGGTCTTACGTATTTGCTCTGATCTTAAGGATTGTGAACAACAGTTGCAAAAAATGTATAACAGATTTACAGAGAGGGGTTATTCACACTCTATTCATGACAGCACATTATTAACAGCCAAAGAAAGGGCATTGACATCCAAACCCACACACAATAATACCGAAATCCCATCCCCACTGGACCTATCAAAAAGCCACCCAAAAAAATCATGACATTTTTATAGCTGATGAAGGAAAGGCATCAGTGATTAAACAGCCACCTTGTATGGTTTATTCATAAAGAAAAATGCACTCCACAATTAGTTGGTACTGTCCCCGTTAACAAATATATCATTCAGCAGGGCAAAGGATGGGAGGTCAGCAGGGAAGCATACAGGAATTGGTAGGGCAGTGTACAGGGTTAGCACGGTGGAGAACAGGGGTCAACAAGGCATTGTACAGGGGGCAGCATGGCAGTGTACAGGAGTTAGCAGGGTGGCAGACAGGGGTCAGCAGGGCAGTGTACAGGGGGCAGCATGGCAGTGTACAGGAGTTAGCAGGGTGGCAGACAGGGGTCAGCAGGGCAGTGTACAGGGGGCAGCATGGCAGTGTACAGGAGTTAGCAGGGTGGCAGACAGGGGTCAGCAGGGCAGTGTACAGGGGGCAGCATGGCAGTGTACAGGAGTTAGCAGGGTGGCAGACAGGGGTCAGCAGGGCAGTGTACAGGGAGCAGCATGGCAGTGTACAGGAGTTAGCAGGGTGGCAGACAGGGGTCAGCAGGGCAGTGTACAGGGGGCAGCATGGCAGTGTACAGGAGTTAGCAGGGTGGCAGACAGGGGTCAGCAGGGCAGTGTACAGGGGGCAGCATGGCAGTGTACAGGAGTTAGCAGGGTGGCAGACAGGGGTCAGCAGGGCAGTGTACAGGGGGCAGCATGGCAGTGTACAGGAGTTAGCAGGGTGGCAGACAGGGGTCAGCAGGGCAGTGTACAGGGATCAGCAGAACTGAGGATAGGGGTCAGCAAGGAGGACCGGGGTCAGCTACTTGACAGGGCACCCCCCAAAATCTCAAAACAAAATTTTTGATAAAAATACACTAAAACCATTGTTATTGGACACAAACATAACAAAACTTACAAAGTTCTAGCTATATCTATAAGATAAAAGTGTATTGATTTTAAGAAATCTCAGTTTGTGAATGATTGTTTTAGATTCACACTGGTGCTGTGACTTGTACAGTGTAAATCAGTGTTTTTTATGTACCTGGAGCTGTGTGAAGGTAGGCTATGTTATGCTATGGGGATTCAGTGGATGTACAAACACAGTCGCAGATCCTAATTTGGCAGGTGTGTGGATGCAGGTGTATGTCCCCAAATACAGGCAGTGTGCATATGCTTCAGTTATGAATGAACGCAGTGAGTGATCAGTACCGATCACTCACTGTGTTCATTCAGGAAAAAAAGGGGCCGGCAAATATAACATATTTACCAGCCCCTTTCTTGCTCTCCATCCTGAAACATCCCCCAATGTGCCTGCAGCAGCCAGCAGGAGAGGAGAGGAGAGGAGGGAAGCCATCAGTGCTGTGGGGGGAAAGGTGTAAGAAGATGGTGCACAGGGAGGGTGATTGGGGCAGCTGGGAATTACAGAACCAATCCCCTGTGTGGATCTCTCTGCAGCAGCTGAAAGCTGCTGGGAGGCAGAGGAGGAGAATACGGCTTTAACATGCTACAGCATCGATTCTGTAATTAGGTAATAAATTTGAAGAACCCTCCACACTGTCAGGGTGTGTGTAAATAAAACAATAATATAGAGATTGAGTAATAGACAGGGTGGCTGCTACCACTCAAGCGCTTATCCTTAGCAGTATAGATGAAGATTTTAAAAAATAGTGTTGCGCTATCCTTGAATTACTAATCAAATCTTGTGCTGTTTAATAGTAAGTGTAATGAGTATTTGAAAGTATCAATGTGCTTCAAACAAAATGTTGGATGATAAATCAAAAAATCTAAAACACACATAATAATCATTAAACCATGAAATATCATCAAAAATAAAGTGCAAGCAGTGTGAAACTTATCATAAAGTGCTCCATGCAATAGTGGAAAAATAAAAGCTTAAATTTATGTGGAAAATTAATTGAAATACAAAACACAAGAAATGTCCTCATAAGTGATAATAGAATCTCTTCATATATATAAAGTGCAACGTGCAAAAGTACAAACTTCAAAGAAATCCATCAATCAGGGTAGATGATCCAAAAAGAATCCCTTCACCAGTGTAATAAACTGGCACCACTGTGCTCTCTGGCCTCTCACCTTAATACCACTTGCATTAAGTGTGTAGTATCAAGGCATACTGGAACTGGCCATATATTTTTTTTCTGTAATTGCCCCGTCACCCCAATCGCCCTCCTTCTGCACATCTAATATCGGCTGCCTGTGCCCAGACTGTGTGCAGTTCAGGGATGTGCTCAGTGGCTGGGCACAGGCATTGAGGGGAGAACAGGGGCATTTTGGAGGGGGCAACTAAACTCTGGGAGGGGTGCAACCTACCCCAGCACCCTCTAGATCCAGCCATGCCCTGCTCCCTATCTTACATAGGAAAAACCATTATCCCTTTCAACAAACGGCACCAAAGACACTGTGTCATTAAACTAGCCATAGAACTAAATGCATAATCACCAAGTCTACAACTCAGAGCTATGGTGATTGAACAGGTCAAGAAACCACATTGGGGTGGCAATTGGGATAACCATTTACTCAGCCATGAGGCATTTTAGATTTATGCTTTAAACACTATCTTGGAGACCTCATCTATTTTTTTTACATTTTCTAGCCAGCTCTTCCAAACCTGTCCTGTGGTAGGATTTTTGTGGTTGTTTTTCATATAAGAAATTTTTTTTTTGGATAAATATTGTTCTTTGTTTGTTTTAACGTGATATGCCATATCATGTTATTTACAATACCCATAATATATCTGTGTATACTTTTTTTTTTTTTTTTTTGGTCCTTTTTCCTCCTTTAAATTCCCACTGATTTTATGTAATTTGTTTTCAAATGTTTTTGTGTGCAAGAGGTACCCATATGGGAGTTTTTAGCAGACCCCATAGACAATGCGATTTCGCAATTTTATTTTTTTTGTTCATGCGCATGTGTTAGCTAATTTTAATGTGCATGCCCCGGTACTGTTTTCACTGTTAGATGAGCACTGAGCCACATGGGGTTGCTTAGCAACAGAGATACTATTGCTTTTTTTTTTTTTTTTTTTTTAAAACAGTGAGGTTTATTGAAACGTTTGGTACAATACAAAAATAAACCGTGCATTGAAACTGCGATCAGATTCATAACACATTGGGGTACAAAAATACAAATATACAAAGTGATTAACACTGAGAAACAGAACAGAGATAGTAAAAATAAGGCAGTAGTCAGTGACTCTCCGTCGGCCCAACACTCGAACAGAAAATATCGGTTTAACAGGGGCGGTCAGCATAGAGTAGTTACCCACTGCACTACTGAGCCGTATCAGGGCACTGCACCCATTTGTCCCAAATCTTGTTGAACTTCTGAGGGCACCCCCTATGTTTATATAAAAGTTTATGAAATGGGATGACACTATTAATTTCCTTAATCCACAATCCTAGAGTAGGGGGAGTAGGTCTCATCCACCTCCTGGCTATCAATTTACGTGCTATAAACAAAGTTACCTGAAGAAATATGACAGTGGATTTGGGCATCTCTCCATCCGGATAGACCCCCAGGAGACACTCCTTAGGGGAGAGTTGTAGAGGAGACCCCATCTTGTCATGCAGAAATGTGACTACTTGTTGCCATAGAGTCTGTAATTGGGGACAGCTCCACAATAGATGAAAGAAGGAAGCATCAGGGTCTCCGCACATAGGACAAGAAGGGACCAAGTCAGGGTGATATTTGGACAGTCTAAGTGGGGTGAGATAAGCCTGGTGTATTATAAAGGTCTGGGTTAGGCGATCCGACAGTTTTGGCGACACTCTGCGGCACGTCTCCAGGGCATCCTCCCATTCCTCATCCTCCATGGCCCCCACACTGCGCTCCCAGCGGGTCTTAAGTGCAAAAGCCAAAGTGGTCGAGGAAGGTGTGTGAAGTTCAGAGTAGAACATGGAAATGAGGTGACTGGGTTCTGTACTTTTAACAATCTCAAGGGTGGTAACCGATTCTATCTCAGGAGGGCCGTCAGGGAATTGAGATCTATAGGCATGGGAGAGCTGTAAGTATCTGTAGTGCATGGGGCCCCGGAGCGAAAACTGGTCCTGCAAGGCCTCGTAAGACCGTAGACCAGTGGTCGTGGAGATATGGCTAAGGAGAAGAATACCCCTCCCGCTCCATACCGACAGGTCAGGGATGGAAAGGAACTCGCGCAATGTACTATTATGCCACAGAGGGGTGAATGTGTGGAATGGAGGGCACCGAAGCCTGGACGCTACCACCTCCCAGATCCGACAATAGTGGTATAGAAGAGATCTGGGGCACAGGGGCTCCGGCGAGCCCCTGACGCCCCTAAGGATAACTAGGAGGGGGTCCCCGAGGGGATGAGCCCACCCAGGGCAGAGCAGGGTCAAGAAGCGTTCTCTATCCGTTTTATCTATGTGAAAGAACTGGGACAACTGAGCAGCCAGATAGTACAGATTAAAATCCGGCAGGGCCAATCCCCCTAGATTTGTAGGATTCTTGAGTTTGCGCCAGGAGATCTTGTGCCGGTTAGCACCCCAAACAAAGGTCTTGAGGAGTGATTCCATCTGCTTAAACAGCTTGAGTGGCAGGTAAGTAGGAGAGTGCCATACAACATAGAGTATTTTGGGGAGGAGAATCATTTTAATTAAATTGACTCTACCCATCACTCCCAGAGGTAATTTGGACCATACTTGAATTTTAGCCTTAAGCAGAGGGAACAAGGGTTGAACGTTATCCGGGACATAATCTGCTGAGTTAGCTGTCACTTGAATCCCTAAGTATTTAATGCGGGATACACATTGTAAGGCCGGGTTTGCGGGGGCGATCGCCTGCGGGCTCTCGTCAAGCGGGAGAATTTGTGACTTATCCCAGTTTATCTGAAAACCGGAGAATCGTCCATACCGTTCAATTAAAGAAAGGGCCGTGAGTAGGGATTCTCGAGAGTCTTCCAAATATAACAAAGTGTCATCCGCATACATGCTGATCTTCTCCTCCAGCGGTCCCTTACGTAGGCCACGAATCCCGGGATGTGCTCTAATGGCCATCGCCAGGGGTTCCGCGGCCAGGGCATACAGCAGGGGGGAGAGGGGGCACCCCTGTCGAGTGCCACGGGATAAAGGGAAGGCGGTCGACTGCCAGCCATTTGCCAGGACCCTAGCTACCGGGGCGCTATATAGAAGTTTGACCCACTTAATAAAATTAGGTCCAAAGCCGTATCGGTCCAGACAGGTCCATAGAAATGGCCACTCTACCGAGTCAAATGCTTTAGCCGTGTCCAATGAGACCACCACCCTGCCACCCATTCCGTCGTGCTGTGCCTGGAGATTCATGAATAACCGGCGAAGGTTAAATGAGGTGTTCCTCCCAGGCATGAACCCGGCCTGGTCCGAGTGTATGAGTGAAAGGATCACCTTGTTAAGACGGAGGGATAAAATCTTCGCAAGGATTTTAGTGTCTACTGGGAGCAAAGAGATGGGACGGTAAGACTCTGGGGCGTGTACGTCCTTGCCCGGCTTGGGGATGAGCACAATTAGCGCCTCCCGCATAGAAGGGGGTAGGGTTGCATCTTTGAATAGAGATTGAAACAAAGCCAATAATTTAGGAGAAAGGAGTTCCGAATATTGGGAGAAAAATTCAATCGGGAGGCCGTCTAGGCCGGGGGCCTTAGATCTAGGGAACTTGGACACGGCTGCTGCAATCTCCTCCACAGAGATGGGTGCCTCGAGGGTCGCCAACTGGTCGGGTGTCAAAGTGGGAAAGTCAATAGAGTCCAGAAAGTCATGCATGTCAGTGCAGTCAGCGGGGGCCCTAGAGGTGTAAAGTGTACTAAAAAATGATCGGAAACACTGTGTCACCGCAGCAGGATCAGTGATCTCATTACCCAGGTCATCCTTTAAAGTAATAACTACCGGGGGCCTATCCTCACAATGGACTAAATATGCGAGGAGTTTCCCCGCCCGCTCTCCATGTGCAAACAGATTCTGCTTCTGAAAAAACATCTTAGATTTTGCCTTCTCATAGTCAAGTTGGGAAAGGACTTTAGAGGTCAATTTATACTGGGATTCATGTGCCGGAGTCGGGTCCGCCATAAAGGCCTGTTCAGCTTCAATTAGATTTGTCGTTGCCCTGGAAATCTCCTCAGCAGTCCGCGCTCTAACAGCTTTGATTTTGGAAATCATAGTGGATCTGGCGAACAGTTTAAATGCCTCCCACACCGCAGCCGGGGAGGCAGTGCCCTCATTATCAGAGAAGAATTGTGTCCAGGTCCCCTCAATGTCGTTCCCATCAGACACCAAGGGGAGCCAGGCGGGATTCAGGCGCCAGGCCGGGGGAGGTCTATTGCAGGGCAAGGACAACAGTATCCAATAAGGGCAGTGATCAGACAGAGTCCGTGGGGCGAAGCCTGCCGCCAGTAACCTGGGGAGCAGGGTTCGAGACAGCAATATCAGATCAATGCGTGACATAGAATGGTGTGCAGCCGAAAAACAGGAGTACGCGCGCTGAGCGGGGTATTTGCTGTGCCAAGAGTCGGCCAAACCAAAGCTCTCCAACAATCGGGAGAACCCGGTCGGGGACGACCCCGGCGGCGCCTGGGAGGCGCCACCGGATCTATCCAGACCCAAGTCCATCACATTGTTAAAGTCACCCAGCCAGATCACCGGGGCCCCCGGGCACTGTGCCATAAACGCCAGTCCCTCCATAATAATCACAGCAGAGTAAGGGGGGGGCACATAGAAAGCCATCAGCAGCATCAATTCCCCATAGACTGACGTTTTGAGAAAGACATATCTACCCATTGGGTCGACCTGAGATCCTAGGAGCTGGAAATGTACCGATTTGGCCACCAGAAGCGCCACACCCCTGGAGTGCGAGCTATAAGCAGAGTGCTGCACCCAGCCAACCCAGGGCCGTTTGAGAGACTGTTGTACACGGCCCTCCAAATGTGTCTCCACCAGAACTATAATATCAGCCCATACACGGCGTAAAACATTAAAGACAGCCGTCCGTTTAATCTTATCGCGCATACCCCTGACATTCCACGTCAACAATTTCAATGCAGCCATGGCAGGGGTAATACGGAGCGTGGAGCGGAGGCTCCCAGGATCTCAGGCAATAAGGCCACAGAACTAACAAGTCCACGGTCATACACTAGCAGTAATAAACGGCAGGAAAAGAGCAGATAGTTATTACTTGAGGTCAATGTGCATAGAACAGAAACAGTATAGAGATTGTACCAAATATAAACCGTAAACAATGGTAATACCCCAATCCCCCCTCCCTGCCCTGCACCAACCCCAACTTGTGCGGGCATGTTCCCAAACAAGTGCCTCAACCAGAACAGGCCCACATGCGACTGGTAAAGAGCAAAATCAGGAGGCCAGGGACCCCCAGGGTAGTCAGCAAAAATACAGCAAAATACAATTAGGACAAGCAAGGGGGCCCGGGGGCCCAGGTCCAGCAGAAGTCGCAGGGGGCAACAGGGGAGTTGGGCACAAACACACGCCTTAGCGGGTGTAGGGGGCGAAAACCAACAGGTGTATCGCTGGGTAGCAAAGCCTATGGGCAGGTGGAAATCCATAGGAAGAGAACAGAAGAATCAGTTCCATCTGTGGAGCTAGGGAGCTCCGCCGGTCAAACACAGGAGCAGTAGTGCAGGGAAATGAGGGGGGAGGGGGGGGGAAGGGGGATGTAAAGTCTTGAGTTCCACAGGATCTACAAAACCCCCCTCCACCCCTGCAGCAGCTTAAGGTATAGGCAATCAGGGAGAAAGTATCATGAAGTCGCCAGGGCAAGGTGGTCAGGCTCTAGCTTCCAGTCCTTCTAACCAGGAGATGGCGGCTTCCGGATCCTCAAAGAAGTGGGCTCGGTCCTCACCCTCCACTCTAAGACGGGCCGGATACAACATAGAGTATTTGATATTCTTGATACGCAGCCTGCGTTTGACCTCCAAAAAGCTCTTGCGGCGCCTCTGGACCTCAGCAGAGAAGTCGGGGAAAATCGCTATTTTGTGATTTCCAAATGGAATATTCCCCTTAACTCTGGCCAGGCGTAATATGGCATCTCTGTCCCGATAGTTCAGGAATTTAGCGATGAACGTGCGGGGGGGTGCACCCTGAGGGGGACGACGCCCTGAGAGGCGATGTGCACGTTCCACAACAAAAGTGGGTGAAAAGGATTCTCTGCCATATGTCTGAGTGAGCAATTGTTCCAAATAGGATGAGGGGTCTGCACCTTCAGAGCCCTCCGGGAGGCCAATGAACCGCAGGTTACAGCGGCGCAGCCTATTCTCCATGTCATCTTGTTTTTGGAGGATAAGGTGTACTTGTTGCTGCAGCCTGTCTGAGGAGCTTTGCAATGGGGGGAGGGAGTCTTCCACCTCGCTAATTCTGTGTTCAGCCTCACCAACACTGTCCCTTAGCTTCTGCATATCCTGACGCATCAAAGATATATCTACCTTCACCTCCTCGATTTTAGTTGTCAGCATGGTCTGGCAAGTGGCAATCGCTTCCAAAACCTTGGATGTAGCAGGGCTCTCAGGCTCCTCCACCACAAGCGACGGGCCGGCGCCATCTTGGATCGGGGCCTCCTTCTCCAGCCTCCGGAATGCAGCCAGTTTTGCCGCAGCTTCAGAGCCTTTCTTCGGCGGAGACATGCGGAGGTCGGTGCCGCGGGTGTGCGGGAGGTGAAGGAAGGATTATCGTGCCCGGAGGGCTGCAGGATTAGCGGTAAAGGATATCGGTCCGGCGGAGCTCCTCTCACACACGTCCTCTCACATGCTGCGCCAGGCCACGCCCCAGAGATACTATTGCTAAATTGTTTATTTACCTTCCCATTCGTGTGGAAATTCTGGGTTTTGAGGTACCTTTTACACTTGTTTTGGTTGTTTAGATGGAATATTTCTCTGTGTATATCTCATTTTTTGAGCGTAACATTGTAGCATTTTTAGGCAGGATTATGTCATTATGACATCATTGGTGGATATTCGATATCTACACATTCACTTATGTGCTGTATACTGTGTATATGCATGTTTCATTGCTTTGTGAGTTATCACCATGTTGCCTTGAGGAAGGGACCATGCACAGCTCTAAACATTGGATTATTTGACTAATGTGACATTGCTCTAATAAATGAGTGTTTATGTTGCAATGGAGTTCTGGTGATGTCTCATCGTTTTACTGTGATTTATGTGGCACCATCTGCTACAGTCACTACGAGCACCCATATATTATTAAGGTCAAACACCGAAAGCAGTTTAGTCTGCATCCTTTAATTCATTGCTATATTCAACTAGTTGCTGTATTTATATCACTGGCTCTTGTGCTTGGGGATCTAATGAAAACACTGTGCAGCATGTGGAGATACGCATGGGACAACTTTCTAGGCAGGCAGCATCAGCAGATCAATGGGGAAGGACACTGCAAGCCGCCTTCAATGCTCTGATAAGAGTGATAAGTGTGAAAATTCCCATAGGGACACACACAAAAAAGCTGTAGGAGAAGGGTAGGTCAAATGGCCTTCTACATCACTGTAGGGCAGCAAGAAAGAGAGTCTGCGTAAGACCCTTTCAAAAGAGTACCATAATGGTGAAGGCTTCGATGAAGATGAGAGGGGCAGCGTTATAGCAGATGTACGACAAAGCAGTAGGCGGCACAGCACACGGCACTATTTGCAACATGGGGGATGTAACGCAGTCTCAGTAGCCATGGTGCCTGCAAAGCACTCAAAAAGAGCACCAGTTTAAGGGAAGATAGCTGGAGATGTAGATAGCACATGCTAGGCTCTATGAAGGGCAAATAATATAGAAATAAAGTGCTGCACCAAAGGAAATAAACATAAACTTTGAAAACTGTTCAACAAAGTGTTGCTGAAAAGTAAAGTCCCAGATGTAACGCGTGTAGCGTGCAGAGCCTACTTATTGACGTCATATCGCGGCAATCTCTAGGAAGAAAATACGCGTCTAAGCCCGATCAGCCTGCACTGCTCAAGTGCTATGCTTTATCATCAAGGCTCTATTGAGCCGGCTGGAGGGAGAAAAGGTGGAGCATCCTGGATTTATTTATCCCTAGAGGGGAACTGTTTTGCACCAGTACTTTTGTCTGCCTGTTTGCACTGCACGTAGGGATGTTTTACTGATGGATTCCGCCAAGAGGCACATTTGATATATGGACTTTACCTTTTACCAACACTTCACTATTGAACATTTTCAAAGTGTATGTTTATTTCCTTTGGCACAGCACTTTATTTCTGTATTATTTGTAATTGTGTGTAGTAGAAACACTATGTTAGTGATAGCAGCCATTTGGATTTTCTTTTCACTATACTTATTTTTTGTCAATATATGATTGCGCTGATTTCGTTTTTTGTATCAATACGGCACGTTCTATGAAGGGCAAACCCATTGTGATATACCACAATGATCATCCAAGAAAGTGTTCTGCAGCCTCATAACAAATACTGGAAGGTGCCGATGCAGGACCCAGAGAGACAAAGTACATTCCCGACAGCCTTAACTCTCTGGTGGGCATAGTTACTAAGGAGTCTTCTGGGACAGGATTATACCAGAGGATGTATAAAGGTCCTGGACCTCTAAAGCACTCTGCAGCTAACTTAACACAGTACACCAAGTAACTGGAAAGTGCCACCAGCAGAGCCCAGTGCCCAAAATATTGGGGTGGTGAAGGGATCGGTGCCCAAGTAGATAAAGAGCAGGGAATAATTCCCAGACCCTCAGGGCTAGAAATTAGCTTGGCTCTTAGAGGAAACTGTGACTTTGATCTCTTACACTGCAGAAACACTAAAGTCTAGTACACACTATGTCATGGACTTTCAATAGTTTGGCAAAGCTTACCTGTCCCAACATGTCTGTATTAGAGGTCAGACTGCACTTCTGGTTCCTTTTTATCACCTTTCCTTCCTGTTCCTGCCCCACCCAGGTCATCACAGGAAGTCTATATTAACCAGTGCACTGCAGGTCTACTTTGCTGTTCAACAGTGTTAGTTTCCTGTTTGCCGTGTGCTTGAACTACTCTTCTGTGTACCGACTTTGGCTTGTCTCTGACTATTCATGTTTTCCTGTTACCCTGACCATTGGCCTGTCCCTTGACTACCCTTGTCTGCCTGTTACCTCGACCTCGGCTTACCCATCACCATTCTGTGTGTCCTGAGTGGCTGCTTCCCTTCTCTCCCTACGGAGCGTGACCTGGGGGACCCCAGGGGCCGTGACCTGGGCCCAGCTGCAGCCAAGTCCATCCTCACCACTAGAGGCTCTGGTGAACACCTGCAGGGTCTTAGACTCCGCGCCCTGGGGAATCTTGGGCTCAAGTTCCGGTCCATCCGCAGCAGTCTGCTATTGGGTTCACTACCTTGCGCTGCGCCCCTGCCTCCAACAGGGTGCAGTTGTCACCTGGCCACAGGTGACCTGACACACTAGCATTTTTTTCCTTCAACCCAGTGGGCTGAACGCAAAAAAAAAAAACAGAAAAGCTCAAAAGGAACTGCTGTACTAACATAGCAATGTTAGTACAGCAATCTCCCCCGCTGAGCTATTTTGTTCTGCCAGAACACACCAGTCAGCGCTCTCAGCCATTGGCTGAGATCACTGATTGGATGCTGATCAGCAGACGTTTTTCGATCATGCCCCTTCGACAGAAGCCAGATGTTCAGCCGGCTTCTGTCGGACCGGCTGCCCTACACATTCTATTGACCTGATCGATACCACCCGATGTTCGGCCTGTGTGTATGGGGCTTTAAGAAGCGTTGTTCAGAATCAAGACAGGTAAAGTAAGTGATGCACGATGGAATTTAAAATGTATTTTTTGCCTGGAGATGGGCTTTAAAAAACTATTAGGAAATAGATTTTCATTTTTAAAGTAAACTTTTTTCTAGACCATGGAAAACACCAATCACTGACCCACCGGTAATGACTGGACATATAAACCTCTTGAACATTAAATTATCAGTGTTACATACCTTATGCGGCTACAACTTTTTATTTTGTTTTATATGCATGACGTAGGAAAAGGTTAAAACCCCTGCCAGGTTATTGTTTTGCTTCATGCATATTATTGGGTAGGTTTCGCTTCACTTCCTTTCCCAGAGACTCAATAGGAAGTCAAAGGTAATCTCCAAACGTGAGGGGAATTCCCCTCTTAAACAGTTTTTCCTAAACAGTTGTTCCTGTTGAAAGATTTCCTCTTACCTCTTGTTTTGGGAACAACTCTAAAATTTTGGATTTCTCCTTTATTTCTCAGTAACAATGGTCACCAGGGCAAATATAGACGTGAATCTTGTCGTGAATGGTGGGTATGGACAGCAGTAAAAATGTAACAGAAAATTGAACCCTTTTCCACTCTGTACAACATTTAAAAAAAGTTTTGCCTAGAGATAACTTTAAATTTAGCCCCAGGGAAAACTATTGCCAAATCATCAGAGCAAGAATTATAGCTATATCACTTTGCTCATTACCAGTGTTGTTTCACCAGATAAACAACGATCAGTGTCATGGTACAAGGTACAGAGCAGTGCCATATTACAAGACATAGAGATACTTAATTAAGACAATAACATATTTTATAATTAGGAGGCAGTGGAGAGGAGAAACACTATAGAGATGGGAGGTGGAGAGAGAAGAGCAATGACACCATGGAGAGGGTGGACAGAGAAGAGCAATGCCACCATGGAGAGGGTAGACAGAGAAGAGCAATGACACCTTGGAGAGGGTAGACAGAGAAGAGCAATGACAATGCAAAGGGAAGCAGAATAGATGAATATTGCTATGAAAAGAGGAGATGGAGGAGATAAGATGGGTAAATGAGCACCACTATAGAGAGAAGAGCAGTCAAGTTTGTTTGAGCTTCACTATGGTCCTGTTAAAGCTGAACTTTGGGATTGTAAGAAAAAATACCCTTGCTGTTCCCTCCACACTGCAAGGGTTAATGGCTTGTTATTTCTAGTGGGTGGAGGAACAGGCAGTATTATTTACCCTGATTCCCTGCTCCAGCATGCTATGGCACTATCCTCTTCTCCCTGAAGCTTTGGCTAGAAGTGGTCTCTTGGTGTCATCACGTACAATGCAGGGCTATTAGCTCTACACTGTATGTGAAGGATGTGAGCATGCAATTGCGGCCCTGAGAGACTTAAGCCCCGTACACACGAGTCGAAATTTGTCCAGGAATTTTCGTCCAACGACCGATCTGCCGATTTTCGGCTTCTTAGTATGGTGCTCTCGACAACCGACTCCGACTTTTCGGCCGAAATAATTCTGGTGTGCAGGCTATAAAATTTTTGTCCACCGTCAAAACATGTCCGATTTTCGTGCAGTCAGTACAGATTTCGACAGGGAAAAATCTTATGATCAAGACTGGGCATGCTCAGAGAGGAAAGAACACAAAGAAAGCAATCCAACACATGACATCACTTCTGAAGTATAATTCTGTCGGACGACAAACTTTGTGTGCAGTCTAGAGCACATTCCAACCAACAGACACCACTCTGGACAAAAGATGAATGACCGGTCGGCGGAAATTCGTTGCGTGTGTACGAGGCTTTAGAGGTTGCAGATAGAGGGAGCTTGTTGGAGCCAGGAATGGGATAAGTATTTATCCTCCCATTAGCACTGCTATTGAGAGATGAGGAATTGTACTCTGGACAGGGTAGGCAGAGGAGCTACATGACTTCTAGGAGAGGGAAGGATGAAAAATTAATTAGTGTTAAAGAGAGGGGAGGAGAACAAGAGGAACAATGCTATGGAGAGGGGAGGTGTAGAAGAGCCCAGTTATGGAGAAAGAAGGTCCTAGAGATAAGCTGGGCTATGGAATGGGTAGGTTGAGGAGAGGAATGATGCTATGGAGACAGGATGAGGAGATGAGCAGCATTTTGCAGATAGTAGATGGAAGAGATGAGTTATTTTACTATAATGGAAAGAAGAGTGGATGAATAGCATTAGGGAGAAGGGAGGTGGAGGAGAAAAGCTATGGAGAGGGGAGTGGCATTGGATGAGCGCTGCTGGCAGATACAGCTGGCACTTTCTTTTTTTAGGAAACGTGACAGGTTTTCTGACTTGCCTAAGGAAATGCACTTTCAACACATTGAATAAATAACGTGGAGCAATTAAGGTCTACAGGACAAGTGCAGTTTAAAATAAATAAATAAAAAGGTAGTAAAGAACATCTGTCAGCATCTTAACTTGGATTTTCTTTTTAAATATTCTTTTAGTTACATAAAAGCTCACTTATTATTCACAAGGGAACTCAGAGCACATCAAAAATTAAATTGTTCATTTTCAGTATTATACTTAGGCTTCTGCTAAACTGACTTTTAAAAAGATAGACATACAAATACTGTAAAATATTGAGCGAGCGCACGCACACTCACACACCACACAATGTACACACGGCACACATACATATAGCCTTACACTACACTGAAATCACAAGGTTACACACACAAAAACATATACACAATTTGCACATTGCACACTTGTATACACATAGGCCTACACTATACTCACAAGCAAACACACAATCTATACTATATACACAATCTGCACATTGCACACAAATATAAACATTGACTTACACTTTAATTACAAGCATACACATAAATGGTACTACAATACATGCAATCACAAGCCAGCCTCCCCTGATCAACGTGTACAGTATATATATATGTGCATATATACTTTATATATACTACTGTGCAAAAGTTTAAACCAGGTGTGAAAAAATGCTATAAATTAAGAATGATTTCAGAAGCAGAGATGTTAATAATTTATTTTTATCAATTATTAAAATGGAAAGTAAAACAGCAGAAAACAGCAGAGAAATCAATATTTGGTGTGACCACCCTTTACCTTCAAAAAATCTTGTATACTCCTAGGTACACTTGCACACAATTTTTGAAGGAACGCGATAGGTAGTTTATTCTAAAAATCTCGGAGAACAAAACCACAGATCTTCTGTGGATATAGGCTGCCTAAAATCCTTCTGTCTCCTCATGTAATCCTAGACAGACTCAATAATATTGAGATCAGGGCTTTGTGGGGGTCAAACCATCACTTCCAGGATTCCTTTTTCTTCTTTACCCTGAAGATAGATCTTAATGGCATTGGCTGTATGTTTGGGGTCATTGTCCTGCAGCAGACTAAATTTACTCCTTCCTGATGGTATCACATGATGGATAGGCCTGTATTTCTCAGCACTGAGGACACCATTGATCCTGACCAGGAACCTCCACTATGTTTTCATGTTTACATATGCCCAGCTTTTCATATGCATTATATATATATATATATATATTTTTTTTTGGATGTGTTTTTTACAGGATTCTTATTAATGTCCAGGCAGTATCATCTTTATGAGGCACCCACTATTTTTTTGATGTTCTTGTTTGGAATATTATAAACCATACATGCTATTGTGGGTCACTTTGCCTGGTTTTTCATATGCCTGTACCTTCTGTGATGTGTTCCTTTGCATGGAGTCATGTAGGGTTTTCCCTTTTGCATTTTTAATTCATGTTGATTTTTCATGTGCCCTTTTTATATACTATTTAAAGTGGTTGTAAACCGCTGGTTGTTTTTATGGTCCTGTAAGGTAAAGGCATAATGTACTAGTATACATCTATACTAGCACATTATGTGAAACTTACCTGAAATCGAAGCCCCCCAGCATTGTGATGTAATCACTGGAGGTAGCATCCATCTTCTTCCGGTCTTCCTTCTGGGTCCACGGACTCCGGCTGTGTGGCAGGCTGGAGCCGCAATGACGTCACTCCCACGCATGCATGGGGGAGCTGTCATTCATGGCACAGGTATCTGAAGGAACAGCACAGGTGGCATTTCCTTCAGAGTGCATGCGCCGATGATGTCATCGGCTGCATGTAATGTAAATATCTCCTAAACGTGTATAGGTAAGCCCTATTATAGGCTTACCTATAGGTACAAGTTACAGTATGCCTTAGAGTTTACTTCCTCTTTAAGTGCTACCTACTTTATTTTTTATCAGCCATGACTTAGGACTAGCATCCAAAACACGTAGGCTGTTTTACAGCTTTGTACATGTTTACCTAATAAAGAAATACTATTTTGGGTGTCTCCTTGAGTGCTGAACACCCTTTTCCTTGCTCTGGTATGTTGGAGGTGTCAGCAGCCTCAAGGTCTGAGCACTAGACTGAGCTTTTATGTGGGAAGGATGTAGCACCTACACACCTGTTTTCCTATGATGTTCACTGTTGCTTCCAGAAACTCATTATTGTACAGCTCCCTAGTCCAGAGCACCTGCTGCCATTTTTTGCACCCTAGTTCCCATTTTTTTGTGCATAGCTAAATCGCTTCTCCAGACAATAGGTGAGTGTACCTGGGTCCCACAACTTTCCACCAGTTCTGTGCTGATGGCACTGCTGGACATCTTCTGATGTCAAAGGGACGTAAGCATGATGTGTCTTTCATCTGCTGCATTAAATTTCTTTGGGTGACCACTACTGTTCTCATCATTGCCTGTTTCTTTGTGCTTCTTAAAAAGAGGTTGAACAGTACATGTTGAAACCCCAGTCTGCTTTGAAATCTTTGCCTGGGAGGGACCTTGCTGATGCAGTAAAACTACCTTTTGTCTTGTTGCTGTGCTCAGTCTTGCCATGGTGTATGACCTGTGACATAAAACTGTCTTCTACAACTTCACCTTAGGAACAGAGTTTGGCTGTTCCTCACCCAGTTTTAAACCTCCTACCCAGCTGTTTCTGTTTTAGTTAAAGCGGTATTAAATCCAAAACCAAAAATGTATTATATTGCAGATTACTAATTATTAGATGTGTTGGCTGCATCTGTTTATGACGGTATTTCAGCCTACATACGAAATTGATGATCATTAGCACCTGTTTGGTATAATTGGTTAATCCTACACCTGACTCTAAGCCTACAATCCTGTGCAAGTGCACAAAGTGTGCAAGTAAAGAATTGATGCTGGTTAAAAGCCAATGGATATTATGGTACCTCCTCTGGCTTAGTGATTCTTGATTACTTGAACAACTCGATCCATTTAACTGGAAGTCACATCTGGTAACGCTTTAAGTGTCCTGATTTCTGCAGCATCATCCCCCCATTTTAAAATTTCCTTAATCAAAAGTACCCCTCTTCACAGAATGTATCCCAAATATAGTTGATCAGGTCAGGGAATGTTGTTGTTTTTTAGTATTATTATTGAAGTTCACATTCCTTAGAAGCAAAGCCTTTTCACAGGTTCAATATTTAATGTGGAAATGTAATCATTTATTTTGTAGGATGTAAATTGGATGTTTTGATGAGAATTACTTTGTGATACATAATGAACAAAGTTAATAAAAATACATGCATCTAAGGCTCCATTCACACCAGCGCGACTTGTCAGGCGACTTGTCAGCCTGACAAGTCGCGCTCCCTCGCGGTCCATTGACTGCTACAGGACCCGTTCTAATAGAGGCGACACAAGTCGCTCCGACTTAGAAAAAAGGGTCCTGTACTACTTCGGGGCGACCTCGGAGCGACTTGCATAGACTTCCATCATGTGAAGTCCCTGCAACTCGCCCCCGAAGTAGTATAGAGTCGTGCCGCCCAGTGTGAACCCAGCCTAAAAGAATTGAGACATTGTTTTGCTCCTGTACAAATCATAATCATCTGGAATATGCAGTTCAGTTGTGGGCCTCTGTTCACAAAAAGGCTATCAAAACTGAGATGAATCTCTTCTGAGAAAAGGCAATTCAAGATCTTAATATGATCACCATTTATAAATACCCAAAATAGTCCAAGTAGTGAGCTTGGTGTTGATTTATTCACTTTCAGGTCTTTAGAAAGGACAATGGACATCTGAAAGAAAAGAGATTTAACCTCCAGATACAGAATGGAAAAGCTTCTTCACAGTTAAAGCTGTGAAAATATGGAATATGTTCCTTCAAGAACTATTTCTTGCCAGATCAGTAGTTTGTAATAAATAAAGAGCTGGATGCATTTCTAAATGCACAAAAATATAAATGGAATATAACATTTATAGGTAATAATAGCAGGGGTAGTTGATCCATGGAATATTTGATTTTCTCCTGGGAGATCAGGAAGGAATTTTTTCCCCAGCTGCAGCAAATTGGATCATGCTTTATTGTTTTTTTTTTTTTCTTTTTTCGGTTTCTATGTATCAGCTGTAGGTATAGGATTGTGTTTGTGAAGGTTTTCATTTTGTTTTCTCTTGGTTGAACTAGATAGGTTTGTGTCTTTTTTCAACCTGACATTGTCATCAAAGTTTCAGCCTGTTGCTTTTTTTTTTTGTATAACATTGGAAAACTGCCATAGGCAATTGTCATCAATATTGTAAAACTACATGCAAGAAAAATGTTGGTTTTGTAGCAAAATACAGAGCGTACATTCAGTATAATAGATATTCACTATTACAGACAGCCTGTGAGTAATTTTGACAGGTAAACAAAGAAATACTTTGTACGGCAGATCTGTGTGGAGGTTTATTAGGTTTTAACTCTCAATATACTGTATCTGGAGTTAGCTGGCCATACAGGGATCGAAATTCAGCCAGTTCAGAAAGGACTGACCACATTTTGACTGTGGTTGTACAGAAGTACATCTACAAACTAGAACTTAAAGTAGAAGTCCACCTTACCGATAAAATCCCTACATCTACAGACATCCACGATCTAACACTAACCTATCTAGCCCTGTAAAGAAGAAATCAGTATACATACCTTTTTTGAAACCAATTTGACCCTATCCGATGCTGAGCTGTCAGCCGCTGCTTGGCTGTGAAGGCAGGTCCAGTAGACACATCCAACAAAGGAACCGTCATAGTAAGTCTATGGGTGATGTTAAGTGGCAGCTGGTGCATTGGGGGCGCCACCCCCCCCATCCCCCCTGGAATCTACATGCGGGGCGCTGGACGCATGGATTCCAATGTTTTTTTTTTAAGCACCTGATTAGAGCCAGAGGCTCTAATAGGCTTTAAAAAAGGGTGGGCCCGGGGCGCAGAGTACTGCGCCCTGAGCCCACCCATTTGTGTGACAATAGCGAATGAATATTCTCTATTGCAACACTGATTCTCCACCTGGCCAATCAGGAAGCGGGTCCTGAGACTCATTTCCTTATTGGCCGAAAGAAAAAGTCATGCTATTGGCTAAGGAGCGGAGGAGGGAGAGACTGAGGGGGAAGCCACCGCTGCCTGCCTAGAGTGAGTGAGACGGCGATCGGGGGGGGGGGCGGACCAGGGCAGGCTGGAGCTGGTGGGGGACAGTGCAGGCTGAAGCTGGTGGGGGACCGGCGCCGGGGGGGGGACAGTGCGGGCTGGAGCTGGTGTGGTCGGGGGGGTATGGTGTGGCCCGTCTGCCACCCCCCTCGGCCCATTTAGCACAAGCCGCCATAACATCACTTCCCTTTCATAGCTGTTGTCGGCTGTGTCCTCTGCAGAGCTTGGATCGGCTTAAAAAAAGGTATGTATACTGATGTCCTCTTTACAGGGCTAGAATAACCTGCCTGTTAAATGTTGCTTCCCCTTTGCTCATGATGTGGTCATGTGACTGCAAAGCTTTGGCTTGTCTGCATACTGTAGAGGGCCAACCATGCTGCTGAATCCCAGAGTCATGACATCATCCGGCAAACATCCTTAGCTTTTAGGTTTTGTAGAGGTATTGTTGGCTAAGTAAAGTTTATGCCCACCAGACATAGAGATAAGGGAATGAGAATTGGTGCTTTGTGGTCATGTGACTGCAAAGTAAAAAATGTAAAAAAAATAATTTTCATTTCATTTAGAAAATAATTTATTAGAAAATGTATACAGGGAAGATCAGAGCAAAGAGGAGGCAACAAATAAAGTGTCATAAAGTGACATGCTGAACGGCTGTGTACATTCAAAGCCCAGAGCTCTGTGTTGAAGTTCAACACAGAGTTCTGCACACCGGGAACGATCTCTGTGTTTCTCATCCCTGGAAAACAGGGATAAGAAACTTTGAGATCAGTTAGTAAAAGCAGCACACTTTACACACATTACACATAGTTAGGCACATATTTAAACCTTTGATCACCCTTGATGTTAACCCCTTCCCAGCCAGTGTTATAAGTACAGTGACCATGTATAGTATTATCACTGATCACTGTATTATTGTCACTGGTGATGTCAGTGGCAGTTAGTCAGTTCACCCCAGTGTCAGTTCATTTTTAGATCGTCCACCGCCCTATTGCAGTCCCATTAATCATTAAATGCCGCCATTAATAGTATTAAAAAAAAAAAAGAAATTCCAGTATATATATACAGTATATAAAGTAGGCACTGTAGGCACTATAACTTTCATGCTAACAAATCAATATACACTTATTGGGATTTTTTTTATCAAAAACATTTAGTAGAAAACATTTTGGCCAAAATTTACGAAGAAATTCAATTTTCTAAATTTTTTTATTGGAAAGTAAAAAATATTGGTTTTATTTTCAAAATTATTTTAAAAATAAAAAACCCAGTAGTGATCAAATACCATCAAAAGAAAGCTCTATTTGTGTGAAAAAAAATTATATAAATTTTGTTTAGGTACAGCTTTGCAGGACCGCCATGCCAGTTGAAGTAGCTCAGTGGCGAATAGCAAAAAATGGCCTGGTCATGAAGGGGGTAAAATATTCTGGAGCTCAAAAGGACAAAGGGGACCATTGGAGAAACTAGTTCTGATGACCGTGGTGACACGCCAGGAGTCCTTCACTTTCAAGGAATTTCCCACTTTCTGAAAGGGGAAGTTTCACTTTAAGGACTTGTTCCCCCCTTGGCAGCAGAAGTTCTCCTTCCTCCCTCCCACCTGCAGTCTTCTGGGACACTGACAGGTCCCAGAAGACTGCATCCACCACTCACAATGTGCAGCGCGACTCGCGCATGCGCAGTGGGCACCCAGCTGTGAAGCTGCAAGCTGTCACAGCCAGGTGCCCATAGTCAAGATGCTGGCACTGGGGAATAAACTCAGTGGGTGAGACCGCCTGAGGTGAGCTCACCGGTGGATCCTGGGACAGGTAAGTGGCTGTTTTTTAAAAGTCGACAGCTACACTTTTTGTAGCTGCTGACTTTTATTTTTACCACAGGTGGCTGGAACTCCTCTTTAATAAAGAAATACACTATCTAAAAACTACTATACATACCCTCTAATAAGTGGTATTTATCTTCTACTATTTTCATGTAAATAAGGTTCTTCTGGCATTGTATTCCAGAACAGCCATTTTCACCCAGAGTTTTGTATTTGGGGGTTCCTTGAGCTGTGGCAGATTTACCTCCCATTTGATGATACCTTCATAGGTTAAGACCAGTGCCACTTGGCAGAGCCAAGTGCATAACTCCAATGAGCTTTCTAACTGTCTGTAAGGGTGGCATTCTGACCACCACTGTAGGGGGCAGGGGGGCCATTCTTCCCAATGGCCATCAATGTAAGGGGCATTTTCTCATTGCCCACCAATAAAATGGTTTCAGTAGGGATTCTCAGAGACCTAAAAATTATTTTGAGGGTTCCTCTGGGGTAAACAGATTGATAAAGGCTATTCTAGAAGTTTGTTTTGGATGTCTATATATACTGCAGGTGGCCATAGGACAGGTGGAGGTGGTCTATAGAGCATTCAGAGCTAATAAGTATTAAAGTCTTCTGTACTCCAGGGTAATATAGATAGAGACGCCACCTAATATAACTTGTCCAAACTTTTGGCATATCTTTCATTATATTTTCTGATCAAATAGGAACTAAAGACAAGGCATCTGGTATGCAAACCTGATTTGGCCGGCAGGTGCCTTATCATAACATTATTCAGAGATTACTCAAACCATATATGTCCTATTACTAGATGTTTAAATAATGCCACAAACTAAATTGGTATTGTAACAGATGGCTGGTTTCATTGCAACTTTATTTAGTTTCCGGAGGCTAACCATTTTATTTCCTTGTATGAAAAGATGCATTGTATACTTTGTCTTTTAAATATTTGGATCTGTCATAAAGTGAGAAAACATTTTCCAGCTTGCAGTACCACAATTTAAGCACACGGGCACTGAGAGTGACCATCTTGTTGTTAACCCTTTACACACACAGTGGCCACCACAATGAGGCTTAACAGAAACATATCCCACTCACAGCACCTGCTGTTGCGATTCTGAAATTCCAAAAAGTCTTTATCACTCATTGCAGGAAGGAATGTAATACAGTTTTCACTATGGTAACTTCTTCAAAGTGACAGAAAGAGATTCAGCTTTTGGCCTCTTTCACACGGCCGCGCCATTTTTTTTGTCCGCTGCGGCACTTTTTTTTTTTACGGACACGGATGACACTTGTGTCATCCGGTCCGTATGTCCGCATATCATCCCATCCGTTTGCGGATGATATACGGACATAATGTATGTCTATGGGCATTGCGGATGTCAGCGGATGACACCGCTGACATCCGATTTTGCATCAGTTCCGTTTTTTTAACGGAGGAAAAATAGGTTTCTGTTCCGTTCCAAAAAACGGAACAGAACTGAAAGGACAAAAATCGGATGTCAGGGGATGGTTTTCCGCTGACATCCGCAATGCCATTGATAAGCATACGGATGGGGTGATATACGGACATACGGAACATCCGTGTGAAAGAGCCCTAAAGCGAAGCGAATCACAGCACAGAGCCCTGTGTTTACTAACAACACAGGGCTCTGTACAGAGAGCAGTGATATATATGTTTTACAGGGAGAAAAATTAGCCACATCTATTAGTAAAAGCAGCACATATCGCACACCTTACACTTCTTAGGCACACAGTTAACCCTTTCATTAACCCCTTCACAGCCAGTGTCATTAGTACAGTGATTGCGTATAGTATTAGCACTTATCACTGTATATGTGTCACTGGTGATGTCAGTTAGTCAGTTCCCACCCAATGTCAGTTAGTGCCCGCCGCACTATCACAGCCTCATTATAAGTCAGTGATCACCACCATTATTAGAGTAATAAAAAGTTAATAAAACTTCCAGTATATAAAGCATACAGTAATTTGTAGACGCTATAACTTTTACACAAACCAATTAATATACACTTATTGAGACTTTATTTTACCAAAGACATGTAGCAGAATACATTTTGGTCTAAATTTATGAAGAAATTCGATTTTTGCATGTTCTTATTGAATATATTTTATAGCAGAAGTCAAAAAAAAATTTTTCCTCCAAATTTTTGGTCTTTTTTATTTGTATAATAAAAAAAAAAAAAGCCAGTGGTAATCTAAAAACCACCAAAAGAAAGCTATTTGTGTGGAAAAAAAACCCAACACAAAACAGATATAATGAAGAAGGGGGGTAGGGGGTGGCGCTGTCTGTTTGCTGGTAGAAATAGATAATAAAATGCCAAGTCTGGAAATATTATCAACATGCAGGTAAAAGATAATAAATATGATATATAAAATCGATGTATAAAATGTAATATATAAAAAAGGTATGATGAGCTGTGAATCAAAGTGACATGTGCATATACTGTACGTCCCCGTTAAGGTGACGTGTGCTAGGTTAATAAAAAATGAGGTGATACAGGTATAGGATGGCAGTATATAAGATTGGAATGTCCTGATGAATACAGGTATGGCGATATATGTACACTCAGCAAATTATATAAAAAATAATAATATTAGTGCCAATAAATAAACACAAATAAATATAAGTGCAACAGTGCATAAAGTGACGCAAGTGACAGCCCCAATTTAAAGTGGCATATGTTAAATGGTGTATGAACTGGATGATAATATATTCTCCTCATAAAATATACATAACAAAAGACAAAAAATATAAATATATGTGACTAATGGGTGAAGAAACAATGGGGGCAATATAGTGCCTATAAAGTGACACGTGCTAAAAACACTTTGTCACTTTGATTCACAGCTCATCATACTTTTTTTATATATTACATTTTATACATCGATTTTATATATCATATTTATTATCTTTTACCTGCATGTTGATAATATTTCCAGACTTGGCATTTTATTAAATATTTCTACCAGCAAACAGACAGCGCCACCCCCTACCCCCCTTTTTCATTACACCATATAGTCTTTCGACTATACTGTAGTATAGGGAGGCAGCAGTCTACATTGCCAAATATATCCATCACTCCATAAGCGCGGAGTTCCTTATCTTTTACAAAACAGATATATATTTTATTTGTGTACAGTGTTGCATCACCTCGCAATTGCCAGTTAAATTAGCGCAGTGCCGAATAGCAAAAAATGCTCTGGTCATGAAGGGGGTAAAACCTTCCAGAGCTTAGGTGGTTAAATAAATAAAAAGTAGTAAATCTCTAGCCAAAATTTTTTATTTAATTTCAAATAGGGTAAGAAAAGTTTAGAACCTCTGTTAACTTTTTATTGCTTTCTCTGTTCTTGCAGATGAGATTTACGCTCTCTGCCTGTTCTGGAAACCATTGACAATATGACAGAAAATGATGGCAATTATAAAATGTTATTAGTTGTCAGAGAAATAATAATAGAGGAAAATATACCAACATGTTCACCTATTCTAGTGACAACAGTCTAAGAGGGGATTGACTCTCACTTTCTTTTGCATTTCTAGAACAGAAAACAAAGGTAGGCTTTCCATCAGGACACAGACAGAAAAATAAAATGAAGAATGTTTTAACAATTCCCTGCAAAACTAAAATGTTTTGGGTGAAGATAAATTTTATGTGGATAATGCTTATATTGCATAACAAAGGCAGCTTTTAAAAAGCAATGCCAGGCCACCATGATAAGTCAAAATCCAATCTGGCGCATTGCTCATGGCTTCTCTATGTACTAGATTCAATCGTTTTTTAAAACAAAAATATTCTCTTTTCTAAATTGCTCTTTTCAGTACAGAATATAGTGGATCTTATATAGAAGGTGTGAACATGGGGAGATTTAACACACTACCTACAACCTACAGAAAACACACTAATATTATTAGAACTATTATTAGAATTATACATACTGTATATTTTTTTTTATCCACTACCCACCTATTCTTGGCCACTCACACTTTTCATTTTGTCAAACCATGTTCCATAGGCCACAAAGGCTCTCACTTCCTAACTGTTGGCGCTAGTATCTATTATTTTTTGTGAATTATTTGGGCTTCCTTTTAATTCACAAATTATTGTCTCTCCCAGGTCTCTGCCTCCTGATTGGCTGTGAGACAGCAGTGGGAGCCATTGACCCTAGCTGCCACCAATCACAGCTCACATCCAGTGAGGAGGGATAAGGGGCTCGGGAGCAAGTATGCACGAGTGCCCCCATAGCAAGCAGCTTGCAATGGGGGGCACTTGGAGAAGAGGAGGAGCCAGGAGCGCCGGCGGGGGACCCGGGAAGAGTTGGCAAAACCTAATGCACAGAGCAGGTAAGTATACCATGTTTGTTATTTTAAAAAAAATACCTTTAATTGTACTTTAACCACTTTACCACCGGAGAATTTTGCTGTCTTACGTCTGGGCAACTTTTTGCGATTCGGCACTGTGCGACTTTAACTGACAATTGCGCGGACGTGCGACATCGTACCCAAATTAAATTGACGTCCTTTTTTTCCCACAAATAGAGCTTTCTTTTGGTGGTATTTGATCACCTGTGCGATTTTTACTTTTTGCGCTATAAACAAAAAAAGAGCATAAATTTTGAAAAAATAACAATATTTTTCACATTTTTTTATATGAAATTCCCCCCCCCCAAAAAATGTAAAAATCTAAATTTTTTTACATTTTTGGCCAATTTGTTTTCTGCTACATATGTTTGGTAAAAAAAATCGCAATAAGCGTATTTTGATTGGTTTGCGCAAAAGTTATTGCGTTTACTAACTAAGGGAAAGATTTATGTCATTTTTGGTGTTTTTTTTTTTAATGAGTAATGGCGGCGATCTGCAATTTTTTTTTTTGCGGGACTTCGACATTGCGGCGGACAGATTGGACCCCTGACTGACATTTATGACACTTTTGGGGGTACCAGTGACATTACTGCAGTAATTAGTGCTATAAATATGCACTGTTACTGTAAAAATGACACTGGCAGGGAAGGGGTTAATTTTATTGGAGAGGGAGGGGTTAATGTATACCTGGTGCTTACTGACGTGTGTGGGGGGAGGTGACTGTGTGACACAAGGATAGATCGAGGGTTCAGCTATGCTGAACCCTGCAATCTGACCCTGCCTGTCACTTAGGAGATCCGCCCACTTGTGTTTACACAAGCGGGCGGATCTCCACACTCGATTTCCCGACGATCGGGGAAGAGCAGCGGCGATCGCCGCTGCTCCTCCCCTGGCCCGACTCCCGCTGTGACTGAATACAGCGGGAGCGAGCCTCCGGCGGCGCGCGCGCGCCGCCTAGAACGGGGAGTGTCTGCCGACGTAGTACTACATCGTCAGACCTACAGGAGCCACTTTGCCGTAGTACAGCTCTAGTGAGCAGACGGCAAGTGGTTAAGCCCTTTATGTTCACCTTATGAGTGACATGCATGTTGCAACTGAAACAAAGTAACATAACTGTTGATGGGCCGAATTTAAGTAACTTTTTATGCAAACACTCTTAAAATGGAAGTAAAAATTGTGCATGCATACTTGCAAAACATTTGCATTATCCATACTTCTTATTATCCATATGAAATTTTGCCTAGTCTGTTGCTTAGTATTAGTGGTAGGCAGGGGCGTTGCTAGGTGGGAAAAAGACCAGGGGCTTCAGCCCGAAGATAAATTTGATAACCCCTCCCACATTTTAAAGGAAGTCCCGCCCAAGCTCCTCCTACATTTAAAAAGTACCGCCCAAGCTCCACCCAATGCCCCCCTCAATCAAGGGTCAGTCAAGGGGTAGTATGGAGAGGAGTACAAAGGGTCAGACATGGAGAGGAGAGGAGAGGGTCAGACATGGAGAAGAGAGGAGAGGGTCAGACATGGAGAGAAGAGGAGAAGAGAAGAGAGGAGAGAAGAGGAGAGAAGAAGAGAGGAGAAGAGAAGAGAGAAGCGAGGGGAAGAGAGGAGAAGAAAAGAGAGGGTCAGACATGGAGAGGAGAGGAGAAGAGAGGAGAGGGTCAGACATGGAGAAGAGAGGAGAGGGTCAGACATGGAGAGAAGAGGAGAAGAGAAGAGAAGAGAAGAGAGGAGAGGAGAGGAGAGGAGAGGAGAGGAGAGGAGAGGAGAGAAGAGAAGAGAAGAGTCAGACATGGAGAGGAGAAGAGAGGAGAGGGTCAGACATGGAGAGGAGAAGAGAGGAGAGGGTCAGACATGGAGAGGAGAAGAGAGGAGAGGGTCAGACATGGAGAGAAGAAGAGAGGAGAGGGTCAGACATGGAGAGGAGAAGAGAGGAGAGGGTCAGACAGAGAAGAGAGGAGAGGGTCAGACATGGAGAGAAGAAGAGAGGAGAGGGTCAGACATGGAGAGGAGAAGAGAGGAGAGGGTCAGACATGGAGAGGAGAAGAGAGGAGAGGAGAATAGAGGAGAGGAGAAGAGAGGGTCAGACATGGAGAGGAGAAGGTCAGACATGGAGAGGAGAAGAGAGGAGAGAAGAAGAGAGGAGAGGGTAAGACATGGAGAGGAGAAGAGAGGAGAGGAGAAGAGAGGAGAGGAGAAGAGAGGAGAAGAGAAGAAAGGAGAGGGTCAGACATGGAGAAGAGAGGAGAGGGTGAGACATGGAGAGAAGAGGAGAAGAGAAGAGAGGAGAGAAGAAGAGAGGAGAAGAGAAGAGAAGAGAAGAGAAGAGAAGAGAAGAGAAGAGAAGAGAGGGTCAGGCATGGAGAGGAGAGGGTCAGACATGGAGAGGAGAAGAGAGGAGAGGGTCAGACATGGAGAAGAGAGGAGAGGGTCAGACATGGAGAGAAGAGGAGAAGAGAGGAGAAGAGAAGAGAGGAGAAGAGAAGAGAGGAGAAGGTCAGACATGGAGAGGAGAAGAGGAGAAGGTCAGAAATGGAGAGGAGAAGAGGAGAGGGTCAGACATGGAGAGGAGAAGAGAGGAGAAGAGAGGGTCAGACATGGAGAGGAGAAGAGAGGAGAAGAGAGGGTCAGACATGGAGAAGAGAGGAGAGGGTGAGACATGGAGAGAAGAGGAGAAGAGAAGAGAGGAGAGAAGAAGAGAGGAGAAGAGAAGAGAAGAGAAGAGAGGAGAGGGTCAGACATGGAGAGGAGAGGAGAAGAGAGGAGAGGGTCAGACATGGAGAGGAGAGGAGAGGAGAAGAGAGGGTCAGACATGGAGAAGAGAGGAGAGGAGAGGAGAGGAGAGGAGAGGAGAGGAGAGGAGAAGAGAGGGTCAGACATGGAGAAGAGAGGAGGAGAAGGTCAGAAATGGAGAGGAGAAGAGGAGAGGGTCAGACATGGAGAGGAGAAGAGAGGAGAAGAGAGGGTCAGACATGGAGAGGAGAAGAGAGGAGAAGAGAGGGTCAGACATGGAGAAGAGAGGAGAGGGTGAGACATGGAGAGAAGAGGAGAAGAGAAGAGAGGAGAGAAGAAGAGAGGAGAAGAGAAGAGAAGAGAAGAGAGGAGAAGAGAAGAGAAGAGAAGAGAAGAGAGGAGAGGGTCAGACATGGAGAGGAGAGGAGAAGAGAGGAGAGGGTCAGACATGGAGAGGAGAGGAGAGGAGAGGAGAAGAGAGGGTCAGACATGGAGAAGAGAGGAGAGGGTCAGACATGGAAAGGAGAGGAGAAGAGAGGAGAGGGTCAGACATGGAGAAGAGAGGAGAGGAGAGGAGAGGAGAAGAGAGGGTCAGACATGGAGAAGAGAGGAGAGGGTCAGACATGGAGAGGAGAGGAGAAGAGAGGAGAGGGTCAGACATGGAGAAGAGAGGAGAGGAGAGGAGAGGAGAAGAGAGGGTCAGACATGGAGAAGAGAGGAGAGGGTCAGACATGGAGAGAAGAGGAGAAGAGAAGAGAGGAGAGAAGAAGAGAGGAGAAGAGAAGAGAGGAGAAGCGAGGGGAAGAGAGGAGAAGAGAAGAGAGGAGAGGGTCAGACATGGAGAGAAGAGGAGACAATTCACAGCAACACGCAGTGCAGGAAAGCCGTGGTCTGTGTGCATTTCCTGCACCACATTCAAAACGCACTCCAGTTGCAATTTGCTGTGGGTGTGAATGTAAATTCAATGACATCCCAAACTCAGGTTGCAATTGAATGTGCTTTCCTGCCCCGGATTGTATGGTACAGTATTATCATGTAAACCTGTTCCTGTGCGTTTTACAACTTTTGTTGTGGCCAGCACAGTTTTAGCCCATTCAAACGCACAGTGTGTTCCTGTGTGATTCCTGGTGTGAACTGGCCCTGAGTCCTGAAGCCCAATGCTGAGAAAACTTCCACCACCTAGCTACACTAATGTGCCTGGCAGGGGGGCACTAGTGTGGGTACCTGGGGTGATTCTCCACATCTCTTTGGGGTACCCAGGGTTCCACATGCCATGTGTATCCCATGTATAGCAGCAGCCAGCATCTCTTTAATTTGGGAGGGGGGGGGGGGGGCTACCAAGCAGATAATGTATGTCCTATGTTCCACTCATAGCACAAGTCCTTTCTCCTCACAAAACACTCCCTAGGACATACAGTAGCTTCTCAGATCCCTCCCTCCTCCCAAATCACTGCAAGTATTTATTTCCAGCTGGTCTCCCCTTCCCTGTGTCTCCCCCCACAAGTGTTATCTATAGTATATTCATCACAGTGACACAGACCTCAGATCAGCGTGGGACATGTACAGTGATATCTCTCCTCCTCGGGTTGGCTCCTCCTCTCTGTGTGCGGTAATACATCAGAGCCGAGGGAGGAGGAGGGGTAGGATGAGGAGGAGGCTGCAGCTCACAGAAGGGCGCCCGGCAGAGTGAGATGCTGGGCGCCAATGCGGAGTGGAGATCGCAGCATGTGGAACACCAAACATCCCGCACAAGCTGCGGGGCAGGTGACACTGGTGCCCACACTAGCGCGCCCCTGCAAGTGACTGGAGCCAAGTGTCTGATCTTGTTCTGACACTTTGCTCTGTTCCGGAATCCAGCCTAATGCAGGAGGTATGGGAACGTACCGCCCTCACCACCTTGCCTTACGGTGGCGCTGGCCCTGGGCGGAGCCCCACGTATCGGCCCCGCCCACCCCGACATCAAGTCCTCATTTTGACAGCTCCACTCTCTCTGTGGCTGCCCCACCAATCACTGCATGGATGTTATGCTGAGGAATTTAGCTCCGACCAACCCCAGACCTTGGGAGTGATTCGGGGCTAATCATTTTAAAAGGGAATATGAGACTCGGGGCTTTTTGGGGGCCAACTCGGGGCTATAGCCCCTGTCAGCCCCCCCCTGCCGACGCCACTGGTGGTAGGTGATGAAGGGATGCTACCATCTGAGGCAAGTACACCACATTCTTTATTTTCTTTTTTATTCTTGGTCTACAACTTAGTTGTATTATAGCTATAGCTCTTGTGAGCTATAGCTTTATTAGTTATTAATAGGAGTTTCCTGAGGCCTGAAAGTTATTTCAAGAGTTTCTCCATGTACTAAGACTGAGAAAGACTGGGTTATGCTATAGAGACAGGATTTTTCTTGTGTTAATCTATGGTTAAAATGGTAAAGTCTCTACTACTGCTTAACTACCAATTTGCAAAGCTGACTTGACATGACTTCCATGACATTTTTAAAATTATAATTTTTTGGTGAAAATCCAAATTGCTGCACTAATGTGTTCCATATCTAATACTTTGACTCAGTGCTCTTCCAAATTTTCACCATATCCATCCACCTGTTACCTCATTATTGGGTTTTATAATAGAATGGTTTGTTCAGATGTACCAGCTGTCCTTGCCTCTCCCCAGATGTCAACATTACAACAGTTGCCTGAGTTTAACCCTTTCATTTTTTTTGTTTAGCCTCCCATTTTGCACATCCACATGTCAAACGATTATTCTTATTTTTCAAATATTCCAATAAAACAAACAGTATGAAAAAGATCACCGATACCATATACTTTTTGAAAGCAGAGAATCTATAAAAATAAAAGACTATCACTGGTACTTTTACATACTCCATGACATGTATGCAGATGTGCATCAAAATGTTATTACTCAGAAATTATAACCCAAATACAACATAATCATCGAAATCCCTACTAAATATGAAACCTAAATCTGTGTTGAGTTAATAAATGACAAATACGGCTAAACAGTGAAATGAATACGTAATTCAGACTGTATGTAGCTGACATACAGTAAAAATCTTAACTACTTCCCCAATTTAGTTTTACTCTAAAGTGATATCCCTAAAATTTTACAGCCAGGGCAGGAAAGACTTAGGAAATCTGCCAGTTTTTTATTGCTGTCTATATCACTAACCACAGAAAAGAAGAGGGTACTTCTACACTGCATACCAATGCAAAGGATCACTTTTATACTGACCAGCAATGCAAGAGAGCACTAAACTGACCACCAATAAAAATGAGCGCTATTCAACTGATCACCGATGTAAAGGGGCACCACAAGCCAAGCAAGATTAAGGGGGGCTTCAAACTTCCCAAATCTCTGGGATGTAAAAAAGTACTGCACAATGCATTAACCACTGTTGTAAGGGCCACTACACTGACCACCAGGGGAAGTGTGTCCCCATGCAAAGGCACACTGCAAGATTCCCTGACTGCATTTCTTTCCTGACCAATATAATATTTCTTTTCATTTCAGGATTATTACTGAAAATATATATGATTTTTTTTGCACAGAGCTGGGGGTTGGTAAACATGAACTGCACTCTGTGTCAAATCAGTATGCCACATTATCTTATCATTATTATTTTTATTATACTATCAGAGCATGTTAAAGTACCTTGGATAGTAGATAATATTTTTTAGCAGGGGTTTCGTCACATCTGGAAAAATGTATGTGGATTAGGAGTTCTAAATTTGTTCTGACTTGAATAAAATCTAAGGTTAGTCAAAAAAAGTTTTTTAAAAAATAAACACAAGGGACAGTCAATACGATATGTCCCTTGTGCTGATGATTGCCCTTAAAAACAACCTATAAATGGAGGAGATGGCGCTTTCATTCATCTGCTCTTCCTTCATTCTTAGATCACATTTTATACATGTTACGCATGGAAACAGTGGGGTTTATTTACTAAAGTTGGAGAGTGCAAAATCAGGCTCACTTCTGCATTGAATTAACTTCCAAGTTGTATTGCCAAAGCTTAATTAAACAAGCTGAGGTTATAATCTGATTAGCCTGACTTTGCACTTTCCAGCTTTAGTACATACACCCCTATAGTGCAGCTCCTGTGAATGTAGGAGGGGGGTGGAAGCCTGGGACTCCTAATGAGAGCGTATAACAGGTCCCCTGGCTTTATTAACCCCCACCACACCCACTGAGAGATTTTAGTAGCGGGCATAGGGTGATCATAGGATGGAAGATTTCTACCAAATTTGAAGCCATCAGCACAAGGGACATCACTCCTTGACTAAAAGTAATGTCCCTTGTGCTGATTTAAAAAAAAATTATTTTGACTAACCTTAGGTTTTAATTGATCTGTTTGTCAGATCTAATTGAAATTTACAAGTCAGTGCCTCAAGAAGTACTGAAACCAGAGACAGCCAGACAACTAGCATTTTTAGGAGGCCGGAAATTGTAGCACCTTTTTGTCTTTTCCTTTTGCATTTTACAAATATTTTTATTTTATTATGGGCACAAATGTCCAATCACAGGATGTGATTAAGAAATCAGAACTTCAGCAGCCATTTTTTTTCCTCTAGTCCCCAATCATGATGTATGGAACGTATCCTTGGCAGTACATCAATTAAAAAAACAAAAAAAAAAAACAGTCTGTGTGTAATATGAAGATCTGTGTGGTCCACATACACCTACTGTGCTTGGTGAACATTGTTCGTTTTATCGATTTAGCTATTAGATAAACTGCAAAGCATCAACTAAAAAGGAACACTTTGAGGTTCGTTTACTAAACCCCCTTTCACACATGCTGTCCGTTTTTCATCCATCTGTTGACGGAAGAAAAACGGACATCAATGTATCTCTATGTGAAAACAGATGACAACGGATGATCATCCGTTAACATTCGTTTTTATCAGCTTCCATCAATGTCCGTTTTTTTGAACGGATGAATGCCCTATTTTTCATCCGTCAAAAAAACAGATCGGACGAAAAACGGGTGACAACGGATGAAAAACGGATGAAAAAGGGATGACAACGGATGAAAAACAGATGAGAAACAGATAACAACTGACGAAAAACGGATGAAAAACGGATAACAACTGACGAAAGACGGATGACAACTGACGAAAAACTGATGAAAAATGGATGAAAAATGGATGGAAAACTGATACATTTTGACGTGACTGAACTGATGGACCTTATGTGTGAAAGGGGCCTAAGGCTAGGCGACGCGTGCCGCAACTTGGAGGAGACAGAGCGGCCATCAACCGAGTGCCTAACATCAGGAATGCCCAGGAACCAGCGGGGAGAATCTTAATATGAATGCGAGATATCTTCTGGACTCTGTAAGTGGCTTATTTTAGTGGGAATAAAGTATTTAGAAGCAGTCTGCGCTATGTGATGTTCTTTCTTCTCTCTTGCTAACACACACTACCTCTGAGCCTGCGAATTGGACATCTGAGTGGGAAGTCTCTGATCCTTTACTTATGTGCATTTGATCTCTGTTATGGGGGTCAACAACATCTGGTAAGGAGTGGTGGTGTTTGAGTGCTTTTCTGGTGGTGGTTCTTCAACTCTGGATTTGCCTCTTCAAAAGCGGAGACACATCATAATGGACTGCTTTCCCATTTATTCAGAATTTTTTAGGGTTTAGCGCCACATTTAGTGTTTTAAATCTTTTACCTTCCAGATTTTGTGTGGCTGCTTTATCCTTGTGATTTGTGACTAATCATATTGTTTTCAATATATGTTTATATGCTTCCTGTAGCGCGGCAACATTGTGTTTTTACTTCTATGTTTTATATCCAGCACATCACTAACTGTGAGCAGCTAAGAAAAATGTTGTGTTTCATTCATTTTTTTATTTCAAATATATGTTCTTCGCTTTTGCATAAAAAAATTTGTTGTAACTAGCTTTCATCTACAAAGGCAGTGTTATGCATAATGCTATATGTTACTGACAGCTAGGTCTCTTTATTCATGTGTATTTTCTGTGTATAGGGAGAAGTACAAGAAGTTACATTATCATAGTGTTAGTTGTATCCAAATGCACTGCAGTGCGTTTGGATGCGTTTGCCTTGCAAACATTTATTATTGGAAAATAGGTCAGGATGTATTTATAAAAAGAAGGCTGAATGAAAGGTTACTAGGTAAATATACAGACAGAAACATATACATCATAGTCAGATAGAACTACATGTAACGTGACCAGATTTCTCCAATAAAAATTATTGCCAATGTAGTGCTCAGATATAAAACACAGTTATTATATTAAAGCGGTAGTATACTGCTTTTTTACACTTTTACCTACAGGTAAGCCTATAATAAGTTTTACCTGTAGGTACAATTAATATCTCCTAAACCGGCATGGTTTAGGAGATATTTGCAGTGCATGCAGCCGCTCACGCGAGCGGCGCATGCGCTCTGAAGGTCCGGGGGGACCTTCAGTTTTGCTTGCCGGGAGCTCGCCGGAAAATCACTCCCGCGCGCATGTGCGGGAGTGACGTCCCGGAAGAGACGGCGAGGGATCATGGCGGCGCCCGCAGCGATGTCCGGGGGTCCGTGTCGGGGCTTCGTTCTAAGGTAAGTAATACATAATGGGCTAGTATGCGATGCATACTAGCTCATTATGCCTTTGTCTTGCAGGTTTTTTTTTTTTTTTTACATTTTGGGTTTACAACCGCTTTAAGCTCTCCAAACTAGAATTATAAGAATATAAGCACTGTCAATGTAGTACTCTAGGTCACATTATATGTGGTAGAAACTCATGTCCCTAGGTCAGAATAACGCAATTGTGATTTTTGAAGGCTACATTCGATTTCACAAATGTGGTCCCAAACAGTGGCACCCAAAATTAACCGCTTGCCGACCAGCCACCATATTTTTCCTGCAGCAGGTCGGCTCTGTCCCATGAGTGGGGGTGCACATACGCCAATTGGCCACAAGGGGAGCCAATCAGCAGGTCCGGTGGCCGAGATGTCCGCCGGGCACCCGCAATCTCTCCCCGTGGAGACAGAACGACGGTCTGCCATTGTAAACACTGCAGACCGCTAGTAATGAACACAAGGATCCTGTGTTCCACCTATTTAGAAACACAGGTCTCTGTGTTCATTCAGCTAGTTCATCCCCCACACAGTTATAAAGCACCCCTTAGGGACACATTTAACCCTTTGATCATCCCTGGTGTCACCCCCTTCCCTGCCAGTGTCATTAGTACAGTAACAGTGCATATTTTTAGCACTGCTTACTGTAGTAATGTCACTAGGTAAAACCTTCCGGTCCAGAAGTGGTTAATGAGCAAAGTAAAGTTCATATGAAAATGTACAAAAATGTGACTTTCAAAACAAATAATATTGAAAGTGTTCCTTGCAGTACAATGAAAGGCCCACATATACTCTTCAGGTCCCCCTCTCCCTATAAAAATTGTCTGCTGTTAGCAGATATGAAATGTACCCATTAGGACATAAAAAAAGGGGAAAGGGAAGCCACGCTAATCCATAATGAACATATGAATAAGGTAAATTGATCCACAAAAAATGAGCATATGAATAAGGTAAATTGATCCACCAAAAATCAATAACTCAATGACTAGTAATGGAAGCCAGCACAATAGGATAAACCAGATCAACAAGCTAAATAAAGAGAAACAGTGCAGCGCCTAATAATGAAGAAGTTGCATAAAGGAATATAAATGAATATATTGGTGTAAACAAATGAGAACTAAAACCACAAAGGAGACTATATACCAACAGGCCTTTGACAACATCTATGATGACGAAACGTGTCAGACACGCATGACGCACGCATCCACCGCGGCCATTTCTGTATACATGCTTGTTATCATTCGACTTCATGTGAGTACCATTCTTATTGTTTTCACATTAAAATGGTTTGTTCATATTACATGATCGGACTCCCCCTTTTTTCTTTGTGAGGTACATTGGAGGTCTGGGGACATATTGTGAGCCAGAAGGTTTATATATTTCTATCGAGTGCTGTAAGGAGGTGAATTGACCGAAGACCTGCTGACCTGGCACAGGACTAACAATTTATGCCTATCCGACCTCTCATTGATATGAGGGTCCACACTATTTGGTAAGAGTACCCCTGCAATAGACACGGTGGTGGACAATCATTCTATTTTGGGAGCGGCTTCCTGTCATCACTTCCTTTTATTTGATTGTTATTTAGAGACTATGTCATTTCTCCATCTAGTGACCATTTATATTTTATGTGCATACAACATATAAGGACTTCCTTAGGAGACTATTGGTATATATTCTCCTTTGTGTTTTTTGTTCTCATTTGTTTACACCAATATATTCATTTATATTCCTTTATGCAACTTCTTCATTATTAGGTGTGCACTGTTTCTCTTTACCCATTAGAACATACCCAACCAAGCCAGAGGCTTTTGGAAAGGACTAGTGGCAAGCCTCCAGCCCCCTGATTATGGCCCATGGAGAAAGCAGATCATTCTATAATGATGGAAAACCACTTAATGGACGCTGAGAGCTTGATTTCAATTACTTCTCTGAATAAGGACAATAGTTTCCTTCTGGAGTAGATGGAAAGAGGTAAAATTAATCCTGTACAGGGTAATGGTCAGAGGGAATATGGTGGCCCTCCCACAGACTGGGTTGGAGAGGTTCTTTCATGTGGGACAGAAATATTTATCAACAATATCCCTTAGGAAATCTATGAAGATAAATGAATTCCACCTTTTCAGACTGCTGGAATATTGTAGGAGTTTGTCTCATAGATATTTATAGACTTTTTGCTGGATAGACTGAGGTGGGGTGGGGTTTGTTATGCTTGTAGTTAAGTAGGTCTTTCCCACTGTTCTATTGTTTCTGTCCATCTGAGCATCTCTTGGAGATGAGATTAACCTAGTGACCATTTTAACTTGTTACCAAATTATTTTGAGATGTTATGTGTTTATACTTATGATCATGTATATTGGACAGTACTTTGTATTCAGGGTTGTAGATGCCGAATGATCTTGTCAACTAGGCTGGTTTTAGTGCCTAGTTAATTAGCTCATGTTAATTATATCACTGTCAATTTTTAGTTGCTAGAGGTGTATTAGCATAGTTTATGTTGGCTGTCCCTTAGTTATCTATTGTCCCGTATACAGTTTCCTTTGCATATGATAATGTGATAAGGCTTATGTTTTTCACCCCCCTACACTGTGTCCCGACTAGTGACTGGGTGCGCTGCAGGATTTGGTATTGGTCTGTTACCGGGAAAGGGAAGCTTATACAATGGACATACACCTCTTGAGTACCAGGGTCTGTCACACACATAAAGTAAAAAAATGAGATAATTCTTCTGCAAAACTGGGTGTGATGTCACCATCCTTCTTGGAGGATTGCTGGGGGCCAGATTTTATGATAGAACACTCCAATCCATTGTAAGAGCATCCTCTCCCAAGATTGTAGCTGCTCATTATTCTTCATAATCTTGCTAGAAACAGCATGCGGTCACCCTTGCCTATGCACCGTGGGAGGAACAAAGGATAAAAGGTAAGTAGAAATATAACTTTCTTCTTTATGTGTACATTTTGTATCTGTCAACAGCAGGTAAATTTTACAGGAACAAAGGAGCCCAGACAGAAAAAGCAGATCTTGGATTTTCAACAATGAAACTTTATGAAAATGATCTAAGACATAGACAAGTACACTTACCTACCTCTATGCTTTCACTCCTTTTTCTTTAGTCCTTTCCATGGTGCCTCCCTGCTGCCTGTGCTCTTCCTCTCCCAATGCTATTTGAACTTCTTTTTCAGCGCCTGTTCACAAAAACTGGATTTTTGTAAGAACTTACCATAAAATCCTTTTCTCTGAAGTTCATCAACAGACGCAGCTCCATCTAGTCAAAGACTATAGGGTTATGCTCCTTCTATCAGAAATAGGCACTAGGCAGGAAAAAAGCTTAACCAAACCTATGGGGCTGTCCCTGCAGGCATAACCCCACACACATTCTGCTATCATCAAACAGTTTATTTGCAAGCAGTGTTTAGAATAGAAAAAACTTCATTCACTCAGAAGTAGAGGGGTGGGTGCTGCATCTGTCGATGAACTTCAGGGAAAAGGATTTAAAAAAAGTTCTTACACAAATCCAGTTTTCTCTATCATACATCATCAGATGCAGCTCCATCTAGTCAGAGACTATAGGGATGTCCTAAAGCAGTATTTTCATGAGGGGTGGGAAGACAACGCAAATGGAAATATAACTCCCCAAAGGCTAAACTTAGCCAACTAGGTAACATGGAGCTCAACCAGGAACAACTGAAGCTCACCCTGAAAACACAATAGAATAAAATAGAGATTATTGCGCTAACTTAAAAAATGTAAGCAGCTGACATCAATCACTGAACTAAGGAGGGTGATAAATCAATAAATACAAAAATATGTGCAGCGCTAGAAGAAAAAAATTCCCAACAAAATAAATTGTCCAATCGCAGGAAACATTCCACAAGTAACGTAAACAATTGATGGTGAGAAAGAGTCCAATATATAATGGTGCAAATCATATATAAGTGCAGCAAATCCCGTCACCAGTGAAGGTAGAAATATATTGCGCTCACCAGATGGATGGGACCCCAAAACACCATATAGTGTAGGAGTCAAACAGGCTTAAAAATGATGGAGTGTCCCCACAGATTTTTCACCGATTCCAACGGCAACCATGCAAATCTCCGGTAGATGGAATAGTTCAGAGATTCCCCTTCCACATGGTGGGTGGTAAAACCGAAAAAAATGGAGGGACATATAGCGTAATATTGCTAAAATCAATTTAATAACAATAAAGCTGATACACTTACAGACATCCGTGAAAGACAGGCATATAAGATGTAAAACAGCTGGGCTGACCAAGTCCTCTTTACATGTTTCGGCATAAATGCCTTTTTCAAAAGATAAAGTCAGCAGGTAGCCAGTGTTCATATATATATAGAGGTAGAATTAATTGGGTACACCTGTAGGAAGTAGGCGGTGGACTGCATGGAAACCGGAAGTAAAACCGGCGTGTGTTCCAAGCCTCACTATGGTATAGCGCCAAAAATGAAGTCTATTAAATCACAAGAGGAAACAGGAAGTGATGAAATGCCTGGAGGGGATGGCATTAGCCATCGTACATCCCAAGCCTCTTTATGAATTGTAAGACAGGAAGTGCTGACATCACATCCGGGAATAGGCGGAAGTGATGTCAGCGTCAAAACATCGAGGGGGGACGGCCTTTAACCATCATCAACCCCAAGCCTCCATCTGAAGTGTAAGACATCACATCCGGGATTGGGCGGAAGTGATGTCAGCACGGCAAGGCGGACCGCTTTACCGGAAGTTGGAGCATATCAATGCACCAGGTCAACAAAACAGAAATGGAGACAGCTCAGATTGGCTGATTCAGCGAGTAGTGAATATCGCCAATAAGAGAACAAAAAACGGGGGAGAATAAAAAGATGACGTTATAGTTAAACAGCGCCAACAAAAAAGGGGAGAGGAAAAAATCGGTTTAGTTATCTAAACCATAATATATCAACATAGTGGGCTCATTTAATGAGAAACCAGTATATTGAAAAAAACAAAAATGTCAATTGTCCACAGTTGAAGGGACATAATAACAAATTTTGTCTATATACAGTCCATAGTCTATCTCCATATTAGGTGACCCTTAATACAGGATATCTATAACAAAAAATATTTTTATTACATAACTACATGATGTATACAGCCAAAAGACAAATATAATAAAAATATTTTAAAAAATATTGTGAATAAAAATAATAAAATCACATAAAAGAACGAATGAGGATAAAGGGAACATATAGGGCTAAAAATAGCCAGAAAGGCAGATGGGAATGGGATATTTAGTACGCTAAGCTGTGTTTATAAAGGCGTTTATATCCCACTCTATATTCAACCCAAAAGGATGGTAGGACTTCAAAGTATAGATCCAGTATGTCTCTCTCCTAGAGACACCACGAATTTTTGAGCCACCCCTCCAGGGAGGTACATACTGGTCTATGACCTGAAATAAAGTGCCAGTGGGATCTTTATGGTGATAAAGAAGGTAATGTTTACCTACAGTATGCTTATCCTTGCCTGTGAGAATGCTCGTAATATGTTCATTAACACGCACATTAAAGGACCTAATAGTGCGTCCCACGTACTGCTTTTTACAGGGGCACGTTAACAAATAAACAATATGAGTAGTTATGCAAGTGGCGAAAAATTTGATATGGTGAAGACTCCCTGTGACAGAAGATTGAAAGGATGTAAATTTCCTTCTTTTATCACAATTATATTCGCACACTCTGCACTTCCGGCAGGGATAAAAACCAATAAGATCAGCAAAAAATTTTTTTGGTTTAATTGGTTCATCCGGTACATTGGGAGCTAATTGTCCTCTTAATGCAGGTGCACCTCTGAAAGTGACCGAGGGTCGTACAGGTAAAACGGTACCCAAAATGGGGTCATTTCTAAGTACATCCCAATGTTTGGATATAATTCTCTTGATGGAATTATGCTGAATAGAAAAATTGGTAAAAAAGGACCATTTAGCAAAATCAGACTGGTTTTTTGTTTTATTTCTATTTTTAGACCCAGAAAGTAATTGTGCTCTATCAATCTGGGTTACTTCCCTTATAGTGGACTCAAGAGCATCAGAATTATAACCCTTAACTAAGAACCTATCCTTTAGCAGCTGGGCTTGTTGGAGGAATTCATGTTCATGAGTACAATTCCTCCTAAGTCTGATGAATTGACTCTTGGGTATTCCACCCAACCAAGCCTTGTGATGACAGCTGTCAACAGGCAGGTACGAGTTACGGTCTGTGTCCTTGAAAAAAGTACTGGTGACAAACTGATTGTCCACTATGGAAATATTGAGGTCTAGGAAATGGATATTGGTGGAACTATATTCAAAAGACAAATGAATACCTCTCGTGTTATCATTCAAGAATGACATGAATGTCTCGAGAGATGAGGTGTCCCCTTTCCACAGGAGGAGGATGTCGTCTATATAACGCACCCAGAGAACCAGCTCGGGTGCGTCATAAGGAAAGACGACATCCTCCTCCCATTTGGCCATAAAGAGGTTGGCCAAACTAGGGGCGAACTTCGCCCCCATGGCCACACCCCTTTGTTGTAAAAAGTATTGGTGATTGAACCAAAAGTAATTCCTCCCGGTGGCAAATATCAACAGATCTAGAATGAAATCTCGATGTGAAGGAGAGATAGATTTATCTGTCTTTAAGAAATGGTCAACAGCATTTAAACCCTGATCATGAGGGATACAAGTATAGAGAGAGGTGACATCTGCTGTCACCATCAGATGTTCACCTTCTAACTTGATATTTTTCAGCCTGTTGATAACATCACAGGTATCCTTAATAAAGGAAGGAGTTTCACTAACCAGCGGTTGTAGATAGAAATCGATGTATTTGCCAATACGTGATGTAATAGAATTGATGCCGCTAATAATAGGGCGACCAGGAGGATTTACCGGGTTTTTATGTACTTTCGGTAAATAGTACATGACTGGGATGCGAGGGGCTGTGGGAACCAAAAAAGACCTTTCTTTCTTGTTTATTAAGTTCCTTTCATAGCCTTTCTCCACCAGTCTCACCAATTCCTTCCTAAAAGAAGTAGTAGGGTTATTTTGTATTTTAATATAGGTGTCCTGATCTCCTAGGATTCTACCCATTTCATCATAGTAGTCCTGTTTGTCAAGGACGACGATGCCGCCGCCCTTGTCTGCAGGGCGCACTATGAGGTCTTTCTGTTCACACAGAGATTTTAGACCCTTTTTCAGTTGAGGCTGTATATAGGGTTTCTTAACAGCTAACTCAGCCAGATCTTTAAACACCAAATCTTTAAACACCGCCACTGATGGAGCAACCGGACCAGGGGGGTTAAATAAAGATGGATTTGATAATCCGGAATGTTTAATAGAAGAGGTATATTCATGTGGTACTTCTGTTCTGGGTTTTGACAGAATGTACCTTTGTACATTTATTTTGCGTACATATTTGTGGACATCGATAAATGTACTAAATTTGTTAATGGGTTTGGGTGGAGCGAACTTCAAACCTCTATCCAAGGTGTATAGCTCATCAGGACTGAGTTCCACCTTGCTAAGGTTGAAGATACCGGATCCAATCAAGTTTTTATTCTTTTTTCTTTGGATCCGCCACCCCCCTCTGGTACCTCGCTTGGATCCGCACCCCTTTTTCCCTTGTTGTGTTGCCGGGGAAAATCCCATTCATGACTGGGTCCTGGGCGTGGCTGGTTGTAATTAAAAGGTGAACTATTTTGATGGTCATACTCCTCATCGTATGAACGAGACTGATCATCATGTCTAGGTTGTTGCCTCAAAGGAGAAAACCTATTATGTGTGTTCACATTATATGGTTTAGCATATGTTTGTTGAGGGTAAGGTCTAAATGGAGGGGGAGAGAAATGTCTTTGATAATTCTCATTATGAGACCACTGTCCCCTAGGGGAATTCACTGGATGAGGAGGATACCAGTTATTCTTAACAGGGCCTCTTTCATGTGGTGTTTGTGGTGGATGGTTACCCTTCCAATTCTGATTTTTTGGATTTTTTCCTTTTTTATGGGGGGGACCCTTGTTTTTTGGCTTCTTTTGTGTTTTGGGTGGAAGAGAAGATTGAACAGAGGTAGCCCCAGGAGCATTAGGAATCACATGGTCCGTCTGATTACCATCATTAGGATCACTATTCAGTAGATTCCTTTGCCATTGAAAGACAGTACGGTTATCATAATCGGACATGTCTCTCATAAACTTTTTTTGTTTCTTAGTTTTTTGTTCCCTTTCCTCTTTCTCTAAATACTTTTGAAGATTTTCAGAGAGAGTTTTGTACTCAGCTGTGGTGTTAAAAGGAGTAACTTTTTCTTTTAACTCTTTAATCTCCCTGTCTAGGGAGGTTAATTTGGTACGTTTAATCTCAACAAGATGCCGTAATAACTGTAAACCAGCATTATTGAAATAATCGGACCAAGCCTCTAAGGCTGTATCGTCTGATTGGGGGGATACCTCCCATCTCAGGCTTCTCGGAACCATTGATTTAGAGATATAATATTCTAAAAACGCAATGTCCCATTCAGAATGTAATTCTGACACCATAAGATTTTTAAGTCTTAAAAACAAACCGCCAACCTCAGTATCGGATTTGGTGGAGATAAAAACTCCATCAGTAATTACAGTTCTATTAGCTCTGTATTCAAAAACATCCATTGCTGGCATGTTCAAATCAAGAGCGATAAAAAACTATATGTAAGTGACACAAAGAAAAAACTATGTGTACATAAGTGAATTAACACATATGTGAAAGAAAGCAGCAATAACAAAGGTCAAAAATGTGTACAAACAGAATAAAATAGAGATTATTGCGCTAACTTAAAAAATGTAAGCAGCTGACATCAATCACTGAACTAAGGAGGGTGATAAATCAATAAATACAAAAATATGTGCAGCGCTAGAAGAAAAAAATTCCCAACAAAATAAATTGTCCAATCGCAGGAAACATTCCACAAGTAACGTAAACAATTGATGGTGAGAAAGAGTCCAATATATAATGGTGCAAATCATATATAAGTGCAGCAAATCCCGTCACCAGTGAAGGTAGAAATATATTGCGCTCACCAGATGGATGGGACCCCAAAACACCATATAGTGTAGGAGTCAAACAGGCTTAAAAATGATGGAGTGTCCCCACAGATTTTTCACCGATTCCAACGGCAACCATGCAAATCTCCGGTAGATGGAATAGTTCAGAGATTCCCCTTCCACATGGTGGGTGGTAAAACCGAAAAAAATGGAGGGACATATAGCGTAATATTGCTAAAATCAATTTAATAACAATAAAGCTGATACACTTACAGACATCCGTGAAAGACAGGCATATAAGATGTAAAACAGCTGGGCTGACCAAGTCCTCTTTACATGTTTCGGCATAAATGCCTTTTTCAAAAGATAAAGTCAGCAGGTAGCCAGTGTTCATATATATATAGAGGTAGAATTAATTGGGTACACCTGTAGGAAGTAGGCGGTGGACTGCATGGAAACCGGAAGTAAAACCGGCGTGTGTTCCAAGCCTCACTATGGTATAGCGCCAAAAATGAAGTCTATTAAATCACAAGAGGAAACAGGAAGTGATGAAATGCCTGGAGGGGATGGCATTAGCCATCGTACATCCCAAGCCTCTTTATGAATTGTAAGACAGGAAGTGCTGACATCACATCCGGGAATAGGCGGAAGTGATGTCAGCGTCAAAACATCGAGGGGGGACGGCCTTTAACCATCATCAACCCCAAGCCTCCATCTGAAGTGTAAGACATCACATCCGGGATTGGGCGGAAGTGATGTCAGCACGGCAAGGCGGACCGCTTTACCGGAAGTTGGAGCATATCAATGCACCAGGTCAACAAAACAGAAATGGAGACAGCTCAGATTGGCTGATTCAGCGAGTAGTGAATATCGCCAATAAGAGAACAAAAAACGGGGGAGAATAAAAAGATGACGTTATAGTTAAACAGCGCCAACAAAAAAGGGGAGAGGAAAAAATCGGTTTAGTTATCTAAACCATAATATATCAACATAGTGGGCTCATTTAATGAGAAACCAGTATATTGAAAAAAACAAAAATGTCAATTGTCCACAGTTGAAGGGACATAATAACAAATTTTGTCTATATACAGTCCATAGTCTATCTCCATATTAGGTGACCCTTAATACAGGATATCTATAACAAAAAATATTTTTATTACATAACTACATGATGTATACAGCCAAAAGACAAATATAATAAAAATATTTTAAAAAATATTGTGAATAAAAATAATAAAATCACATAAAAGAACGAATGAGGATAAAGGGAACATATAGGGCTAAAAATAGCCAGAAAGGCAGATGGGAATGGGATATTTAGTACGCTAAGCTGTGTTTATAAAGGCGTTTATATCCCACTCTATATTCAACCCAAAAGGATGGTAGGACTTCAAAGTATAGATCCAGTATGTCTCTCTCCTAGAGACACCACGAATTTTTGAGCCACCCCTCCAGGGAGGTACATACTGGTCTATGACCTGAAATAAAGTGCCAGTGGGATCTTTATGGTGATAAAGAAGGTAATGTTTACCTACAGTATGCTTATCCTTGCCTGTGAGAATGCTCGTAATATGTTCATTAACACGCACATTAAAGGACCTAATAGTGCGTCCCACGTACTGCTTTTTACAGGGGCACGTTTATATATTGGACTCTTTCTCACCATCAATTGTTTACGTTACTTGTGGAATGTTTCCTGCGATTGGACAATTTATTTTGTTGGGAATTTTTTTCTTCTAGCGCTGCACATATTTTTGTATTTATTGATTTATCACCCTCCTTAGTTCAGTGATTGATGTCAGCTGCTTACATTTTTTAAGTTAGCGCAATAATCTCTATTTTATTCTGTTTGTACACATTTTTGACCTTTGTTATTGCTGCTTTCTTTCACATATGTGTTAATTCACTTATGTACACATAGTTTTTTCTTTGTGTCACTTACATATAGTTTTTTATCGCTCTTGATTTGAACATGCCAGCAATGGATGTTTTTGAATACAGAGCTAATAGAACTGTAATTACTGATGGAGTTTTTATCTCCACCAAATCCGATACTGAGGTTGGCGGTTTGTTTTTAAGACTTAAAAATCTTATGGTGTCAGAATTACATTCTGAATGGGACATTGCGTTTTTAGAATATTATATCTCTAAATCAATGGTTCCGAGAAGCCTGAGATGGGAGGTATCCCCCCAATCAGACGATACAGCCTTAGAGGCTTGGTCCGATTATTTCAATAATGCTGGTTTACAGTTATTACGGCATCTTGTTGAGATTAAACGTACCAAATTAACCTCCCTAGACAGGGAGATTAAAGAGTTAAAAGAAAAAGTTACTCCTTTTAACACCACAGCTGAGTACAAAACTCTCTCTGAAAATCTTCAAAAGTATTTAGAGAAAGAGGAAAGGGAACAAAAAACTAAGAAACAAAAAAAGTTTATGAGAGACATGTCCGATTATGATAACCGTACTGTCTTTCAATGGCAAAGGAATCTACTGAATAGTGATCCTAATGATGGTAATCAGACGGACCATGTGATTCCTAATGCTCCTGGGGCTACCTCTGTTCAATCTTCTCTTCCACCCAAAACACAAAAGAAGCCAAAAAACAAGGGTCCCCCCCATAAAAAAGGAAAAAATCCAAAAAATCAGAATTGGAAGGGTAACCATCCACCACAAACACCACATGAAAGAGGCCCTGTTAAGAATAACTGGTATCCTCCTCATCCAGTGAATTCCCCTAGGGGACAGTGGTCTCATAATGAGAATTATCAAAGACATTTCTCTCCCCCTCCATTTAGACCTTACCCTCAACAAACATATGCTAAACCATATAATGTGAACACACATAATAGGTTTTCCCCTTTGAGGCAACAACCTAGACATGATGATCAGTCTCGTTCATACGATGAGGAGTATGACCATCAAAATAGTTCACCTTTTAATTACAACCAGCCACGCCCAGGACCCAGTCATGAATGGGATTTTCCCCGGCAACACAACAAGGGAAAAAGGGGTGCGGATCCAAGCGAGGTACCAGAGGGGGGTGGCGGATCCAAAGAAAAAAGAATAAAAACTTGATTGGATCCGGTATCTTCAACCTTAGCAAGGTGGAACTCAGTCCTGATGAGCTATACACCTTGGATAGAGGTTTGAAGTTCGCTCCACCCAAACCCATTAACAAATTTAGTACATTTATCGATGTCCACAAATATGTACGCAAAATAAATGTACAAAGGTACATTCTGTCAAAACCCAGAACAGAAGTACCACATGAATATACCTCTTCTATTAAACATTCCGGATTATCAAATCCATCTTTATTTAACCCCCCTGGTCCGGTTGCTCCATCAGTGGCGGTGTTTAAAGATTTGGTGTTTAAAGATCTGGCTGAGTTAGCTGTTAAGAAACCCTATATACAGCCTCAACTGAAAAAGGGTCTAAAATCTCTGTGTGAACAGAAAGACCTCATAGTGCGCCCTGCAGACAAGGGCGGCGGCATCGTCGTCCTTGACAAACAGGACTACTATGATGAAATGGGTAGAATCCTAGGAGATCAGGACACCTATATTAAAATACAAAATAACCCTACTACTTCTTTTAGGAAGGAATTGGTGAGACTGGTGGAGAAAGGCTATGAAAGGAACTTAATAAACAAGAAAGAAAGGTCTTTTTTGGTTCCCACAGCCCCTCGCATCCCAGTCATGTACTATTTACCGAAAGTACATAAAAACCCGGTAAATCCTCCTGGTCGCCCTATTATTAGCGGCATCAATTCTATTACATCACGTATTGGCAAATACATCGATTTCTATCTACAACCGCTGGTTAGTGAAACTCCTTCCTTTATTAAGGATACCTGTGATGTTATCAACAGGCTGAAAAATATCAAGTTAGAAGGTGAACATCTGATGGTGACAGCAGATGTCACCTCTCTCTATACTTGTATCCCTCATGATCAGGGTTTAAATGCTGTTGACCATTTCTTAAAGACAGATAAATCTATCTCTCCTTCACATCGAGATTTCATTCTAGATCTGTTGATATTTGCCACCGGGAGGAATTACTTTTGGTTCAATCACCAATACTTTTTACAACAAAGGGGTGTGGCCATGGGGGCGAAGTTCGCCCCTAGTTTGGCCAACCTCTTTATGGCCAAATGGGAGGAGGATGTCGTCTTTCCTTATGACGCACCCGAGCTGGTTCTCTGGGTGCGTTATATAGACGACATCCTCCTCCTGTGGAAAGGGGACACCTCATCTCTCGAGACATTCATGTCATTCTTGAATGATAACACGAGAGGTATTCATTTGTCTTTTGAATATAGTTCCACCAATATCCATTTCCTAGACCTCAATATTTCCATAGTGGACAATCAGTTTGTCACCAGTACTTTTTTCAAGGACACAGACCGTAACTCGTACCTGCCTGTTGACAGCTGTCATCACAAGGCTTGGTTGGGTGGAATACCCAAGAGTCAATTCATCAGACTTAGGAGGAATTGTACTCATGAACATGAATTCCTCCAACAAGCCCAGCTGCTAAAGGATAGGTTCTTAGTTAAGGGTTATAATTCTGATGCTCTTGAGTCCACTATAAGGGAAGTAACCCAGATTGATAGAGCACAATTACTTTCTGGGTCTAAAAATAGAAATAAAACAAAAAACCAGTCTGATTTTGCTAAATGGTCCTTTTTTACCAATTTTTCTATTCAGCATAATTCCATCAAGAGAATTATATCCAAACATTGGGATGTACTTAGAAATGACCCCATTTTGGGTACCGTTTTACCTGTACGACCCTCGGTCACTTTCAGAGGTGCACCTGCATTAAGAGGACAATTAGCTCCCAATGTACCGGATGAACCAATTAAACCAAAAAAATTTTTTGCTGATCTTATTGGTTTTTATCCCTGCCGGAAGTGCAGAGTGTGCGAATATAATTGTGATAAAAGAAGGAAATTTACATCCTTTCAATCTTCTGTCACAGGGAGTCTTCACCATATCAAATTTTTCGCCACTTGCATAACTACTCATATTGTTTATTTGTTAACGTGCCCCTGTAAAAAGCAGTACGTGGGACGCACTATTAGGTCCTTTAATGTGCGTGTTAATGAACATATTACGAGCATTCTCACAGGCAAGGATAAGCATACTGTAGGTAAACATTACCTTCTTTATCACCATAAAGATCCCACTGGCACTTTATTTCAGGTCATAGACCAGTATGTACCTCCCTGGAGGGGTGGCTCAAAAATTCGTGGTGTCTCTAGGAGAGAGACATACTGGATCTATACTTTGAAGTCCTACCATCCTTTTGGGTTGAATATAGAGTGGGATATAAACGCCTTTATAAACACAGCTTAGCGTACTAAATATCCCATTCCCATCTGCCTTTCTGGCTATTTTTAGCCCTATATGTTCCCTTTATCCTCATTCGTTCTTTTATGTGATTTTATTATTTTTATTCACAATATTTTTTAAAATATTTTTATTATATTTGTCTTTTGGCTGTATACATCATGTAGTTATGTAATAAAAATATTTTTTGTTATAGATATCCTGTATTAAGGGTCACCTAATATGGAGATAGACTATGGACTGTATATAGACAAAATTTGTTATTATGTCCCTTCAACTGTGGACAATTGACATTTTTGTTTTTTTCAATATACTGGTTTCTCATTAAATGAGCCCACTATGTTGATATATTATGGTTTAGATAACTAAACCGATTTTTTCCTCTCCCCTTTTTTGTTGGCGCTGTTTAACTATAACGTCATCTTTTTATTCTCCCCCGTTTTTTGTTCTCTTATTGGCGATATTCACTACTCGCTGAATCAGCCAATCTGAGCTGTCTCCATTTCTGTTTTGTTGACCTGGTGCATTGATATGCTCCAACTTCCGGTAAAGCGGTCCGCCTTGCCGTGCTGACATCACTTCCGCCCAATCCCGGATGTGATGTCTTACACTTCAGATGGAGGCTTGGGGTTGATGATGGTTAAAGGCCGTCCCCCCTCGATGTTTTGACGCTGACATCACTTCCGCCTATTCCCGGATGTGATGTCAGCACTTCCTGTCTTACAATTCATAAAGAGGCTTGGGATGTACGATGGCTAATGCCATCCCCTCCAGGCATTTCATCACTTCCTGTTTCCTCTTGTGATTTAATAGACTTCATTTTTGGCGCTATACCATAGTGAGGCTTGGAACACACGCCGGTTTTACTTCCGGTTTCCATGCAGTCCACCGCCTACTTCCTACAGGTGTACCCAATTAATTCTACCTCTATATATATATGAACACTGGCTACCTGCTGACTTTATCTTTTGAAAAAGGCATTTATGCCGAAACATGTAAAGAGGACTTGGTCAGCCCAGCTGTTTTACATCTTATATGCCTGTCTTTCACGGATGTCTGTAAGTGTATCAGCTTTATTGTTATTTAATTGATTTTAGCAATATTACGCTATATGTCCCTCCATTTTTTTCGGTTTTACCACCCACCATGTGGAAGGGGAATCTCTGAACTATTCCATCTACCGGAGATTTGCATGGTTGCCGTTGGAATCGGTGAAAAATCTGTGGGGACACTCCATCATTTTTAAGCCTGTTTGACTCCTACACTATATGGTGTTTTGGGGTCCCATCCATCTGGTGAGCGCAATATATTTCTACCTTCACTGGTGACGGGATTTGCTGCACTTATATATGATTTGCACCATTATATATTGGACTCTTTCTCACCATCAATTGTTTACGTTACTTGTGGAATGTTTCCTGCGATTGGACAATTTATTTTGTTGGGAATTTTTTTCTTCTAGCGCTGCACATATTTTTGTATTTATTGAAAACACAATACACCCTCAAAGAGAAACAAAAAAAAAAACAGTTCTGTTTAAACAACAGCCTGCAAAACCTTGCCGCCAAAGGAAGCACCTGAAGATGCCAACACATCTACTTTGTAGAATTTTGTAAACGTATGCACAGGTGACCAATTTACCACCTTGCAGACTTGCAGCACTGATGCCTGATGGCGAAAAGCCCAAGAGGCACTTAGCACTCTTGTAGAATGCACATTCATCTGGAAATGAGGAACCTGACCCTTCAGTGAATAAGCCTGAACTACCGTCTGCCTGATCCATCTGTATATGATCGCCGCAGACGCAGTCAATCCCTTACAAGATCCTTCGGTAAGGATAAAAATACTGATTTTCTAAAAGACTCAGTGGTCTCCAAATAGACCCTGATCGCACGAACCACATCCAAAGAGTGCAGCGCAAATTCCTTAGAATGTTTTGGCTTAGGGCAGAGTAAGGGCAACACAATGTCTTCATTCAGATGAAAATCAGAAACAACCTTAGGAAGAAACTACTGATTAGGTCGAAGTACCACTTTATCCCTGTATATCACCAGATAAGGTGAGCGGCAGGACAACGCTGCCAGTTCATATACTCTGCGAGCGGAAGTGATAGCCACCAAGAAGGCAACCTTCAGGGACAACGAAAGCAGAGAAATCTCCCGAATGTTCTCAAGAGGAGGCTTTTGAAGAACAGATAATACCAGATTGAGGTCCCACGGAGGTAGCGGGGACTTTCTCTGAGGAGCCATATGGCGCACTCCCTGTATAAAGGTACGAATCAAAGCATGCATAGCTAACGGGCGTTGGAAATATATTGCCAAAGCCGGGACACTTGGCCTTTCATAGTGCCCAAAGCCAACTGCTGTTCAACTGCTTTTTGCAGAAAGGCCCTAGCTATCGAAAACAAGCGAGGGTGCACCTTCAGTGATTCACACCATGAAATATACAATTTCCACATACGATGATATATCTTCCTAGAAGTCGACTTCCTAACCTTCAACAGTGTAGGAATCGCAGAGTCAGAAAGACCTCTATCTCTCAACACCTGGCTTTCAACAGCCATGCCGTTAAAGCCAGCGACTGTAAAGCAGGATGGAAGATTGAACCTTGAGACAACAGATCTTCCCTGAGAGGAAGTCTCCAAGGAGCATCGGCGACCAACTTTACAAGGTCTGCGCACCAAGACTAGCGAGGCCAGTCCAGGGCCACCAGAATGGCCGGAATCCCTTTCACCTTTATCCTGCGCAGAAGCCTCGGCAGGAGTTTTAAGGGAGGAAAGGCATAAAGTAGCCGATAATGACCCCAATGAGCCACCAGAGCATCTGTGGCATCGGCCAGAGGATCACGAGACCTGGCTACGAATTTCTGAACTTTCTTGTTGAGGCGAGAAGCAAACAGCTCGACCTCGGGAGTCCCCCACCGAACACACAGGAGATGAAACACCTCCGGGTGCAGGGACCACTCCCCTTGATCCAACACCTGACGACTCAGGTAATCCGCTTGCCAGATCTCCACACCTGGATTGTGTACAGCAGAGAGGGCTGGAATAAATTTTTCCGCCCAGGCCAGAATCTCGGTCACCTCTTTGGCTGCCAAGACACTCTTGGTGCCCTCCTGGTGATTGATGTAAGCCACAGTCATGGTGTTGCCTGATTGAACCCGAACCAGACAATCTTGCAGATGAGTCGTCCAATGGCTCAGACAAAGCTTTATTGCTCTGAGCTCCAAAACATTTATCGATAGTTTCAACTCTTCCATTGTCCAGGTACCCTAGGCACAGAGCTTTCCCAGCACCCCGCCCCAGCCCGATAGGCTGGCGTCTGTGGTCACCACAGTCCAAAACAACGGAAGGAAGGACTTGCCCTGGCATAGTGCTGGAGACTGAATCCACCACAACAGAGCAGACCTTGTGTTGTGGCTTAACCAAATCAAAGAGTCCAAGGACTTTGGATCCTTGTTCCATTTGACAAGAATCTCCCTTTACAAAGGTCTGGTATGGAACTGAGCAAATGGAACTGCAAGGCCCGCATGCAAGATCGAAGAGAGGATAGATTGTTCACCAACAACAACCGAATCGCCTCCTGCAACTTTTGCAGCTTGACCGGGGGAATAAGCACCTTGGCCAAGGCTGAATCCAGAGTCAAGCCCAGATAATGCAGTCTCAAGACAGGTGTCAGCGCAAATTTCTTGAAATTGATGTTCCAACCAAAATCCTGCAGAGTTCTGACAGTGACCGTCAGATCCCCCAACAAGACTGAAGAAGAGTGCGCTCTCAACAGGAGATCGTCTAGGTACCCCAGTACCGCAATCCCCCACTGGCACAGCAATGCCAATACCGGTGCTAAGATCTTGGTAAACACTCTGGGAGGCGAGACCAAAGAGTAATGCCACAAATTGATAATGCTCCTCTGCAAAGCGAAGAAACCGCTGGTGTCCAGCGTAAATAGGGATGAGTAGATATGCGTCCTTGATATCTATGGAGGGGTAAGAAGTCTCCCTGGTACAGTGACACCACCACCGTGCGAATGGATTCCATCCAAAACCTCTGTACCCGCACAAAGCGATTCAGGGCCTTGAGATCCAGGATGGGACGCACCTTGCCTTCCTTCCTGGGCACGGTGAAGAGATTTGAATAAAACCCTTGAAAACATTCCTGAAAAGGAACCGGTACAATCACTCCTTGCGACACCAAATCGTATACTGCCCCTCGCAAGTCCCTTAACCGGACTGGGGATAGTCAAAGATTGGACGGGAAGAACCTGTCCGACGGGCGAGACCGGAATTCGATCTTGTACAAAGATCAGATGAGTTTGTCAACCCATTTGTCCTAAATTGAGGAGGTTCAGGGTCCCAGAAACAAACCAAGACGTCCCCCCACCCCAGAATTGGGTTAGGGCGCCCCTTCATGCAGAGGAGGACTTGATTGGCTGGTCTTTGCTTTCCCCGACCACGGCTTCTTGGAGTCCCCGGAAGACCTGAATGATTTACCTTCTTTTTGTGACCCGGAGGCACGAAAAATACATTTATGAGCATTAAAGTCCGGCAGTCGGTTGGCAGACCTTTTTAAGTCATGATCCTTCAACAGAAGCCAGCGGCAGCTTCTGTTGGACCGGCTGTCATACACATGGGCCAAATGTCTGACGATTTCTATTGAACCAGCCGATGCTGCCTGACATTTGGCCCATGTTTACTATGCTTTAGGCTGTCCTTATAAGCAGAGCTTAGGCACTCCCTGATAGTGACAAAGCTTCTCATCTCCTTGCTTCCTTGATGCATTCCTATTTTAGTGAGGCTCCCCTGTGGGGATTTGGCTTTAAGTCCTGACACTACCTGGAAGTGTTGGAGCTCTTGCCAGAACTGCCTGGTATTCAGCTACGACAGGATGGCCTAGAAGTATGTGTCTTCACTGTATACTATCAGCAGCTTTCCTCCTTCCACCCAGTGACAGAATCTCCATAAAAATGTAAGTGCTTCTGCAGTCATTTTGGTAAGCAATATAGGAATAAGCAATATAAGAATTAGAGTGCCCAACAGTTGTCACAAAGTCAGCAAATTTAGATCCTGCACACACAGCTTGGGACAATGAGGCTCTGTTTTTGTTGGCAGCCTTTCCTAACCTGTTTCAGCTTGTCTGTCAGTTATCTGCACCTTCTACTGCTCTATTTTAGTCCTTATCACTTTTGATTGCCTTGGTGCTATGTTTTACTTGCTTTGCTTGCTACCTTATTTCCTCTGCCTCTGCTGGCCCTTTTTTATGTAACCAAACTTCTTACTCTTGCCATTGTGTCACATTCAAAGGAGCAGTATGCCACTACAGACAGCAAGCACTGCAGGCACAACAGACATGGCCATTATTGCTTCAAAGCTGTGTGTTAAAAATTCTTCTATAACACATTATGCTCATTTGTTTTGTTTGTTTTTTTTTTTTTTATTCAAAACATTTTTTAATTACAACCAAAATATTTCTACACAACTTGAGATAATACTTACAGCATTTACCAAATGTCAACAGAAATCAGATGTCTTAGTACATTTAGTTATTAACCACTTCTGGACTGAGCCTTTTTCTAACACTTGTTGTTTACAAGTTAAGATTATTTTTTTTTTTTTTTGCTATAAAATTACTTAGAACCCCCAAACATTATATATTTTTTTAACAGAGACCCTAGAAAATAAAATGGAGATCATGGCAATATTTTTTATCACACCGTATTTGTGCAGCGGTCTTACAAACGCAATTTCTTTTGGGAAAAAAACACTTTTTTTCATTTAAAAATAAAAAAACAGTAAAGTTAGTACAATTTTTATCTATAATGTAAAAGATAATGTTACGCTGAATAAATAGATACCCAGCATGTCATGCTTTAAAATTGTGCATGCTCCGGAAATGGCGACAAACATTGGTACTTAAAAATCCCCATAGGCGACATTTTAAACATTTCTACAGGTTACCAGTTTAGAGTTACAGAGGAGGTCTAGGACTCAAATTATTGCTCTGGCTCTAACTATTGTGGCGATACCTCACATGTGTGGTTTGAACATCGTTTACATATGTGGGAGCGACTTGGGTATGCGTTCGCTTCTGCGGGCGAGCTAACGGGGACAGGGCGCTTCAATTTTTTATTTTTTTCCTATTTATTTTTTCTTTTATTTTTACCCCTTTATTCCTATTACAAGGAATGTAAACATCCCTTGTAATAGAAATAAACATTACCTCTTTAATGTGAGATCTGGGGTAAAAAAAAAAGTAATTTTTTTTCACATTGAAAAAAAAATAGGCTCTTTAAATCCGTTGCTGGGAAACAATGTATGACGTCGCTCCGGTCCTCCAAGGCGACAATGGACCAAAATATTTTCCGCTCTACAGATGGATCCGGTAAGCGTGGAAAACGAGCGAGAAGCGGCTGGGGGGGGGGGGGGGGATGGGTGTTACCGGTCCAACCCCCCATGAAGGTGATCCTGCAGCAAATCCGCCAATGGGACCACCCTTATGTTAAAGCGGACAGCCTCATAAAAAAATTCCGGGGGTTATGGCAGCTATCTGCTGCCATAACCCCGTTATTACCTGTCAAAGTACCAATGTAAATACACGGGAGTGGTCCGTAAGTGGTCCTTAAGTGGTTAAAAACAAAAAAAGCCTAGGTTCCCTCTAAGTTCACAGTAATGCGATGCGGGAAACGTCACGGTCCATTCGATTTCCTGTACCGCATTCCAATCGCACTGCCCTTGTGATCTGCTGCGGGTGTCAATACAAAATTAAAGTGGTAGCAAACTCTGTTACGCCAATTGTACCTACAGGCAAGCCTATAATAAGGCTTACCTGTAGGTACTGTGAATATCTCCTAAACTTTCACAATTTAGGAGATATTCAGAGTGCATGCACCTGGTGACATCACCGGCTACAGTGGCGGTGATCTGTCGTATAAAATAGATTGTCGGATAAAGCCTCCAACTATTGGCGCATGCACAGTACTGACGTCACTCCAGCTGATCAGCTGTCGTGAGGTCAACACTGCGCATGCACCGACCATCGGAGGCATCATCCGATGATCAGCAAAGCGCGGAGGCAGGATCTGATTATCACTCTGCGAGTGGTGTGTTTGCTGTTTATAAGGTCCTTCTTATTACTATCATAGTGAATATACACAGTGATGGAGCCCGATATATATAATAGGACTGGTTGAGTGATGACACATGAACTGTTGCTGTCCAGTGTTGGCCTGGTTTGTAATACTTCAGAACTTAGCATTCTACACTCATGCTCTCGCTATGAGGATTCTCTCCATTCGGAAGTGTTGTATCTGTTCTGGCCTGTGTTCTGTCGATTACTGCAACACAATCTGACTATCAGATTCTGTCTTCACGCTTTGCTGATTGTCGGATAACGCCTCCAACAATCTGAGCATGGGCAGTGTTCACGTGACGGCAGCTGATCAGCTGGAGTGATGTGACTTCTGCACATGCGCTGATCATCTGATGCATTATCCTATGATCTGAGTTATTCTACAGAACACTGGACCTTCAGAGCCTGTGCCGGAAATGGCAGCTCCCACGCGCATGCACGGGAGTAACGTCATCGCGCCCCCAGCCACTCAAACCTGGAAGGAAGACGGGGAAGATGTCAGCCCTTTCAGCTATGACATTGCGGCAATGGAGGGCTTCGTTCTAAGGTAAGTTTCTCATAATGTGCTAGTATGCGATGCATACTAGCAGATTACTCCATTGCCTTGCAGGGAATTTTTTTCCCAAATGCAGGTCGCAAATGCAGTGCGTTTGCCTGCACCGGATCGCATGGTACAATACAACAATTTAATCCGGTTGCGATGCAGCTCAAAAAAAGGTGTATTCACGTCTTCGGTGTGGAGCGGTGCTATTTGAGCTCATTCAAAATGAATGGACTTAAATTGCACCAGACTGAAATGCACAGGAATACGATGGGGTTCATAGTGTGAACCGAGCCCTAATGTTAGTTATTAAGAAAAAAAGGCCTATGGATGAACAGATTGTACTTTAAGGCTTATTCAGACTGGTGCTGACACTTATCTTGCACAATGAGCTGCTGTTTTCTATGTCTGCATCCACCCTTGAGCTTAGTGCAGACAGCCCACAGAAGGGGAAGAAGATACGGCAGCTGTGGGGACACAGACACATTTCAAAATTTGACATTTGTGCAGGAGTGGGCGCTCAAATCCAAATGCAGATAGTGTGGGTTAGTACACATGCACCTGCTGCTACACGAATAGCAAATTTTGACATGTGGCTAAGTCTGCATCCACTACTAAAGGCTATCTGCCTGCAGCACCAAGGTGGACGCAGATGCAGAAAAAAGCGACTCAGCACGCAGGTCGGGTGTCAGCACCCCTCTAAATTAGCACATAAAGGAAACAAATTGTTAAAGAAAAGCAGAGGCTACCATTGCTAGTTGCCTGACCTTTATTATGAACTGGTTTGATACTTTCAGTCCCTGATTTTAACATAAAATAATTGAAGTGGTTGTGAAGGCTGAAGGTTTTTTACCTTCATGCATTCTATGACATATTTAAATGGCATTGAGAACAAATATGCCACTTATTGGTTGGAGCAGATGGGCAACATCCTTCGTATGGAAAAGTGTATTTATCAGCATAGGGATCCCCTTCTAAATTCCTTAAAATTTGGGGTGGATGGTTAGATATAGCAATGAAAAAAGGATCAGGCGCCTAGGGCTAACTTTGGAAGAAGAAGATTATTTTGGGGTATACATGAATTACATAAATGCAGCCAGTTGCCTATAGCATAGCTATTGATTGGATGGTTAGATACCCCGGGAATGGCACAGTTGGATATAGTACTGATTTAGGTTCTCAGGGGTTGCAGAGAACAGGTTCAAGATTGATGTGGGTATTAATCATCTTGCCTAACCACGAGTTTGTATACTAATGCTGGTTCTGCAATACTTTCTTACATGGTTACCCGGTTGTGTTCTGTATTATTATTCTTTTTGATTATAACAACACTGTATGTAATTGTGTGTGACTTCTCAATAAAATAACTTCTTGATTTGAAATAAAAAAAAATATGCCACTTATTAACAAACTTCCCAAACATGCACTTCAACATTCGGTGTGACTGACTGATCCTGTATTCGAAGACACCCATTTATGTTGTAAGTCCTCTTTGTGAATAGTCATAATAGATGCTCTGCTAATACCAGAGGAGTAACTAGAACCTTCAGGGCCCCGGTGCAAGAAACCATGAAGGGCCCCCCGGACCACTGGCTGGGGCCCTTCCCTTCAAGCCTGGGGCTCTTCCCACTGATCCTGGGGCCCTTTACTCTCATTGCGGGGCCCTTTATTATGAACCCTTTCACAAGTTCTGCAGCGGGCCCCCTTCCTGCCATCTTGGGGCCTCCCCACGGTGGCGAAATGCCAGGGCCCGGTTGCAAGTGTGACCTTTGCGATCCTGGAAGTTCACCCACTGGTGTGAGTAGTTTTTATTTTTGTGGTATTTTAATTGTATTTTTATCATTTTATTTTTTTACAATGTCACTGACTATGACTCTGTCCATTCAGAAAAGGAAGGAGCTGGTAAATAACATATTTACCGACCCTTTCCTGGTTCTCTATTGTGACACATCCCCTGCAGCAGCCAGCAGGAGAGGGGAGGAAGCACAGTGGGGGGGGGGGAGGCAGCACAGTGTGTGGGGGGGGGGACCAGGGGAGCACACAAGGGCCCAGACAGCAGAACACAAGTGAACTGGATAGGAGGAGCGGCGGGGGCAGCATATAGAGGAACCAATCTTCTCCATTTTCCTTCTGTAGCTACAGGAGGAAAAAGGAGGACAGTGGTTTCTCTACATACTTTCCCCGCCACCCCTCCAATCCAGGTGTACAGGGGAGCCGCACAGGCACCCTGGAGCATGGGGCCCGGTTGCAATTGCAACCCCTGTAGTTACGCCCCTGGCTAATACAATCGTCTCATCATCAACAAATACAAAGGACGGTAATGGCTTTGCTATCCCTGCCAGGGGGCAGTTCTCAGAGTCTCTATACATTCTTCCACAGCATCTTCATAGATGTGGAATGGCTAAAATGCTGCAATTAGAACAAAGACCATAAAAGCTTACAGTATATCAAAGTAAGTGAGGAAGTAGATGGCATCAGTAACTCCCACAAAGAAAAAATAAATCTCCTTTAAATACAGAATTTGCTGCTGCTGAGAAGAAACAACCATAAGGCTCCATTCACACCCGATCGTGGGTGGAATCACTGCAAAACGCAGGGACATGTTTGCGATGCCTAATAATCCTAATTGCGATTACTTCTAATGGAACCCTAATTGTTCTGCGATTGTCACCTAGTAAATTGAGCTGCAATCACGGCAAATCACAACTCGCGACACTGTTGACCAAAAGAAGCTCGTGTTCCTTTTTTGAGCAAAAAGAATTGCACATTGCGATTGAAGCACGATTTACCGCACGACAATAACTGCAAAATCGTGGCGCAATTGGGGTGCCATTAAGAAGTAATGCCATCTCAAACGCATCCTGTGTTTTGCAGCGATTTTAGATTGCGGGCGGAATCGCGGCAATTTCGTCCGCAATCAGGTGTGAATGGAGCCTTATGTGTTTTTCATCTGTTGCTACTAAGCAATTGATCATATTGACATACGTGGTCAGAAATGATTTTCCACTGATCTCTGTCTAGTTTTTTTATTACTTTATCCTTGGGTTATTCCAAATTTCAAAACAAGCATGTTGATCTAGCAAGTATGGTGTGGGGTTAAAAAAATGAACACGTGGTAAGGTTCCTGGAGCAAAAAAAATAAAAATGTTGTCATTTTTAAGAGGTTAGGATCACAACAAACACTTGGAAAACTGTTGGCATTAAAAGGCAGTCCTGTTTTAGCTTAACTTAACCACTTAGCGGCTGCCCTATAGCAGTTTTACTGCTAAAGGGCGGCAGCTGTGCGCCGGATCACGTATATATACGGCGGGCCGCTTCTGCTGTGAAAAAGATGTGTGTGTGTCGGGCACTAGTTGTTCTCCAGGACCCACTGATCGTCTGTAAAAAGAGATATCTCAATTCGGACAGGAGGGAAGGAATGGATTCTACGTTTCTGCAAAGCAGGGACTAGAATTCATATCTTCCCCTAGTAAAACCAGAACACATAGTAAACACAAACACTGGCTAGGCACATGTTTAACCCTTTGATCACCCTAGATGTTTTATTCCTGCATATTTTTAGCACTGATCACTGTAGTAGTGTCACTGGTTTCCAACAAGTTCCAAAAGTGTCAGTTAGTGTCCGATTGTCCCCTGCAATATTGCCCACTATAAGTTGCTGATCGCCGCCATTACTAATATAAAATAAATAAATTAATCCCATAGTTTGAAGACGCCATAACGCTCTTGTAAACCAATCAATATACACTTATTGGGATTTTTTCACCAAAAACATGTAGCAGAATAAATATTGGCCTAAATTTATGAAGAAATCAGTTTAAAAAAAAAAAAAATGATTGGATTTTTTTTAAAAACTGAAAGAAAAAATATTGCTTTTTTTTTTCAAAATTGTCGGTGTTTTTTTGTTTATAGCACAAAAAATTAAAAATGCAACAGTAATCAAATTCCCCCAAAAGAAAGCTCTAATTTGTGGGGAAAAAATGACGTAAATTTTATTTGGGTACAGTGTCGCATAACCGCACAATTTTCAGCTAAATAACGCAGTGCTGTATTGCAAAAAATGGCCTGATCATGAAGCGAGGTAAATCTTCCAGAGGTCAAGTGGTTAAACAAGAGTTTAGCCCTGTACTATTATGATGTTTATTTACACTTAAAGCTGAACTCTAGGAATTCAGCTGCTTTGTAAAAAATGAAGGCACACTATGAGTTAAATCCAGCAAGGTGCATGATATCACGTGAGCTTAGCTCTATTATTTATATCTGACAGCTTTATAGTACTCTCAGAAGACAGCTATTGCTGTATGGATGGCTGTATGCGGCACCAAGGCTTCCCAGGAAGAGGAAAGCACCATAAATTTTCCTCGACAAGACTCAGGAGCCTGTAAATGTCCATGTGCATATGTCCTTTACTTTCAGCAAATGAAACGTCCAACATATAAAGGGTTTGTCTTTAGCACAAACACTGTAAACAAAAGCACTTTCTTAGGTGTAAATAAAAGTCCAGATAGCGCAGGGCTTACTTATTGGGGTGGGGGTCCGAGGCACGCATCTTTCAAGCAGCAATAGGGATCCAGATTCCTAAACAACTCTCAATTGCTCAACAACAAGCCTTCCATTAATACACTTTCTGCTCCTATTAACCCCCATAGGACCCTTTAAGGGTCCACAACCTGTACCTGGGTGAAACATTCCTGTGGTCTAGGATCCATTCATGTGGCCCTGTACAATAGGCATATATCTATTTTGTAGTTGAACCCCTAAAATATAGTAAAGCCTGAAAAAATTGTTTTACAAAATATCAAAAACAGCTGCGAAAGCGGCACAGCAGATCAGCAGGCGGTTCTGTACTGGGCTATGTGAATGCCAAGGAATCAGATTCGTATTATAGAAATTTGTAAATACAGTGACAAGTACATAACGTAGAGTAATTTGACAAACTCTGCATCTCTTGCCTTGCAATGTTTTATATACTATTTTTACAACACAGGAAAGAGTTGAGATGTCAGTCAATCATCATAAAGACAACATAGAGGTTGGAAACACCAGACAGCAAGCCTAGTCAGAGGCTGTAGGGCACATGTGTCAAACGCAAGGCCCACGGGCCGAATCCAGCCCTCCATGCCGTTTCATGTGGCCCTCGCACCCGGGGGGAGGGGTGGAAGTGATATGTGAACAGCCTATAAAAGAGAGCTGATTCATGCACACTATGCATACCAAACCCCTAAACCCTGCACCCTGGACGTAGCACACCCCTGAACTCTGCACTCTGTATGTAGCATGCCCCTAAACTGTGCACTCTGTAAGTAGCACACTCCTGAACTATGAACTCTGTATGTAGCGCACTCCTAAACTGTGCACTCTGTACGTAGCGCACTCCTGAACTCTGCATGCTGTACAAAGCGCACCCCTAAACTCTGCACTCTGTATGTAGCCTACCCCTGAACTGTGCACTCTGTACGTAACGCACTCCTGAACTCTGCATGCTGTACAAAGCGCACCCCTGAACTCTGCATCCATATGCAGCATACCCCTGAACTGTGCACTCTCTAGGTAGTGCACCCTGAACTGTGCACTATATACGTAGCGCACCCCTGGACTGCACACTCTGTACATAGCGCACCCCTGAACTGTGCACTCTCTTTGTAGCGCACCCTTGAACTGTGCACTCTGTACATAGCAAATTCCTGAACTGTGCACTCTGGACGTAGCAAACCCCTTAACTGCACTTTCTGTACAAAGCACGCCCCAAAAATCTGCACTCTGTACGTAGCACACCCCTGAACTCCAAACTCTGTACATAGCACACTCATGAATTCCACACACAACAATCTCCTGGTATTTATATCCCCTTTGGGATCCTCCCACTGTGCAATTTGGCCACACCCATCATTGCGGTTCGGTGGGGGGCGTGGTTGAGTTCCTGCACCTATTCTCTGAGAAAAAAAGACCTGCATAAATTTATACAGTCTTACTGTACAACTGACCCTTTGAGGACAACCATAATGCTGATGTGGCCCACAATTAAATTGAGTTTGACACCCCTGCTGTAGGGGAAGATGAGGAGCAAGTAAAAACTATTGCTGCCACTGTTTTATATAGAGAACATGGTCTGAGATACAAACACTTGCTCACCTGGTTTGTGAAAATTTAGTCACCATAATGAGCTCTGTAGCTGATAAATATGATGGTATGTCATCTGCAGCACATTTTGCATTAGGCCTGAATGGGTTACTTTAAAAAGGCACCAGATAAAACACAATTCTAGTGTACTGTTGAATCTGATGTTTTTTTAAATACCTACACTTCCTTGGCTTCAACCCTGCCACCTTCCATTACACCAGCCCCAACTAGAGATGGGAAGCCCTGGAAAAAAAAAAACTGAAAACATTAGGAAAAAAATGTTTTTTCCCCTTTCTTTCCAGAGCCGTTTATTTATTTATTTTTTCCGGAAAAACTGTAAAAAAAAAAGCGTGGAATGTTTTTTTTTTTACAATGATAAGTAATATATCTATGACATGGTATTCAAACTATATAACATGAAGACCTTAAAGTGTTGCTAAACCCACAACATTAAAAAATCAGTCTGTATATGCAGTAAAGCATGCTTGTTATACTCACTGTGGAACCTAAGGGGTTAACCATGCGCATTGTGTAAAAAGGCTGTTTGACCCTGTCTTCTCTGATCCTCCCCTTCTTCCACAACCCCCAAACCATCTCCGTATAATACAGAGGCCAGGGGACAAGAGCCTTGGAGGCACTCTGCACATGCTCAGTCTGGTGTGCATTGCTAGAGTTTTTTTTTCTTAGGAGGGTGCATGTGATCAGCACAGGGCCAATCAGCACAGTCTAGACAGAGGGTCAGTAGAGCTGCAGCCTCACGGGACAATCAGGGAAGAATGAAAACTCCTCCTACAGGCTTTAACCAGTGCTCACCTGGACACTGATAGAAGTCACAAGGCTGCTACTGTATATATTGCTGATGAGAAAGGTATTTAGCATTTTATATTTACTACAATTATTGCATTTCCATGTTCTGTGTACTGTGGGAGACCAGATATAGTAAATGCAGGGTCCTGGGTTTGGTAACACTTTAATGAAAAATTTTAGAAGTAAATGATTGCAAATTCTCTCAAATAAAAACAAGCACACCCTGGAATACAGTTCAAGTAACCCTGTACTTCTCAATGCATTTCTCAAACAAGAGAAATATGCATTTCTGCCACTAGAGGGTACTGCAGGGGTAAGGTGTCAATTTAGTTTGCTTGTGGGCTCCATCTTGTACCTCCTATCTAATCCTACAGTTGGATGATTGTTGGGATACGGTAGATGTTTCTGTCCTCTTGGGCCTTAATTGACAGGTAAGCGGGCACATTTGTCTGACACATTAGTTTATCTTTTTTAACCTTTAAATGATCTATATTAATGTTCTCCACCATCACAGCATAAGGTTTACCTATTGTCTGCTCAGTAAATTGTTTTTTTCTTTTCCTCCTCTCAGTAAAACGGTGAGACCAACATCTAGAGTTTGGAAATATTTCCACTGTGCCATTTTTCCTGAGAGCAAAGCTGCAATTTGTTAATATTGTAAGAAGAAATATTCTTTTCCAAATGCTACAAGGATGACAAAACACATCCTTGCATGCCAGTGGTGCCCTAAGGAATGGAAGGACCAGAATTCTCATTCCAGAAACACTCTTTGTGCTGCTTCTGGATCATCACAAAGGGGTTTATTCACTAAAGCTGGAGAGTGCAAAATCAGTCACACTTCTGCATGGAAACCAATCAGCTTCCAGGTTTTAATGCCAAAGCTTAATTTAACAATCTGGGGTTAGAAGCCGATTGGTTTCTCTGCACAAGTGTGACTAATTTTGCACTTTCAAGCTTTAGTAAATAAAAGCCAAAGTGTTTCTTCACCAGCATAATCTTCAATTAAGGAAGTGTTGAAAACCACTGCCTCCTAAAATTACACAATACCCTCAATTATGGATAAAATTACACCTGAAAATCAGGAGAAAATCGATCAAGCTCTTGGAAGAGCAATGTATGCTTCGGGATCAGAATTGTCATGAACTGAAAATGCATATTGGCAGGAAGCTTCTGCGGCTCGCCTGGGTCTCCCGTCCCCAGATTTAAAAAAAAAATGACAGCATTCAAAACAACCAAACTTGACGATTTGAATGCTTTTAAGTGCAGAGGAGGGGTTTGGGGTCTTTTAGACCCCAGATTCCTCCATAAAGAGTACCTGTCACTGCCTATTACTGTCACAAGGGATGTTTACATTCCTTGTGACAGCAATAAAAGTGATTAAAACATTTTTTTTAAAAGGATAGTGTAAAAATAAAAACCTTAAATGTGCAAAATATCAGCACCTAATATCGGCTATCGGCCTGAAGGCTGTCCGGAAAATCGGTATCAGCCCTGAAAAGACGATATCGGTCGATCCCTACTTTGAGTACTGAAAATTCATTAAATATCATTTTTAGTTTGTGGTACTGGTAGATGCAGTGAAGATCCACTTTAACTTTTACAGTCCTTGTTATTCCATTTATAATACAAGAAAATACTATTTGAAAAGCAAGTTTATTTACTAAATACGCTGTACTTTTATTTCAAGCAGAATACTTTTAAATATGCATTTTACATTTACAGTGTAACAAAATGACTTTTAATTTGTAAAAAATACTTCACACTGAATTTTTTTTACATTTTTTCAAAAATTTCAATTTTTCTGAGAAAAAAAAAACAGGGGAAAAAACTTTTTTCCCATGGCTTAAAAATTTCCAGGAAATTTTACATCTCTAGCCCCAACCACCCATTCTGTACCAAAAACACAAGCCTCGCCACCAACTTTGTATACCCACATTCCCCCAGTGCTTCAACTGAACCCATATTATCCGTAGTAATCTCACTTTAATCAGCACCCATAGCTGTTTATCTCATACCAACCTCCATGTTCACCTTTTCCGAGTACTTCAATATTTATAAAATTCTTCCTAGTCCTGATTTTTTGTAGAGTTAGATTTCATATTAATTTATTCATTCCACAAATACTGGAAATGTATTTCAAGTGATCGCATTGGGGCACACGTAGTGAATTGTAGAGTGCAGAGAAAGACAGAAGGGATTTCAGGCTGACAGCAAGATTTGAGGACAGTAGGAACAGCAGCAACAGCTGGACAGCAGGACCCAGAGGAGACAGGTGGAACAACCTAAAAGAAAGAGGGCTCAACAGGAAGACACAATCCAGAAAACTCACCACTAGCAAAGCGCCCAACATCTGACTGTACGGCAACTGGGGAACAGGTTGCAGAAGAACGCAGAGCCTACTGCAGGTTTATAAATTTGCTTTATGTTTCTAAAAAAAAATGTAGAATATTTCCATAGATGATGGTTACATTGGAAAGATCTTGCTTAAAGGTATTGTCCATTTCAAAAAGCTGTGTTGCTAAAAGTCTTAAATGTGTTTGCCTTAATTAGTATGTTAATTCATATTTTTCCTTAGACCATCTTTTTTATTTTGTGTATTTAACATAAGTAAAGGTCCTGTTGTGCCCAAAGGAATTTAGTTGTGCTTTTTTGAAATGCATGCCCTTTTTGAAATATGAATCACATGATATACAGTATAATATGCTTCTAGCTTCAAGGCTCCTTGTTATTCCTTTTTCTTTTTGAGATGCTAACTGAATAATGCTTTTTCCAAAAGTGGCCGTATGAGGTTCTCATAATGTTACTTGGGAAGAAACCAAGAGACGGTATTGAGAATTCTCTTACATAGGTTTCGATCACTTAAAAAATAGGCGATTAACATCTATTTAGTTCCCATAGGTTTAGTTACTAAAAATTCTAGGGTTATTTTTTGTAAGTCATGGTCAGAACGGTTTATGCTTTGAGCATGCACCAGTGTTAATTTTTGGCAGCAAATTTCGATTTAGTTTTAGTTATAGTCTTTTGACTAAAATGCCATTTTAGTTTTAGTCGTATTTTAGTCTTAAGACGAAAATGCCATTTTAGTTTTAGTCGTATTTTAGTCATCTGAATTGTGTTAGTGGACGAAAACGCTTTAGTCGGTTTTAGTCGACAAAATTAACACTGCTTTACACTGAAGATAGTTCTTGATGACATTGGTTGTAGGTCTGGGGTCATTGTTATGCTGCAGAATAAATTTGAGGCCAATAACATGCCTTTCTGATGGTATGACATGATGGCTAAGTATCTGCCTGTATTTCTCAGCATTGAGGACACCATTGATCCTGACCAAATCTCTAAATCCAATAAAAATATAAAAAAGTGCTTTTTTTTTTTTTTAAATATATTTTTCATATATATACAGTGCATCTGGAAAGTATTCACAGCGCTTCACTTTTTCCACATTTTGTTACAGCCTTATTCCAAAAGCGTGCTGTGGAGCAGGTTTTCATCAAGGATATCAAGGATGTCTCTGTACATTGCGGCATTCATCTTTCCCTCAATCCTGACTAGTCTCCCAGTTCCTGCCAAAACATCCCATGATGCTACCACCACATTACTTCACTGTATGGATGATATTGGCCAGGTGATGAGCAGTGCCTGCTTTTCTCCAGACATGATGCTTGCCATTCAGGCCAAAGAGTTCAATCTTTGTTTCATCAGAGCAGAGAATTTTGTTTCTTATTGTCTGAGAGTCCTTTAGGTGCCTTTTGGCAAACTCTAGGTGGGCTGTCATGTGCCTTTTACTGAGGAGTGGCTCCCATCTGGCCACTCTACCATACAGGCCTAATTGATGGAGTGCTGCACAGATGGTTGTTCTTCTGGAAGGTTCTCGAAACACTGGAGCTCTGTCAGAATGACCATCGGGTTCTAGGTCACCTCCCTCAATCGCTCAGTTTGACTCAGCGGCCCCCTTTAGGAAGATTCCTGGTGGTTCCAAACTTCTTCAATTTACAGATGATGGAGTCCATTGTGCTCATTGAGAACTTCAATGTTGCAGAAACTTTTTTGTACCCTTCCCCAGATCTGTGCCTCGATACAATCTTGTCTTACAGGTCTACAGACAATTCCTTGGACTTCATGGCTTGGTTTGTGCTCTGACATGCACTGCTGACTGCGAGGCCTTACATAGACAGGTGTGTGCCTTTCCAAATCATGTCCAGTCAACTGAATTTACCACAGGTGGACTCCAATTAAGTTGTAGAAACATCTCAAGGATGATCAATGGAAACAGGATGCACCTGAGCTCAATTTTGAGTGTCATGGCAAAGGCTGTGAATACTTATGTACATGTGATGTTTTTGCTTTTTATTTTTATTAAATTTGCAAAGAATTCCAACAAACTTCTTTCATGTTGTCATTACGGGGTATTGTTTGTAGAATTGTGTGGAAAATAATGAATTTAATCAATTTTGGAATAAGGCTGTAACATAACAAAATGTGGAAAAAGTGAAGCGCTGTGAATAGTTTCCGGATGCACTGTACATGTTTTAAATTTAATTGATTTCCAGTTAACTGTAAGGGTGTGTGCAAGGCTATTTTATCACATTCCATTTGCAGAAATGCAGCACTAAACTTTCTCAGAACCTGCACCATGCGTTTCTGTTGTCTGCAGGCACTCATTATTGTTCCACTCTCCAGCCCTTTGCAAACAAACTGCCTCCTGCTACAGCCAAATACAGTATTTCAAATTTGGACTCATCAATCCCGAGCACCTGCTGCCAGTTTTCTGCATCCCAGTTCCAACGCTTTCCTGCATAGTTGATTCGCTTAGCCTTGTTTCCACGTCAGAGGTATGACTTTTTGGCTGCAATTCTTCCATGAAGACCGCTTCTGGCCAGACTTCCCCAGACAGTAGATGGGTGTACCTGGGTCCCACTGATTTCTTCCAGTTCTTTGCTGGTGGCACTACTAGACATCTTCCGATGTTAAAGGGATTTCAGAATTATGGTGGAGATTTACTAAAGCTGTGGCACACAGAATTTGGTGAAGCTGTGCATAGTAACCAATCACCTTCTAGGTTTCATTTAAGAGTTTAATTGAACAAGCTAAAGTTAGAAGCTGAATGGTTACTATGCGCAGCTGCCCCAGATTCTGTTTACTGCAGTTTTAGTAAATCTCCCCTGCTGTGTCTTTCATCGACTGCATTAAGTTTCCTTGGCCAACCACTGTGTCTATGGTCCTCCACATTGCCCTAAAATGATCATGAATAATACCTCTGTGCAAAAATAAACATAAAGTGTAAACAATGTGCTTATGATATTAATGAGTGCTCAAAATAATGCCAGATGTGGTTGCCACACACACCACACTGTGTTCCCACTAGTAATGATATTGTATATATATATAAATAGGTGTTGCGCAAACCAAAGGTAAAACAATAACCTAACTGATATATTCAAATAGTTCATAATATATATATATCAAATCATCAGAAAAATAAATACATAAAAGGTGCAAAACAGTCATCTGTTCATATTAAAGTGCACACGTGCTGAAAGTGCATAATTGTTTGTACCCAATAGTAATTAACGTGCCCAGTCTTCCTTCTTCAGTGATAACAGGTTCAGTGTGACAACATGAAAACAAATGGTGTGCTTCCACTCGATCGTGACATCTAAGTGCTCCCAGTATTCTCAACTTAGTGAGTAATCAAATACGCTTTTGATTACACAAAGAAATCATCCTCCATTGATGTTAGTCTAGTTGTTGTCCTTTTCAGTTTATTTGGGTGTCCTGTGGTGGTGGTTCTTTTTAAGGCTCCCTCACACGTGCTTATCCATATATTAGGGTAAAAAAAGTGACCTCCCATAGTATAATATTGCCAATAAAATACATTTTATTAAGGGAGTAACTCTTACATCAAAATAGAAGATAAAACACCTTTGGTAAATCATATATTCAGCATAGTGGTCTCCAACATCACCTCCGCTCCGCGATGCCCTACACGTTACGTCACACCCATGTGACTTCATCAGGGGAACCAGATTGGCTAGATTAGCTGTCTTTTAACTACTGCAGGCTGGAAATTCAACATTGCCAGTTTCTTTGCGTTTCTTCAAAAAAAGCAAGAACAGCACATCTTGAAACCCCAGTCTGCTTTGAAACCTTTGCCTGGAGAAGCCTTGCTGATGCACTATAACTACAATGTGTCTTTTTGCTGTGCTCAGTCTTGCCATGGTGTATCACCTGTGACGAACTTCTTCCACAGTTTTAAGCCTCCTACATACTGTAGATGTTTCTGTTTCAGATAATGACTGTGTTTGACCTATACATGAAATCAATGATCATTAGTACCTGCTTGGTATAACTGATAAATCATACACCTGACTCTAATCCTACACAATCCCTAATTTTGTGTAAGCGCCGGTTCACACTACCGCGACGCTACTTCCCGGGGCGACCTCCGAGATCGCGGTGCGAGCAGCGCACCGCGACCTCGGAGCGGCCGCCACGGACTTCATAACATTGAAGTCTATGGCGGTCGCCCCAAAGAAGCTCCGGACCCTTTTTCTAAGTCGGAGCGAATTGTGTCGCTCCTATTAGAACGGCTCCGCAGCTTCCCTATGGAAGGCGACCTGCGGCGACCTGTGAGGCGACCAGGTCGCCTTAGTGTGAACAGGGGCTAAGTGTACAAAGTGTGCAAGTGTAAGAATTGATGCTATTTTGAAGCCAAAAGGTAGTTACACCAAATATTGATTAAATATTTATTTTGTTCTCTCATTTTGCATATTAAAATATATACTTTTAAAAGCCTTCTTTACAGCATTTCTTTCTTTTTGCACAGTTCTCTATGTATAGCATGCAGTATATAAAACTCACTAACATTCTTGCATCTGAGCATGCAGTATGCCACATGAGTTCTGGCATGCCTGAAAGCAAAATTGGAATTTTATTTATGTTAGTTGGGCTATATGATATCTGTTACCTTTTTTTATGCTTAATTTTAAGCAGGAACAAGACTGCACATAATATTACTAAAGGTGAAACTACTTATATTTAAAACATCAGAGTTCATGCTGCATAGAGAGTACCACACTGAATGAACATATTGTGAATCCACAGAAGTGCATATTTTATTCACATCAAACATGTTTATGGTATTCTAACATTTATTTTAGAATTGTAAAGTGGAACTAAACCTTCAGCAAAAAGAAAAAAAATGTGAGCAGGTAGCTTTTTATTTCAGAGACAACATGCCGTCCTTTTGTACTCTTTTTAACCTACTTTTGCTATGTTGGAAGAGCCCACTGCAATTTGTTCCCTCTTTTTGCTAATTTTTAGATTGGTTTTCCTAATTTATCCAATTAAAACATTTTACCATAGGGTAGTTTTAAGTACCGGACAATATTGTAAAGGTTAGCTAAGTTTTTAGATAGCAAAAATATGATTGCTTTTCTTACAACCCTCTTCAATAATCGCATTGCTAGATCTACATGGCAGCACCATGGAATTTAGAATGGTCTACTAGCCCTTTTCATTTTGGTAAGGCTAACTTTAACATCTCCTTAATGGGCCATACACACTATAAGATTTTTTGAAGACTTTTTCCTTTAGACTTACCAAAAGCATATAATATGAGGTCAAACCTAAACACTTTAAATTTGTATGCAATCTGGCAGGCCCTTGCACTACATAGAAAAGGTAAATCTGAAGGAAAAAGTCTTCAGAAAATCTTATAGTGTGTATGGCCCTTTAGTACTAATACAGAAGTAACGGCCAATGTAGGCAACAAAATGCACCCTGCATGCAGAGATGTAGAACACTACAGGTGAAAATAGGAAGCAATTAACACTTTATATGAAGGAAGACACATTTGTATTTTTTCTGCACACCCAATTAGGCAGGCTTTGTCTTTGTTCCTTGTAGCAGCCACACAGAAAATCCAGTGTTTCCTCTGTGACACTTCATTTGTACGTTGTTTTCTTTCATGGGAAATAATCTTCAAACTCTAAGGCCCCTTTCACACTTGCGGACCGTTCGGATCTGAACGGATGCCCCATGCATCTCTATGGGGCATCGGATGTCAGCAGAGACATGTCCGCTGACATCCAATCCGATCCTGTCCATCAAATCCGGACGGATGGAAACCCTATTTTCCATCTGTCTGGCGGATCGGATGGGATCGGATGAGAACAGACAGGCGGTCCGTTCTCATCCGATTCCCCCATAGAGAAGAGCGGGGACCTGACAGAGCTGCCATCCGCCTGCTCAGCGGGGGATCGGCGGATCGATCCCCCGCTGAGAAAAACAGAGTCCGCCGACAGAGCAGCATGTGTGAAAGGGGCCTTAGGCTTCATTTAGACCTGTGGTTGGGGGGCAGCAAATATGTGTGGTTGAGCCTTAGGGCTCTTTCACACGGCCGCTCCGATTTTTTCTTCCGCTGTAGCACTTTTTATTTTTTTTTTTTTTAACGGACACGGATAACACTTGTGTCACCCGCTCCGTATGTCCGCATATCATCCCATCCATTTGCGGATGATATACGGACATAATGTAGGTCTATGGGCATTGCGGATGTCAGCGGATGACACCGCTGGCATCTGATTTTGCATCCTTTCCGTTTTTTAAACGGAAGAAAAATAGGGTTCTGTTCCGTTCCAAAAAACGGAACAGAACTGAAAGGACGAAAATTGGATGTCAGCGGATGGTCATCCGCTGACATCCGCAATCCCATTGACATACATTATGTCTGTTTTTCATCCGCAAAAAAATGGGATGAAATACGGACATACGGAACGCTCGTGTGAAAGAGCCCTTAAGCTGTAATAGGCAGTGGATAGGGACGTTTACATGTCACAGGTGCGAAACATTGTTTACCTGACATACAGGCAAGTGCAAGCCCACCGAAGGCCACACACTAAAGCAAATGGGGAAGCGCAGCAAGCGCCCTGTAATCGCGTGCAAAGCATGCAGTCACAGCGCGTTTGTTGGCACAAATGGGGTTAAAACTCACCACCTGTCAGTAGCCTCTGAAGCGTGATCCAAACACGTCTTGGGCTGCAGAGAACAGGGAGATTTATATGCATGCCTAAATTTACTCATAAAAAAAAAAGTAGCTACACTGAACCTTACCTATTTAACCCCAGCTGACAGTAATGGTTACAATGACAAGAATTTGTGTACTGAGTTAAATTCTGCTGGCAGAGGTTGCTGCCCAATATCCTTCTCCACTCACATTTCAAAAGCTGATCTTCATTTTTGCTTTGAACTATACTGACTTGTTCTGACCACAGCTTTAGGCAAGATTTTTTTCTCTCATGCTTTGCCACTTGCACATTTTAAAAAGTCTTGCCTCAGCAGCTCTATCAATGGACTCTTGTCAGATAGGTTTCTCTAACTGGCGTTTGCATGTGCCGCTGCAGGCATATGTGTGGGACATGCACACTGGCATCTAATGTGGGATTTAAGATCAGAGATCATTGGCATTCAAGATGCATTCTGTGAACTGTCACCTTCACCTCTCTGTTACCAGTGAGCGAGACTTGCTCTGTAACCTGCTTTGGATTCTCTACTTCTGACCTTTACTTGGACCTTTGCATTGCTGTTATCAAATCAGGCCTATGCCACCTGCAACTTCTCTGGTTGCTGATACTGCACTTTGCTGCCTGCCGATTAAGTGTAACTAAACTCTCTCAATCAGCATTTACTATTTATAATCCCTAGCGTTATTGAATAGCGAGGAATGTATATTATATTTACTTGTTTTAAACTTTTTTTTTTTACATTTCTTTATTTGCGTCTGGCTTCTGGCCTAATCTACAATGATGTCAAACATCCCATGAGACTTCACTGGCATTTTTTCTTTCATTTGGGGAAGGAGAGGAGGGACTTTCCCAGCTAAGCACATCCCCGTCTGCATGCTTCAGCTAAGGGTAGATGAATTCCAGGAAGTAAATGCTACATGAATCACCTACCCTTATTTAGGTTGTTCACAGATAGAAATGCTAGAGGGGTGTTTTCCAAAGGGATTTCTCAACAAAATAAAGCACAGAGAACACAAAGGGATGGATGAATGGGTGAGTTTGCATTGAATAATACAAATGAATTACATAGCATTTTCAGCTTGTGGTCCTCAGATACAGTTTAGCTCCACTTCAATTACTTTGCCTTGTTCTGTGACTTTGAATCCATCTCCTACTTGTTATTGTGCTGACTGCTGATCTACTGCTGATATTCCTGGCCTGTGTCCTGAACATGTTTCTACTGTGCAATCTTCTGTACACCAATTCAACAGATGCTGTGTTTTGTACCTATATCTTTAGCATGAACAACTATCTGCCGGATGCTCGATGCCAAAAAAATAGCCACCACACTCAAACAGCAAAAGGACTACAAGACAATTATATTAAGCAGAAGTACTTTATCTAGTCCCTGTCATTCACGTCAACATTTGTTTTCCGGACTCAGCTCACAAAGCCATCTAAGTTGTTCCACCTAAACCTTTGGTATCCACTTAACCACTTAAGCCCCGGAGGATTTTCCTGCTCAAAGACCAGGGCCTATTTTGCGATTCGGCACTGCAAGACTTTAATGGACAATTGCGCGGTCGTGCAACGCTGTACCCAAATGGAATTGACGTCCTTTTTTTCCCACAAGCAGAGCTTTCTTTTGGTGGTATTTGATCACCTGTGCGATTTTTATTTTTTGCGCTATAAACAAAAAAAGAGCGTCAATTTTGAAAAAATAACAATATTTTTCAAATTTTTTATATGAAATTCCCCCCCAAAAAAAAAATGTAAAAATCAAAATTTTTTAACATTTTAGGCAAATTTGTTTTCTGCTACATATTTTTGGTAAAATAAAATCGCAATAAGCGTATTTAGATTGGTTTGCCCAAAAGTTATTGTGTTTACTAACTAAGGGAAAGATTTATGTCATTTTTATTGTTTTTTTTTTTTTAACGAGTAATGGCGGCGGACAGATCGGATCCCTGACTGACATTTTTGACACTTTTGGGGGTACCAGTGACATTACTACAGTAATCAGTGCTATACATATGCACTGTTACTGTAAAAATGACACTGGCAGGGAAGGGGTTAACTTAATTTGTGATCAAGGGGTTAAATGTGTCCCTAGTGGTGTGTTTCTAACTGTAAAGGGGTGTGGCTTTTGATGTAAGTACAGAGGCATCCGATCCTACATAGCAGGATCGTATGATCTCTGCTGTTACATCAGGGAGAATGACAGATGGCTTTGTTTACATTAGCCGCCTGCCTTTCTCCCTCTCCAGCGGGAGATCGCGAGTGACCAGTGGACATCGGAGCCGCCGGTCACACGCGCGGGGATGCAGGGGAACGAGCGGGGGCGGTATCGCGCCTCCGGCGCCGCGCTCGCCCCCTGCAGGCTCCTGGGTGAGCAACGTAGTACTACGTCACTTTGCCCAGGAAGGGCTGACTGCCGCAGTAAATATACTGTAGGCAGTCGGCAATCAGTTAAGAGTGATGTCCAGTGACAGCAGCAGGTTTACTGACATAAAGAATGTCTGTCAACTTTGCTTCAGTTCAGAACCCTGCACCTTATTAGTGGAAGCCAGTCTTAAAGGAGTATAGCCAAACCTATTTTGGCTATACTTCTACTGAGGATCACAGTGGTGCAGTTCGTTCCGGATTCCTGCGACTCATTTTCAGCTGACATCACTCAGCCGGTCAAGGCTCGGGAAAGATCTAGACGATATGCTTGGGATCCACCCATACGCCTGGACCGGCAGCTGGCTCGGCCTCTCAGCATGCCGCTGAGAGTCTGAGCTAGTCCCTCCCACCCCTGCCACAGCCTATTGCTCCAGGGAGCACTGGAGGGGCAGAGCAGAGAGTTGGTGACTGACAGTCACTCCTCTCTGCTCAGAGTGGAGGGGTAGAACTGAGCGATCAGCGGTGTTTCATCACTCAGTTGTTGGGTTAGCAGCAGGGGGCAGCTGTAGCTGGGATCGGTGCAGCAGCCATCAAAGTATTGTTTAAATATACCTAAAAAGGTATATCCCTCACGCCACTGGATAGGTAAGATAGCACTAAATCTCTATCGACTAAGAAAAAAAAAAAAAGGTATGATTTTTATTGGGGGGGGGGGGGGGGGTGAGGGGGACTTCTTTTTTAACTACAGATTAATTTTTCTTCAAAACTATGGCCAACCTATACTATGACCCCCAGCATTTTCTCAAAGGTACAATATGTCCATTCTCCATGGTCTCCAGGCAAGCCACAGACCCATGGATGACTATGTGGTTGATTTACTAAAGACAAATAGGCTATTCACTTTTCAAGGGAAGTTGCACTTTGCAAGGAAACTTGCCCCAGAGCATAGCAAATGAGGTGGAGCTCTGCTGACATCCATTATACAACCATGTGTAAATAAAAATGCAGTTTTTTATTTATTTTTCCTTGCATGTGTTTGGGTATTCTATACGAATTGAAAATTCACTCTATTCACTAGGCTCTGGGGAAAATTCTCTTGCACAGTTCAGCTTCCCTTGCAAAGTGAGCAGCCTATTTGCCTTTAGTTAAAAAAAAACCTATGTGTCTAAATCCAGGTGATGGAGGCCTGTTATTTCATGAAGTGATACTGCTGTATAATATTGGTTTTGTTTCTTTCCCTCTGAGCTTATAAAATATAATCTGGTTAGAATGTGGGTACCTAGCATTGTTCTACCTATTTCTCTACAAATTCTGGGAAGAGCCATTAATGTTCAACCCATTACTGACTCGAGAGCTTGTAGCTGTTTCACTGGTTTACCTCCTGGAATATGGAATTTCCTTGCAATCAAAAAAAAAAAGACTCACTATTAATTTTGCTAATAGAAAACGCATCAAGTCAGGACCAGTTACCCACAAGAATAGCTTTCCTTCTATGATCATACCTTTCACACAGAGAATTACTGCAGTTAGATAATATTGCCTCACTTTTGATTTCCTGTAATTCAAGGTATGTTATGGCTTTAACCTCCCTGGCGGTATGATTGGTTCCGATTTTAGGTGCTGAAAGCGGTACCATTATTTTGCATGTAATTCTTAAGGACGAGCAGCCCAAACCAACTATTTACATATGATTTTTTTTTTTTACTGTGCGTTCTTCTTTATAACATCTCGTGTATGATAAAGTTTGAAACACAAAATCATAAATTATAATATAATAAATAACTATAAATAAGTTAAAGTGTATATATATATATATATATATATACATACATATATATATAAATACACACATATATATATATATATATATATATATATATATATATGTATACATATATTATATATAAGTTTACATATATTATATATATGTGTGTGTGTATACACATATATATATATATATATAGATATACGTGTATATCTATATATGTATATATATATATATATATATATATATATATATATATATACAGTAAAACCTTGGTTTAAGAGTAACTTGGTTTGAGAGCGCTTTGCAAGACAAGCACATTTTTTAAATAAATTTTGACTTGATATACAAGCGATGTCTTGATATACAAGTAGCGTCATGTCACAACTGGGTATAAAAGAGAAGAGAGGCGCCTCTAAGTGTAGCAATATTGTTACATTTAATGAAGGTTCAATATTTAGCAGCTCACATGGTTGATGAATAAAACAGGCACATCTAAGTATGCAGGCATCCGGGTTAAAGCTGTCCATATAGTCCGTCCTCTGCACAGCCATCTTCATCATCCCTTCACCGCTGCACTCCACGAGCGATTCAAAGTCTCGCTTTCAGATCACTCTACTGCAGGGTAGTCTTCCCAATCACAATTGCAGACTGACCTCGGTGAGAGCCAGTGGTTCAGAAGATGGTCTATGTGGACAGCTTTACCCCGGATGCCTGCATACTTAGATGTGCCTCTTGATCATCAACCATGTGAGTTGCTAAATGTTGTACCTTCATTAAATGTCCCCATACTGCTACACTTAGACTCTCTCTTCTCTTTTATACTCTGTAGCTCCTGCTGTATTTTGCTTCTAATCCCCTTGTGGAGGCACCATTTGTGGATGGACATTTTATGATGACACAACCTATCACATTGCTATAATCTTTGTATATAGACTATAAACTGAAAGACTTATGAATAAATGGTTGTGGAACGAATCATCTGAGTTTCCATTATTTCTTATGGGAAAATTTGCTTTGATATAAGAGTGCTTTGGATTACAAGCATGTTTCCGAAACGAATTATGCTCGTAATCTAAGGTTTTACTGTATATATAAAGTACAGTTAAAACTGCAGGAAAGGGCACTAGGGGGCAAACTAATGTCAATTTATTTTATAATGTAATCCAATAGGATTACAATATATCAGTGTGTTTGTGTGTTTTACTTTTCAAATTTGCCACCGGTTCCACCCCCTGTGAGCGTCACGTCGCAGGAGACGGAAGCCGGGGCTCACAGCATCGGGTGGAAGATCCGGCCGCCGTATGCTGCAGGGACACATCGCTGGATCCAGGGGACAAGGTAAGTAACCTCTACCAGGATCCAGCGATGCTCCCTGGCGGTACCCCGAGTGTGGCTCGGGGTTACCGCTAATGGCACTAAAATTCCACCCCGAGCCACACTCGGGAATACCGCTGAGGAGGTTAAGGGTATAACCCTCAAATGGACTGGTCCTCTGAAAAAGTGGACCTATAGTAATTTTACTGTTGACAGCACATTCTCTTTCAATCTTCTACATCACTTCTATGCATGAATTCTTATACCCATAAATACTAACTCATCACTTAAGCTTATCAATAATTCCAGGATATCTGATAAAAATAATGGAGCTATTCTTCCACCTCACCAAACCTAAAATGGTCTCACTGAGCATTTACCAGCTGAGAACCCTTTTGGGCAAATCTCTGGTCCAATCTGAACCTTAGTTGAAGTAACATACTGCCAGAACTGGGATCTTGTTTTGTCTAAAAGAAGGACTAATCTCCTTAATCCATGTGTGGATTAAAGAGATTTTAAAGTCAAAGAATGGCAAAACATTTTTTGAACCTGCTTTGGAACTTCAAATAACTGTTTTATAGAAACTCTCTCAATCCTTGTATGATAAAAATCTCTAGATGATATTTTAAACTCCTCGTCTTTCCTGAAATGACACTGCATCATGTAAATAAGGTCGTGGGCATACTGAGACCGAAAGACCCTTACATCAAGCTTGAAAAGTGTGAACTCAAGGACAAGATAGTCCAGTGTCTAGAACTCATCCATTCTACGAATGGTATCACCATGGACCAAAAAAATCACTGCTACTCTTGATTGGCCAGCTCCTACTGAGAAAAAAAAAGGAGTACAGATTATTGTTGGGTTTGCAAAATTGTACAAAAATGTCATAAAAGATTTCTTGAATAATATCTTTCCTCTAAGGAAACTCACAAATAAACATACCCATTTCCAATGGCTTCTTGGGGCTCAGTCTGCGATTAATCCACTGAAATCTTTCACCTCTCACCTCTGTTTTTAGACATCCAAATCATGCCTTGCCTTACATTCTTGAAACAGAAGCTGTATTAAATGTATACAATGCTGAAAAAAGGCTGTAGGTATTACGCTATCACACTGTTATGATCCAAGTCTTTGATGCATCCTGCTGCCTTTCCTAGAAAACCCAGCCTTGCAGAGATCAATTATGTAAGGGATTGAGGACTACTGGGAATCAAGTGGGCAAAAAGAGAATGGGGGTATGTCAAAACGACTTCATCCATCCAATAACAATCTTAATAACAGATCATAGGAGTTTTTGGTAAGCATACTCTTACTGGTAAGCATATGAAGCCCTGACAAGGCAAATGAGCATTTTATTTAACACTTTGGGGGAGATTTACTAAGGCTACATTCACACCTGAGCGTAGCGTTTTCGCGTGTTTTTTACAGCGATTTTACAGCGATTTTTACAGCCATTTACAGGCGTTTTTTTTGCAGGCGTTTTTAGATTGAATAGAGACCAATGGAAAACGCCTGTAATCTGCCCAAAAAGAAGCTCATGTACTTTTTTGAGCGTTGGGCGTTTTGCTTACAGCATCAAAACACTCAGATGTGAACAGGGGCCATTAAAATGAATAGGATTTGTCTTGTTGGGTGTTTTGAGAGCTGATCCTAGAGCAGAAAAACTCCCCAAAAATGCCTACATGTGAACGGAGCCTAAAACTGCTGCTCACAGAATCTGGTGTAGCTGTGCATAGTAGCCAATCAGCTTCTCGGTTTTATTGTCAAAGATTAGTTAAACAAGCGGAAGTTAGAAGCCGATTGGTTACTATGCACAGCTGCACCAGATTTTGTGTACTCCAGGTGTAGTAAATTTTTCCCTTTTTGTTTTCCATATAACCTACAGGTCTGGCCTTAAAGTGGTATCCACATTAATCACTTCTGACAAATTGTCCTGACGCCATAAGAATAATGGTGATGAGGAGGGACCTCCAGCAGATTGACAGCCTCAGCTCTGCACCTGTGAGCTGTATAAAGGGGGTGTGTCTCTTTCCTCCAATCAGGTCTCAGGCCTCTCCTCACTGAGCTCCGCAGAGTGTAACTTCATCTCTTCACCCCCCTTTATTCTGTACTCTCAGACAAGCTTATCCATTAAGCACTTTGAATGGATGTAGAGAGGAGAACACTGCAGATAGACAGATACAACTTACATATGAGGATTTGTTTCATCTCTGTGTATAACCTGAAGATAGTCCCTTCACTGGGTATATGTAGTTACAACCACTTTAACCGAACCAGATGCCTCTTCCTGAAATAATCACCAGCTAGCACACCAAAAACCTTCTACTAATACAGCTTATTCTTGTATCCCAGATCAGGCACGTCTCAACAGTCAATACTTTACCCTTGCAACTTAGTAAGAAACTGTCTTTTTGGCATAGTGACAAGATCCTTACCTTTGTCTTAGGATCTCCAGCCCTCTGTCCTACAGATCCAGATCTGCCATGACTATACACTAACAGTATCCATAACATTTCTAACCAGATCCAGCATTCCTCATGGTAGAGGAGTTTAGGTTTAGACTCCAAAGACTATGTCCGTCTGTGCACCACATCAATTCAGAACAGTAAGATCTTATTAAACTGTCCACAATAGACCGTTGGATATGATCACCATGTAATTTATTGTTAAGTTTATTCCATTCAAGAGTGTTACTATTACATTTTCCATCCAAAACTGCACAGTTCGTGCCAATGAAACAGACCCCACCCCCGCCCCATCCCCCCTTGCTGAAAATGCATGCTTTTATAATGGGAAAAGAGTCTATATCAGTGGTCCCCAAACTGCGGTCTGGGGGCCAGGGGTGACCCTTTGCTTTCCGTTATCCAGCCCTTGAGGCACTATTCCATACACTGACACCAAAAATGAGGCATATCTCCTGTCGCAGACACAAAAAACGGGGCACTATTCCTCCAACTGACACCAACAATAGGGCACTATTCCTCCCACTGATACCAACGAAAGGACACAATTCCTCCCACTGACGCCAACAATGGGGCGCTATTTCTCCCACTGACACCAAAGACAGGGCATGGTTTACTCCCACTGGACACATGGACATTTTCTACTCCCACTGGTCCTAGTCTGGCCCCCCTAAAGTCTAGAAAGTCTTAGAAAGTTTGGAGACCCCTGGTAGGGCTGCACGATATTGGAAAAAAAGTACATTGCGATATTTTTTTTTCAACGATATATATTGCGATATTGAGAGGAAATCATGGAAGTATTGCAGCAGCGCAGCCTTCTTCTGATTGTAATTGCAGATTGCACCATACAGCCAGGGCAGGCCAGGGTAAATGTTATTGTAGGGATTGACAGTGACAGTCAGTGTGGATTAGGCACAGTCGGGACTCAATGGTGGCAGGAGGTAGAAAAACACAGCCTGACATGTCATCCGTCCAGTCCCACATGTACTGACTCGACTCTTCACTCTGAGCTGTTACAATACAAGCTTGTTTCCAGTTCTTCAGTGTCAGTGTGCTGAGAGCCGCTGATTGGTTACAGGGAGGAGCTGAGCTCCTCACTCTAGGATCATATTACCATCAGCTGGAGAACTAGGCTAGCTGTAGACAGGCAGACTGAACGTGTGGGACAGATGTCGGGCTCTGTTCTGCTACAACCACTGTGAGTCATCCCGACTTCTCCCTGCCTAATGCCTATGCCTTACATCGTATCTTCGGCGATGTGACTATCGCACACGCCCACAGCACGATAGTCGATATCACATCGACTATCGTTCAGCCCTAACCCCTGGTATATATAATCCCTTGTAATATCATCTATGATCCAATATCAAGTTTAGGAAGAACTCTGCAGAAGTCTGTTTTCCTATCCAAATGTTTACACCAAAATGCATAATATCATGAACACAGACTGTTACTGACTATGGTCTGTCCCTCTGACTACATCTCTGCTTTTTGATTCTACACTTCACTGCTCATATGCAACCAACTGTGGCCTGTGTCCTCCTGATCACTTTTCTGCTTTGTGATCTGTTGTCCACCAGTTCCACAGCTTATGTGTCCTTTTTTTCCTTCGGCATCTGCACCTTTAGCACAAATGAGTTCTTGCTGCTCCTGCAAGCACCACTAGAGCCACTCCACTGCCCTCACATCCCTTGTAATCACACCCACTCCACTGCCCTCACATCCCTTGTAATCACACCCACTCCACTGCCCTCACACCCATTGTAATGCTTTTATAAGGCCAAAATGCTGCAGGGAGTTCTGACTCAATGGATCGCAGATCTTGGTTGCTAAGCAACCAATGATGCAAGCTCTTGTTGTGGTTACTATGCTAACAAGCCTAACTTACTGAGGGTAAAATATACAAATAATGTAAATACTGTATACTGGAGTGCACATATAATTACATAATTTTTAATACCATCCCCAACCCTCGCAAGACAGCATGAACAATCTTGCAGTAACAAAATCAAATGGTACACAAGTGCAAGCAAACAAAGAAAAAGGTTATTTTTATAGGCTCCCAATTTTTAAACATCCAACCACACTTGTGAATTTTTCCAACTGAACATTACTACTTCACTGGACAGGTCAAGGGATATACATTGAAATTGTTTATGTTCTATACAGGCATGTATAAACTTCCAGGGACCTAATACTGCTCTGTTAAACTTTATTTAAGGGCAACATAAAAAAAGAATATGTGCATCTCTGCAATACAAGAGCATTTTCCCATATGTCATCCCTTTACCACTTCAACCCCTTCCAGTCTAGGTCTTTTTTTTTTTCAGATTTTGTCATTGTCATACTTTTAATGACAGTGTCATACTCAGGCACGTAACACTGAACCCAAATTCATTTTTTAGATCATTTTTTGAGACAGGCAGGGCTTTCATTTGGTGGTATTAAGAGCCGCTGTGCAGCGCGACTTGCAGAGACTTCACATAATGGAAGTCTATGCAAGTCGCTTCCAGGTCGCCCCAAAGTAGTACAGGACACTTTTTCTAAGTCGGAGCGACTTGTGTCGCTCCTATTAGAACGGGTCCTGTACTACTCAATGACTGCGACCGAGCACGACTTGTCAGGCTGACAAGTCGCCTGACAAGTCGCGCTAATGTGAATGGGCTCTTAATCACCATTGTTTTAATTTTGCAATATAAAATAAAAAAATAATTTAAAACAAATAAGTTTCTGTTATCAAAGTTTGCAAATAATCTTTCTTTATAAATTTAGGCCAATATGTGTTCTGCTACATTTCTTTGGTAAAAATAATCCAAATCAGTGTAAAAAATGCAGTCTGTGTGAGAGTTATAGTCTACAAACTAAGGCATATACTGTATATTTGAAAATTGATCAATACTGATGTTCTGACTGCCTATCCCATTTCTTGAGGCCCTAAAATGTCAGGGCATTACAAATACTGTACCCCAGAAATTGCCTCTTTTGGAAAAGTACACAATATTTACTAGGAGGCATGGTGAGTTTATTAAAGCTGTAATTTCTTGCCAAAATCTTTGCGAAAATGATGAACGTAAAAAAAAAAAAAACAATATTTTTTTTGTTCACAAAGTTGTCATTTTAATCAAGTTATTTCTTAAACACATCATAAGCATACTTAAAATGACACCCCAAAACACATTCTGCTACTGCTCCTAAGTACCACATGTGTGGGACTTTTTCACAGCCTGGCCACATAGACAGGCAGAAAATCCAAAGAGCATCTTAAGGCTTTCTAAGGGCATAAATGACACATCTCATTTGCTGACTACCTATTACATTTTTGGAGACCCTAGAGTACCAGGGTAGACAATGATGACAATATAGTGCACAGTAAAAATTGAAAACTCATTTCTAGCACCTCTGGTTTTCTGATGTTATCACCTACATGCATAACCTGAACCCAGACTCTCTTCAAAAGCCTTATCTGAATCCTAAAATAGTGCCTACACGTTTTCCTTTAATGAGAAGTATAACCAAAGCTTTTTTTGGCTGTACTTCACCTAAGGATCACAGGAGTGCAGTTCGTTCTGCACTCCTATGACCCATTTTCAGCCCACAGATCAAAAATCATGCATGCAAAATGGTGCACCAAAATACACGGTAGAATGTTACCAGGAGCTAAGGGAAGCTGCAATGCAAGTGCGCTAGGAATGTCTGAATGGCACTGTATTGCACCAAGGTGTATTACTGTGTTACTGCAGCACACTGATGTTAATAGACTTTTAGGTATTGCTCACACTGCAGTGATTTGTCAGTGCATACTTTAACCCTTTCACTGCCAGAGCTGTTTTTGCATTTTTTGCACTCATGCTTAAATAATTATTTTAGGCCTGAAGATTACATAAATCCCCCAAACATTACATATTTTTTGAAAGCAGACACCCTAGAGAAAATAATAGTGGTATTACCACAATGGTCTAGGAAATGAAAAATGTTTGTAAAAAATACACTAAAGTTAATTTTAGGGCACACAAACACAATAAATTACCCAATTTTGATAAAATATAAAAGCAAAGGTTGCAGTAAATAGATACCCAACGTGTCAAACCTTTTTATGCGCCTGTAAAATGGCAACAAATGTCAGTACCCTATATTTTCCATAGGTGACACTTTAAAAGTTTCCTATAGGTCATCAGTTTAGTGTTACGTAGGAGGTCTGCTGCTAGAAATATTGCTCTCACTTCGGCGTGCGCAGCAATATGTATCGCAATCAGGGTTTGCGTGTGTAGGCACCCCCAACGCATGCCTTTACATTCCTACATGTGAGTGTGGGGGGGCCTTAAAAACATTTTTATGGGGGAGAGGATTTTATGTGCTTGAGTGTAACTTACATTTTTTACAATTATAAACATTTTTTTTTTTATTACTTAACAAAAAAACAAAACAAAGTCCTCTTTAATTAGACATCCAGGGTCTAAAAGACCCTGGATGTCTCCCTTGTGTTCCAATAAATTTATTACAATGCAGATCACATTGCATTACATACTTTTCAGGCCATGACAGTCGGTGATACTGAAAGGCGGACCCGGAAGTGATGACGAAGGTATTACTTTCCAGGTCAGCAACAAGGAAGGGAGGAGAGTGGACACATGTCTGCTCTTCTCCCTCCCCTATAACCGCTATGTTGCAGGCACCTGCTATGCTGGTCCCTGGCTCCGCTTGCCCAACTGCAGGCCTTCATGGCAGGGGAGTGCATGCAAGGGGGCACCATTACCGGGGGTTGTGGGGAAGCAATCGGGCAGCCCTGCTAATGCTTTCATCTGACAGGCAGGAGTCTGCTTGTCAAATATGCACACAATCTCGGCGGTTGCAGTCACTATAAATGTGTGCAAACCCATACCCAACCGCTGGCAGTGAAAGGGATTGGGTTAAGACAGCCCATTCATTTACATGGGCTGCCTAACCCACCAAAAATGGTGCATATAGTATCTTTGGCAGTGCACTGCTTCACACATTGTGATATGCTGCAGCCACGTCCCTTGGATACATGTAATGGGTGCCATTCAGAATAAATGGCACTAAATCACACCAATGCGCATAGCACATAATGTGATGAGGTTGAACAGGCCCTTAGGTCAGTAGTGGTCAATCTTCATGATCATGGTGGCCCCTGACATTCAGTAGATGTAATGCTATCGAAAGCAAAAGGCACTATTGTAGTCGGATCCCCACTCTTCTCTTCCTTTCTTAACAAACAGACACGGGGAAAAGAGCCTTTAAGCGAGGGGATTACATCTAGTAGCATTCATGTAGGAGGTGGATTCTGACAGTTGTGTGATGAAGTTGGTGTCATTCCAGGAGCATGTAAGTGCATTATGTGTCATTTTATCTTTGCTTATATAATAAGAAGTTTTTTTGCACTGCTAGGGCAATGCGCTTCCCTGGTCTGTCTGTGTTATGGTAACTCAAGGTACAGCTGCAAAGACCCTGATATGGTGAAGGGTGCAACACTGGTTCAGAGCTTTCTTGACTGGTCACACCTGAGCGCAAGTGTGGGATTATTGGTGATCTGGTGAATTAAAAATTAGATTTTTGTGATTTTTATTAAACAGTGGGTAAACATCCAATGGGGGTTGGTCAAAATGATGATCCTGATTGTTATTTAAAATCTTCATTATGCTATTCAAAATGAAAAAACTTAAAATTCTGAACAATTTCATTGTGACCTGTGACCAGTTACCAAATCACATAAATGGCCTGCGCTCTTCAAAAGGCTGAGCACCCCTGTTTTAGGGGTTGTTAGAGACTGGGGACATGCTTCTAAAGACATAAACTGGAGACACCTTCCAAGAGACTGCTAGGGATCACGGCTATACAGGGCAATAGGGAAATACAGATTACTGTCTGCACGGGTCCTAAAGCCTCGTACACACGCAACGATTATCGGCCGACCGATCGGCCGTCTTTTGTCCAGTGTTGTTGTGTTGGTTGGAATGTGCTCTAGACTGCACACGAATTTTCTCGGCCAACAAAAACCAACTTCAGAAGTGATGTCATGTGCTGGTTAACTTTCCGTGTGTTTTTTCTTCTCTGAGCATGCCCAGTCTTGCTCATCTGATTTTTGTCTGCCGAAATCTGTACTGACTGATGGAAAATTGGCCGTTCTGTTGACGGCCAACAAAAATTTTATAGCCTGCACACCAGATTTTGTTCGGCCGAAAAGTCGGAGTCGGTTGTCGGAAGCATCATACTAACAAGCCGAAAATCGGCCGATTGGACGTTGGCCGAAAATTCACGGCCAACAATCGTTGCGTGTGTACGAGGCTTAAGGGCCACACAAAAAGAGCCACATATGGCCCCGGCCACAGGTTAGGCACTAGGACCTTAGAGTCATTTTTGTGATCTTTGAGGATTTTTCAGAATGAATTACTTCACAGTACAAGGGGCTTGGGAGGTCAGAGATGACTTATTTTAAAGCTCTTGTAATGCTTGTTAAGAGTATGTAAATACCTTCAGGTACACTGCTCCAGGGTTACCAGACTACTGACAAAGGGAGTGGTTGTACTGGTGCAGTACAGCAATGTCCAGATGACGAACGGAAGTACTGAGCACATAGGCTATACTCCCTATTTTCATGTCAAGCCTTGATTTTTCTTTTTTTTTTTGGGGGGGGGGGGGTGTTGCTCTACGGTATATGGGCATCACAGGACTATTTAACTCAATTCGGAACAGAATAGACATAAATCCCAGCAACCTATTACAAAAAAAAACTAAGAATGAGAAGTCCTTCCAGATGGAATAATTTTATGCAGGTAGTATTGGAAATGTCCTGTACAGAACTGCTGCAAATTACAAATACCATCCAGTACTCGGTCATTCTTGTATTACGTAGAATGAGTAAAGCACTTAAAGAATGAGGATGATCTGCGAGCATGGAAAACAAAATAAATAAAAGGCTTGTCTTACTGTATTATTTCACGGGTATTACTGCAGTAAACATTATAAATAAATGCAGATAAAGCACATAGTAGCATGGATGCAGATCCTTTCAAATTCTATATATAGAAATTCTAAAAATAAAGAATATATATATATATATATATATATATATATATATATATAGATAGATAATTAACTGAAACTGAACACATTTTGCCTTCTGTTTACACCCAGAACAGCGGAACCATTATGCAATCATAATTAATTAAGATCATTAGCAGGTGCCTACCTAAATATGCGCTTCTATTTCTGTAATTTGGACAAATTATTTGCTATATAAAACAAAATATACATGTATGTCTGAGTCTCACATTTATGTATGTCCGCATCCGAAAAGCTGTACTGTACAAAGCCTGCCATAATTCACATCGATGCATTTTACTAGCACACAGATGCTCCCAACATTAACCATATGTGAACATACTGACAGTATTTTACAACCACTGTAGCATACTCTCATCACATTATCAGTATTCTAAACTACAACATGAATATTATTTATCATACTGTAAAAAGAGAATAAAAAATATAGGTGTTAGAATCCAAAATACATTCTGCACCAAAAGCACCTTTGCCACTTATGATGAATACCTATCATGTTCAAATTACTCAAATAATGGAATTGTCCCTGATTAATCACTGTATTCACCATGACAATCAACCTATTGCCCTAACGTGAAAGAGCGCCAAATTGTGAACATGCATTTTTATGTCTTGTTAACAGCACCCCAAATGCACCAAAAAAGACGTGTTTTTGTGCATGTAAGAATCCGTTGGAAAATATACAAAAACACACATTTAAAAATGCGTCAAGCTTGAAGGCGCATTAGCTTCTTTGCTGCATTTCATGTGTGTAGGGCAGCTTATTGATGGTGTACCCAACATGCATAAAAAAAAAAAAAAAAAAATGTACATAAACTAGTGTCTACTACATAACAATGTAAAAGAACCCCATGGTGTCATAAACTGGAATGACCAGTTAGGATACTTTACTGCATAAACCTGATCATCATATTGTATACACATGACACCCATCCCTATAGTATATACATATGATCCCATCCCTGTAGAATATACATATGATCCCATCCTTATAATATATACATATAATCACATCCCTATAGTATATTCATCTGATCCCATCCCTATAGTATATACATATGATCCCATCTCTATAGTATATACATATACATCCCTATAGTATGATCCCATCCCTATCATATATACATATGATCCCATCCCTATAGTATATTCATCTGATCCCATCCCTATAGTATATACATATGATCCCATCCCTATCACATATACATATGATCCCATCCCTATAGTATATACATATGATCCCATCCCTATCACATATACATATGATCCCATCCCTATAGTATACATATGATCCCATCCCTATAGTATATACATATGATCCCATCCCTATAGTATATTCATCTGATCCCATCCCTATAGTATATACATATGATCCCATCTCTATAGTATATACATATACATCCCTATAGTATGATCCCATCCCTATCATATATACATATGATCCCATCCCTATAGTATATACATATGATCCCATCCCTATCACATATACATATGATCCCATCCCTATAGTATATACATATGATCCCATCCCTATCACATATACATATGATCCCATGCCTATAGTATACATATGATCCCATCCCTATAGTATATACATATGATTCCATTCCTATAGTATATACATATGATCCTATCCCTATAGTATATACATATGATCCCATTCCTATAGTATATACATATGATTCCATTCCTATAGTATATACATATGATCCTATCCCTATAGTATATACATATGATCCCATTCCTATAGTATATACATATGATCCCTTCCCTATATTACATACATATGATCCCATCTCTATAGTATATACATATGATCTTATCCCTATAGTATATTCGTATGATCCCATCCCTATAGTATATACATATGAATCTATCCCTATAGTATATACATAAGATCCCATCCCTATAGTATATACATATGATCCTATCCCTATAGTATATACATATGATCCCATCCCTATAGTATATTTGGATGATCCCATCCCTATAGTATATACATATGATCCTATCCCTATAGTATATTCGTATGATCCAATCCCTATCGTATATACATATGAGCCCATCTCTATAGTATATACATATGATCCCATTCCTATAGTACATATATATGATCCTATCCCTATAGTATATACATATGATCCCATCCCTATAGTATATACATATGATCCTATCCCTATAGTATACATATGATCCCATCCCTATAGTATATACATATGATCCCATCCCTATAGTATATACATATGATCCTATCCCTATAGTATACATATGATCCTATTCCTATAGTATATACATATGATCCCATCTCTATAGAATATACATATGATCCTATCCCTACAGTATATAAATATGATCCTATCCCTATAGTATATACATATGATCCCATCTCTATAGTATATACATATGATCCCATCTCTATAGTATATACATATGATCCTGTCCCTATAGTATATACATATGATCCCATCTCTATAGTATATACATATGATCCCATCTCTATAGTATATACATATGATCCTATCCCTATAGTATATACATATGATCCCATCCCTAAAGTATATACATATGATCCCATCTCTATAGTATATACATATGATCCCATCTCTATAGTATATACATATGATCCCATCTCTATAGTATATACATATGATGATCCCATCTCTATAGTATATACATATGATCCTATCCCTATAGTATATACATATGATCCTATCTCTATAGTATATACATATGATCCCATCTCTATAGTATATACATATGATCCCATTCCTATAGTATATACATATGATGATCCCATCTCTATAGTATATACATATGATCCTATCCCTATAGTATATACATATGATCCTATCCCTATAGTATATACATATGATCCCATCTCTATAGTATATACATATGATGATCCCATCTCTATAGTATATACATATGATCCTATCCCTATAGTATATACATAAGATCCTATCCCTATAGTATATACATATGATCCCATCTGTATAGTATACTGATATGATCACATAGAGTAGATTGTAGAGGAATGATGGCATCCATACATGTGATCCTGCAGATATATGGCCTGTGGTCCCATAGGGTGCAGTGTAGGGTGATGAGGATGGTGTTTGGGGCAGACAGATGGTGAGATGTGGTGGATCTCGGTGTATGTAGTATGGGAGCTCCATGCTGTATACCTGGAAGGCTCGGACACCGCAGAGCTCTATACATACACACCGCTCTCCCCCTCTCTGATGTAAATAAACAAATGGGGAGAAATATGTAAAGAAAGCGAAGATAAGAGATCGGTGTCGGGCTCGGGGTGACATGATAGAAGACAGGTATCATGTAGAATAGAATGATGCTAGGAGATGAGAGAGGGATGAAGGGATGGAAGGATGCTATGGGCACTGGGCAGGCATCCTCCTCCATTTCTCACTCACCCATAAGTACATCATTCCTGTGATTCCGGACAATGGCTGGTATTGGAGGGAGGGGGGTGGGGAGGCTCTCCGCCGTTCTTCTCCGTCTTGCTCAGCTCCTTCTCCCTCTCTCCCAGCTCTGGGACATGGCACTGCTCACTGGAACTCCGCGCACGCCCTGTCTCCAGCCGGAGGGAGAGGGAGGAGAGAGGAGGAGAGGAGGGCACAGAGGTATGCTATGGAGAGAAGAGTCATGCCACTGCATGGGCACTACTGGGTGAGGGACAAGAAAAAAAAAATGAAAGCTGAAGTTTTTTGGGGGCACAGCACCCCATTAGTATCCTGGTACCTGCAGGCTGCTGCCTCTCCTTCTCTTCCAGCACTGTGAGAGTTAACAGGCACCATTGCTAATCTGGAAAGTTGTGCCACCTTTTGCCCTCTCCACCAATCAGAAAGCTCGGTTACTGTCCTCCCACAATGCACCACATTCTGTGAATGAGCGAAGGAGATTATGACATTGAACCCCTCTTCCTCCATTCACAGAACACAATGCATTGTGGGAGAATAATAACACCAGTTCAGTAAGGCCTCTTGCACATGGGAGGAAAAAAACCACCAGGTTTATTAATGTCTGTGGAACAATGCACGCAGCCATATCTCTCAACCATCCCAGACTCTGTGGGACCGTCCCGAGATTTTATGTAAGTCCCGCAGATCTGGGCTAGAGTCCTGGAGCCCAGAGCCAAAACATGGTGGGGGGGGCATAGGGGTCTGGTGTTATCTAGGAGTACCCGGGGTATAGGGGGTGTGACGGTACCCACCATTACTGGAAACAAAAACAGACACTATATGTGGGGCCCTTGGAGGAATGTTACTTTGGATTCAAGTCCATGTCTACCCAAGACAGTCAGACTCATAGCAGATACTAATATCATCAGCTCAACCACCCGTCTTCCACACATTGTTAATTGTGCTAATTTACTCACCTATTGTCTACTGCGGGGATGTGTTTATACTTAGGATAATGTGCATTGCACTTTATGAACTTGATGCCGGCAGCCTGCCCTGGAGTGAGATCCTGATTAATCAAAGCATTGTCTGGGTGTGGATTCCCATTCACCTATTGTTTCTGTTCAGATGGCTAGGTAATTAGTTCAGGTTAATTATATTTCTGTACACAATTTCATTTGCATAGGATAATGTAATCAGGCACCTGACCTGGTGGGGTAATCTGATCAGGAGGGGAATGTCCTCCTGTGAGGTATATATTGTGTGTGAGTTTGTTCAATAAAGGTTCCAGATCTTATAAGCTAAGTTGTCGGCTAGCTTTGTATGTAGGGCAGCTGTAATATCTGATATCTATGTTCAAGAGTGAAGGAAGCTGTACACTGAAGGAAGAATGCAAGCACATTGTGCATCAGTTCCGTTACAGGGGGTCTGGTGTTATCTAGGCATACAGGGGGTATGGGGGGGTCTGATGTTATCTAGGAGTGGGGGGGTATAGGGGGGTCTGTCGTTATCTAGAAGTACAGGGGGTATAGGGGGGTCTGATGTTATCTAGGAGTGGGGGGTATAGGGGGGTCTGATGTTATCTAGGAGTGGGGGGGTATAGGGGGGTCTGTCGTTATCTAGAAGTACAGGGGGTATAGGGGGGTCTGATGTTATCTAGGAGTGGGGGGGTATAGGGGGGTCTGTCGTTATCTAGAAGTACAGGGGGTATAGGGGGGTCTGATGTTATCTAGGAGTGGGGGGTATAGGGGGGTCTGTCGTTATCTAGAAGTACAGGGGGTATAGGGGGGTCGGATGTTATCTAGGAGTGGGGGGTATGTGTCTGTGAGATTCTTGCTTGTGGCACAGCAATCAAAGCATATTTTATAAGTCCAAGGAAGCCCAGGTTTTGTTTGATCGTGTCTCTTTAGCCCCTCCCACTGTTAACAGTTCGGCCACACACTCTTTTTGCCGCAGCACGCATAGCAAGTCACTATCTCCCTAAGGTTTCCCTCATTCTCAAGTTTTAAAGTTGGGAGGTATGCACACAGCTGAGTAAAGATCAGTAATACAGCATTGAGTACAGAGCAGGAAAACAAAATAGAACATTTTACATTAGAGTGCAGTCATTTTGTCGTATACACTTGTTTACTTATCTAGAAGCATGTTTGTTTTACAATAAATTTGATTATATTTTTTAAACAGAAGAACAAAGAGAAGTAAATGTACAATTAGGGTCCAAAATTTGTACAATAAATGTGGGCTAAGAGAGAATACATTGGTCATGGGACTTTATATGAGGCAACTCACAGGGTAAAAATGTATATACTTTTATTACATGATAGCAAAAACAAGTAAAATACTACAATCAAATAACAGACATAAAAAAAATATATATATAATGAGCTAATCCAAAATCAATAAATATATATAAAAATGTAATTCCATATTCATCACAATGTTGGCATTCATAATATAAAAGATGGAAAAAGATGCAGAATATCATATTGTATGATAACCGAATAGATTCTTGTCATCCTAACACTCTACGCGTTTCGTGGAGCTGGTCCACTCATCACAAGTAGATGCAAGAAATTATCTAAAAAGGTATAAAAATGGCATGGTAATAATGTCATGTAGTAAATAACAAAAAAGAGGGAAAAGAGTGATGACACGGGGATAATTGGTTTAGGCATATAGCCTAATTACTTACAGGTCAGCTTAAAAAGAATAAAAAAGAAAAAACAGAAGAAAAATGAAGCCAGCAGCCATGGAGCAAGGGATCAAGGAAGAACGCCTATCCCGGGGAATGGGGCAGAGTAACCCAACCAGACCTTGGGGCAAGCAGAGGGCGGACCAGGTGACACGGATCAAGAGTATGAGAATATATGATAGCGCCTTCAGGCAGTATCTATCTGCAAAATAATATATATAAAAAAGGTGGGATAGTATCTAGTATATTGTTGACCCAAAATGAGGACATATAAAGATGCTTTGATGCTTCCACATTCTATATTCTTTGTACGTCCTCATTTTGGGTCAACAATATACTAGATACTACCCCCCCCCCCTTTTTTCTTTGGGGTTGATTTGTCCCCCTTCGTGATTCAATCTTCTTCAATTTTCTTGTGCATCTCCAGACACATTTACACTGTTACTTGTGTATTATTATTCAATATACATACATATATATTATTTTATTACTGCCTGAAGGCGCTATCATATATTCTCATATCCTTGATTAGTATCACCTGGTCCGCCCTCTGCTTGCCCCAAGGTCTGGTTGGGTTACTCCGTCACAGTCCCTGGGATAGGCGTTCTTCCTTGATCCCTTGCTCCATGGCTGCTGGCTTCATTTTTCTTCTGTTTTTTCTTTTTTATTCTTTTTGAGCTGACCTGTAAGTAATGATACTATATGCCTAAACCATCAGTCCCTGTCATCAATCCTTTCCCTCTTTTTTGTTATTTACTACATGACATTATTACCATGCCATTTTTATACCTTTTTAGACAATTTCTTGCATCTACTCCTGATGAGTGGACCAGCTTAACAAAATGCGTAGAGTGTTAGGATGACAAGAATCTATTCGGTTATCATACAATATGACATTCTGCATCTTTTTCCATCTTTTATATTACGAATGGCAACATTGTGATGAATGTGGCATTACATTTTTATATCTATCTATTGATTGTGGATTAACTAATTACCGTATTTATCAGCGTATAACACGCACTTTTTCCTCCTAAAAATGGAGGAAAAAGCAATAGTGCGTGTTATACACCGATATAAAAAAAAAAAGGCCAGGAAGCAGCGCCGAGAGCAGAAGGGGGCGGGCCGGGCCGAGGAGAAGGAAGGACGAGCTGTCATAGAAAGTTCCGCCTCCTCGGCCGAGACGTGTGATGTCTATCATAGGCGGGACTTCCTATGACAACGAGCGCTCATTCTCCCTTCTCCTCAGCCTGGCCTGCCCCCTTCTGCTCAAGGCTCTGTTTCCCGGCCTTTTTGAAAACGGATTGGGATTGTGTCAATGGCGCTTGCGAGCCTGCATTGCTGGAGACTGCACTGGCGGGGCTGCATTGCTATAGAGGGGGCATTGCTGGAGATACTGCATTGCTGGAGAGACTGCATTGCTGGAGAGACTGCATTGCTGGAGAGGCTGCATTGCTGGAGAGACTGCATTGCTGGAGAGGCTGCATTGCTGGAGAGGCTGCATTGCTGGAGAATAGCGCGCAAATGCAAAAGAAATTACTACCAAATCTGAAGAGAGTCCATAAATAAAAATGGGGGTTTGGTCCCACCATATAAAAAAAGAATAGCGCGCAAATGCAAAAGAAATTACTACCAAATCTGAAGAGAGTCCATAAATAAAAATGGGGGTTTGGTCCCACCATATATATTTTTTAATATACATGTCTTTTGGTTCATAGCTGCAGCAGCTTTGGAAATACATGGGTATGCTCCCCCAAATTTTTTGCCTGCATTGCTGGAGAGGCTGCATTGCTGGAGAGACTGCATTGCTGGAGAGGCTGCATTGCTAGAGAGGGGGCATTGCTGGAGAGACTGCATTGCTGGAGAGACTGCATTGCTGGAGAGGCTGCATTGCTGGAGAGGCTGCATTGCTAGAGAGGGGGCATTGCTGGAGAGGCTGCATTGCTGGAGAGGCTGCATTGCTGATGAGGCTGCATTGCTGGAGAGGCTGCATTGCTGGAGAGACTGCATTGCTGGAGAGGCTGCATTGCTGATGAGGCTGCATTGCTGGAGAGGCTGCATTGCTGGAGAGGCTGCATTGCTGGAGAGACTGCATTGCTGGAGAGGCTGCATTGCTGGAGAGGCTGCATTGCTGGAGAGACTGCATTGCTGGAGAGGCTGCATTGCTAGAGAGGGGGCATTGCTGGAGAGACTGCATTGCTGGAGAGACTGCATTGCTGGAGAGGCTGCATTGCTGATGAGGCTGCATTGCTGGAGAGGCTGCATTGCTGGAGAGGCTGCATTGCTGATGAGGCTGCGTTGCTGGAGAGGCTGCATTGCTGATGAGGCTGCATTGCTGGAGAGGCTGCATTGCTGGAGAGGCTGCATTGCTGGAGAGGCAGCATTGCTGGAGAGGCTGCATTGCTGATGAGGCTGCATTGCTGATGAGGCTGCATTGCTGGAGAGGCTGCATTGCTGATGAGGCTGCATTGCTGATGAGGCTGCATTGCTGGAGAGGCTGCATTGCTGATGAGGCTGCATTGCTGGAGAGGCTGCATTGCTGATGAGGCTGCATTGCTGGAGAGACTGCATTGCTGGAGAGGCAGCATTGCTGGAGAGACTGCAATGCTGGAGAGGCTGCATTGCTGGAGAGGCTGCATTGCTGATGAGGCTGCATTGCTGGAGAGGCTGCATTGCTGGAGAGGCTGCATTGCTGATGAGGCTGCATTGCTGGAGAGGCTGCATTGCTGGAGAGACTGCATTGCTGGAGAGGCAGCATTGCTGGAGAGACTGCAATGCTGGAGAGGCTGCATTGCTGGAGAGGCTGCATTGCTGATGAGGCTGCATTGCTGGAGAGGCTGCATTGCTGGAGAGGCTGCATTGCTGGAGAGGCTGCAATGCTGGAGAGGCTGCATTGCTGATGAGGCTGCATTGCTGGAGAGGCTGCATTGCTGGAGAGGCTGCAATGCTGGAGAGGCTGCATTGCTGGAGAGGCTGCAATGCTGGAGAGGCTGCATTGCTGGACACTGCTGATGAGGCTGCATTCATGGGCACTGGTGAGATGTCATTTGATTAAAAAAAAAATGTTCTGAGTTCAAAGCTGTTTATTTTAAATTTAAGCTTTTTTCCTGAAATTTCTCTCCAAATATTGAGGTGCGTGTTATACGCCGATAAATACGGTATATATATATTTTTTTTTTTCAAATATTTTATTTAGAAGGAATAACAGTGGAAAAGAAAACATAAGTGCACATTCGACAATAAGGTACAACAAGCACAATATTGGAAGGTTAACAGGGCAAAAAACATACAGTTATGACAGTGTATAACCATGTGCCCACTAGAACCTCAAAGCCAACCCCTGCTGCAGGGAGAAGGCCCACCATATACGTCTGGAACACATCAATATAAGGCACTTTACCGTACCTAAAACAAACTGTAATAGAAAAAGTGATCCTTCCCATCTGTCACTCCCAAGCTTTTTCAATAGTTGTCAGAGACAGTAAAGAAAGATAGACATAGAGCAGAGCAGAGCCGTAGAAGGTAGACGGAGAATGTAGGAAAAAGATTGGGTCCAGAACGGGGGGAGAAGAAGGGATAGGGGAGGGAAAAGGGAGGGGGAGGGGGGGTTGGGGAGACCCCAACATGGACAACCCCAGGTGCAGCCCTGGTCATCATGCTAGTCACACATCAGGGACTTCCCCCTGTCAGATAAGACAAAGATATTCCAGTAACCCCAGATCCTCTCATAACGCTCCCGTCGGTGCTGCCTCGCAAGGGTGAGGTCTTCCATCCGGTTAATTTCTTCCATCTTACGCAGGGCCGGACTGACCATCGGGCGGACCGGGCATAATCCCGGTGGGCCGCGGCGCCCGCTCTCACTTAGTCCGACTCCTCACAGTAGAATGTAAAGAAGCCAGACTGTCATTTTCCCTCACTGCGGCGGCCGCGGCCGGTGTTCTTGCCAGCTACACCGGCTCCGCGGCCAATCAGCCTTCTGCTGTGAGTCACACCCCTCTGAGCAGGAGGCTGATTGGCTAGGGAGCCGGAAGTGAAGAGAAGTTCGTATGTGTGTTCCTTCCCGCCGCAGCCGGTGTCCTGCCCGGCGCGGCCAGCAGCACAGCCCGCACTCGCAGGATCGGCCATGGAAGCAATCAGCTGCAGATGGCAGCTCCTTCACTCTGACTCCGGGCTGCTCGCGGGGGCGGCGACGGGCCGGAGAGAGAAGGTAAGTGCGGCTCCTCACGACGCCAGTGTCTTCAGTGCTGTGCAGCCCTGGTGTCACCGGCCGTGTGTACTGTCTGCTACTGAATAGGAGGGGGATGGGGCGGCTTCATATAGAGGATTTGATGTTTCCCTCTTCCTCCTCCTGCTGCCGCTGGATGGATGCCTGATTCTCCTCCTCCCTTCTGCAGGCATTCTGCGGCTGCAGGAGAAATATCAATTTCTCTATATGCAGCTGAGCTGTCCCATCCCCCTCCTATTCAACTTATTTTACTGCCCCCCCCAGTGATCTTAACCCTCCCCCCCTGCTCTTAGCCCCCCCTTGTGCTCTTCAGCCCCCCCTGCTCTTCAGCCCCCCCCCTGCTCTTCAGACCCCCCCCTGCTCTTCAGACCCCCCCTGCTCTTCAGACCCCCCTGCTCTTCAGCCCCCCCCCCTGCTCTTCAGCCCCCCCCTGCTCTTCAAGTCCCCACAGTGCTTTTCATCTCCCCCTATGCTTTCTGGCTCCCCTAATGCTCTACACCCCCCTGTGCTCCCTGGCCAAGTGATTTCCAGTTCCCCCCCCCAGTGCTCTCCAGTCCCCCTACCCTGTGCTCTCCATCCCCCTGGTTTTCCCTGCCCCCCCCCCCCAGTGCTATCCACACCCTGCGCCTTCCTTACTTCTCTCCAGTCCCCCCCCCCTTGCCCTTCAGCTCCTCCAGTGCTATCTGCTTTCCCTGTGCTCTCCGGCCCCCCTAGTGTCCTATCTTCTATCATGTCTGCAGTCTCTGACCTTCTCTTGTATCACATCTGCAGTCTCTCAGGTGTCATGTCCGCAGTCTCTGACCATCTCCTGTATCATGTCCGCAGTCTCTGACCATCTCCTGTATCATGTCCGCAGTCTCTAACCATCTCCTGTATCATGTCCGCAGTCTCTGACCATCTCCTGTATCATGTCCGCAGTCTCTGACCATCTCTTGTATCATGTCCGCAGTCTCTATCTCTTGTATCATGTCCGCAGTCTCTATCTCTTGTATCATGTCCGCAGTCTCTGACCATCTCTTGTATCATGTCCGCAGTCTCTGACCATCTCTTGTATCATGTCCGCAGTCTCTGACCATCTCCTGTATCATGTCCGCAGTCTCTGACCATCTCCTGTATCATGTCCGCAGTCTCTGACCATCTCTTGTATCATGTCCGCAGTCTCTGGCCATCTCCTGTATCACGTCCTCAGTCTCTGGCCATCTCCTGTATCACGTCCTCAGTCTCTGGCCATCTCCTGTATCACGTCGGCAGTCTCTGGCCATCTCCTGTATCATGTCGGCAGTCTCTGACCATCTCCTGTATCATGTCGGCAGTCTCTGACCATCTCCTGTATCATGTCGGCAGTCTCTGACCATCTCCTGTATCATGTCGGCAGTCTCTGACCATCTCCTGTATCATGTCGGCAGTCTCTGACCATCTCCTGTATCGTGTCAGCAGTCTCTGACCATCTCCTGTATCGTGTCGGCAGTCTCTAACCATCTCCTGTATCGTGTCGGCAGTCTCTGGCCATCTCCTGTATCATGTCGGCAGTCTCTGACCATCTCCTGTATCATGTCCTCAGTCTCTGACCATCTCCTCTATCATGTCCTCAGTCTCTGACCATCTCCTCTATCATGTCCTCAGTCTCTGACCATCTCCTCTATCATGTCCTAAGTCTCTGACCATCTCCTCTATCATGTCCTCAGTCTCTGACCATCTCCTCTATCATGTCCTCAGTCTCTGACCATCTCCTCTATCATGTCCTCAGTCTCTGACCATCTCCTCTATCATGTCCTCAGTCTCTGACCATCTCCTCTATCATGTCCTCAGTCTCTGACCATCTCCTCTATCATGTCCTCAGTCTCTGACCATCTCATCTATCATGTCCTCAGTCTCTGACCATCTCCTCTATCATGTCCTCAGTCTCTGACCATCTCCTCTATCATGTCCTCAGTCTCTGACCATCTCATGTATCATGTCCTCAGTCTCTGACCATCTCATGTATCATGTCCTCAGTCTCTGACCATCTCATGTATCATGTCCTCAGTCTCTGACCATCTCATGTATCATGTCCTCAGTCTCTGACCATCTCATGTATCATGTCCTCAGTCTCTGACCATCTCATGTATCATGTCCTCAGTCTCTGACCATCTCCTGTATCATGTCCTCAGTCTCTGACCATCTCCTGTATCATGTCCTCAGTCTCTGACCATCTCCTGTATCATGTCCTCAGTCTCTGACCATCTCCTGTATCATGTCCTCAGTCTCTGACCATCTCTTGTATCATGTTTGCAGTCTCTGACCATCTCCTGTACTATGTCCAGCGGGAACACTCTGCAGCCACACCGCACAGCACACCTAAGGTAAGTGGAGGACTGGAGAGAGGAGTGACTTCTACTTAGGGATTTCTTTTGCAGATAGGCTGGACTGGCACTGGCAGCAACAATTTTATTCAAATAAATCAGGATTTCTTCTGCAAATTGTCTGGCACTGGCAGCCAGGCATAGTACTAGTCTAGTACTATGCCTGCCAGTGCCAGGTCAGCCTATTTGCAGAATAAATCCCGATTTGAATAAAATTGTTGCTGCCAGTGCCAGCCTACCAGGGGCTGATCTGAGGTGTGAAGGTGCAGGAATTGGGGTGATCTAAGGTATGATAGTGCAGGAATTGGGGTGATTTGATGTGTGAAGGTGCAGGAATTGGGACTGATCTGCTTCATACTATTTTTAGGACTCAACCATCAAAACAGGATTTAAAGTAAGACAAAATAAACAGCATCATATAGCAGCTCTGATCTAAATTGAAGATTAAACTAAAAAAGGTACCGTAATCAAATCCACACATCCTGGAACATTAAATCCTGTCATCAACCATCCCGACGAACGCCACGCCACGCCACGCCACGCCACGCCCCCCCCCCCCCTCGCGGGCTGCTCAGTCCAAAATGCCCGGGCCTATTTTTTGTCCCAGTCCGGGCCTGATCTTACGCATACAGTGTTTAATCGTCTGAGCCCTATATATACTGTTGTACTATTTAACTTGTTTTTGCTATCATGTAATAAAAGTATATACATTTTTACCCTGTGAGTTGCCTCATATAAAGTCCCATGTCCAATGTATTCTCTCTTGTACTATAGTCAGGGATGGAGGCATCTCGATTTTGATGCATCAGATCATTACTATTTGTAATAAATGTGGGATATAACAAAGTGTAACAAGACAGATATCAGTCAAACACCAGTAATTAAAACCAGCAAATAGTATATTGACCAAAAATATTGTGGAGTAAGTGTACAAGAGGACAGGTAGCACAAACTAAAAAACTAACCAGGTATAAAAAGCCCCAGATGAAATTTCTGTCCGTTAGTCACTGAGTGGATGACCAGGACAGAAGGGAGGTGATCGAAAGGTAAACCCATGTGGTCTAATGTTGGTGGCAATTTATTTGGATGCCACCTGTGACCTAAGGGAGAGGAGGGAACAGCCAATATTCAGGTGGTTGATATAGTTATACTTAAAGTGGTTGTAAAGGCAGAAGGTTTTAATTCTAAGTTAAAAAAAAACCTTCTGGGTGCAGCAGCCCCCCTCAACCCCCTAATACTTACCTGAGCCTCATCTACTGTAGATCCAGTTATGTTACATGAGAGACTTCGCTGTCCAGTACTCCCCTCCTCATTGGCTGAGACAGCAGCATGGCACCATTGGCTCCCACTGCTGTCAAAGTCAGTGAGCCAATGAGGAGAGAGAGAGGGCTGAGCCGGGCCACGGCTTTGTGTCTGAATGGACACAGGGAGCTCAGGCTCGGCTCGGGTGCCCCCATACCAACCTGCTTGCTGTGAGGGAACTCAACGGGAGGGAGGGGCCAGGAGCGCCAAAGAGGGACCCGAAAAGAGGAGGATCTAGAATTCACTGTGCAAAACCAACTGTAAAGAGCAGAAAAGTATAACATGTTTTTTTTATTTTTAACAAAAAAAAAAAAAACAAGACTTTAGTATCACTTTAAGCCATGGGTCACAAATTTTAAAATATAAAGTGTGAGTAAAATTGAGAATAGAGGTTCGTTTTTCATGTATCATGGTACCCAGGAGACATTGTTTGACCTCAGCAAAGGGTTTGTTTCCCTGCTTTAGCTAAGGTTTGCTGGGCCGCCATGAAGACGTATCCTACCAGTATCCATTGACATTTGTTTAGACATGAAATGGGTTTGTGTAACTGTGCTTCCCAGGGGTTTTGTGGGAGAGTAATATGAGGGATAGAATTCAGTAGATTTTAGACCTTAGACCAGAAATGGGAAGTCTATAAGCATCTATAAGCATGTTTACGTGAGTATAAATGAATTTATTACAACACTGACAATGAAGAAGAATTTTACTCGTCTATACGCTTACACACCTTTACTCACCTATACTCAACATTACTCAGGTCTTTACACACAGTTTTTTTACTCACAAACTTTCTGTCAACAAGTTCATGAGTAAAAATCAGTAAATTATTACGCCCGTTGGCAACTGGCCTGAATGGCACAGATGAAGAACAAGGATATCCAGCACAGCTCTCACTTGAAACAAATAGGGTATATGATCAACCAGCTGTTTCCAGTACATACCCAGGGCCGTCTTTAACACAGGGCAAAAGGGGAAGCTGCCCCAGGCCCAGTCAATGTTGTGGGGCCCAAAGCAGCTGCCTCTTGAGCCCCCACTGCCTGCAAACAGCTGATAAATGAATTTGTTGGGGCCCAAGAAAATGTTTGCCCAGGGTCCAATTAATATTTAGGATGGCCCTGTACCTACCCCATATACCCTGCAAGAGAACTTTAATTTCAACAGGAAGAAAAATGGATCCTCTGCACCCAGAAAACATATGAATGCCTGATTATCCATACTATTTATTTTTTTCTATCATTAAAAAAAAGAGGGATGTGTGTAATAAACACAAAGAGTAGGAAGGATATAAAGCTTGAATCCTGCAGATGCCTATCTACCCAAACACTGAGCTTGATGCACTCCCAATGTAGTAGCTGCATGTGCTGCACCATCAACATCTTTTAAGTACAGATTTAAATGATGATTCTGATAAAGGAGAGCCATCACGTGCAACAGCAAAAGAAAGAGAAGCCCTAAAAATTGTTAAAATTGCTGAATTAGCTCTACTGGGCGATGTAAATGGCCTAAAGCATGAAATGGTAACCACCTATTCTTATCCAGACCTAGCAAAGAGAATGCAAACACTTCTGTCCAGCAATGTAACTTATCTCAACTAAAAAGACTGAATTGAAGGTGAAGGCACTTGTAAAATGTTTTATATGCAGAAGAAGATTGATTCTGTCACAGTGGTGATACCACTTGATTTATCAAGTATGTAAACACTGCTTCTGAAGGCCTTTTAGGAACTTCTTATAGTTTTTTGCTTTTTTAAATAACAAACATGTTATACTTACCTCCTCTGTGCAGTTAGTTTTGCACAGAGCAGCCCTGATCCTCCTCTTCTCGGGTCCTTCGTTGCTGCTCCCGGCCCCTCTCTCCTATTGAATGCCCCCACAGCAAGCAGCTTGCTATGGGGGCACCTGAGCCAAGCTGCAACTCAGTGTGCCCATTCAGACAAGCAGCTGTCGTTCGGGCCCCTCCCCTCTCTCTCCTGATTGGCTCACTGAATTTGATTGACAGCCGCGAGAGCCAATGGTGCCGCGGCTGTATTTCAGTCAATCAGAAGGGAGAGTTCCAGATGGCTGAGGGACTTGTGGACATCGCTGGACAGAGAGGGGCACAGCTAAGCATTAGGGGGTGTTGGGGAGGCTGCTACAAACAGAAGGCTTTTTATCCTAATGCATAGAATGCATTAAGATGAAAAACCTTCCTGACTTTACAACTCCTTTAACCAAAAGCAAGAATAATTTGCAAAGGCATTATGTATCTTCCTAAAAAGAAAACTCCTATTAACAGTTTTGATGAATGAACAACCCCCAATGACTGCATTAAAGGGTAGCTCCACTTTCATGGGAAAACAAAATAGCAAATGAAAATTAATATAGCATATACAATTGTGACACAAGCAGACTTGTATAAAGTACTCGAAATTTCTACTTGAGTAAAAGTACAAGTGCTCGATCAAAAAATTACTTGAGTAGAAGTGGAAGTGCTCGCAGAAAAAGTTACTTAAGTAGAAGTACTAAAGTATTCAACATTTTTTTTACTTAAGTATTGCAAGTAGTTTTTTCAAAAAATTTGCTACTTAAGTACTAAAAGTAAAAAGTACCAGTAGTTTTGAAAAAAAAATTCTACTCAAGTACTGAAAGTAGAAGTACAAGTACTGTGTTATGTAGTTATTAAAGAAATAAGTCAAAAGTTTGAACATCATATTGTTTTTATTATTTCAAATGATTTATTCAAATGATTAACCTGTGTTTGTTAGTAGTTTCTTGATGCACTTTAAGCGCTGTAGCACCATTTATTTGTTTGTTTCATATTTTCTTTTTATTGGAAAGATTTGGTATAGCAGCTTTTATTATACACAGCCTTTATTTTCGTATGCGCTGATTTATAAATGACATTATACACATTTTTTTGAGCTTTATGCAACCTGCCATCTACTGTTCTGGCAGTGGTAATTTTTTTAAAAGTAACTAGTAACTATGCAGCACAAAAAAAAAATACTTGAGTAGAAGTATCGAAATCATCGAAAAAATGTAGTGAAGTAAAAGTAGAAGTAGGAGAAAAAAATTCTACTCTAGGAAAGTACAGATACCGCATTTCGGTACTTAAGTACAGTACTTAAGTAGTTCTACTTCGTTACTATACATCTCTGGACACAAGTCATATTGTAATTTAATGTTATTAAAAATTACCTTTCATTTTCAATCTACAGCTGCTGTCATTTTCTTCACAATGCAATGCAATATGGCTTCCTGGAGGTGTTCTGTACTCAGAATGTGTACAGAAAGCCCCCCAGAAACATAATTTTCTTGCTTATGTGATCGGCTCATTGATTTTCCTAGAAGTCCAGAAGTCTGCACAAGATTTTTGGCATCTACTGCAACAAAAATGCCATTTCTGCTGAGATACTCCCAATAGGAAATCATAGCTAAAGGGATGCAGACTCATTAGATCCCTGCAGGTGCAGTAGCTGATTAACCACTTAAGCCCCGGAAGATTTTACCCCCATTCCGACCAGGGGGTATTTTGCGATTCGGCACTGCGTGACTTTAACGGACAATTGCGCGGTCGTGCGACGCTGTACCTAAACAAATTTGGCGTCCTTTTTTTCCCACAAACAGAGCTTTCTTTTGGTGGTATTTGATCACCTGTGCGATTTTTTGATCACGCGCTATAAACAAAAAAAGAGCGTCAATTTTGCAAAAATAGCAATATTTTTCACATTTTTTTATATGAAATTCCCCCCAAAAAAAATGTAAAAATCAAAATTTTTTAACATTTTCGGCCAATTTGTTTTATGCTACCTATGTTTGGTAAAAAAAATCGCAAAAAGCGTATTTTGATTGGTTTGCGCAAAAGTTATCGCGTTTACTAACAAAGGGAAAGATTTTTGTCATTTTTGTTGTTTTTTTTTTTTAACGCGTAATGGCGGCGATCTGCAATTTTTTTGCGGTACTGCGACATTGCAGCGGACATATCGGACCCTTGACTGACATTTTTGACACTTTTGGGGTTACCAGTGACATTTCTACAGTAATCAGTGCTATATATATGCACTGTTACTGTAAAAATACACTGGTAGTGAAGGGGTTAACTTTATTTGGGAGGGAGGGGCTGTGTGTGTCCCTAGGGGCGTGCTTTCTACTGTGATTGGCTGTGGCTTGAGCTGTAAGGACACTGATCAACGGATCTACATAGTAGATCCATGTGATCAGTGTCTTTACAGCGAGGAGAATGACAGGTGGCTTGTTTACACAAGCTGCCTGACATTCTCCCTCTCCCCCGCCGATCGCCGAGTGGCCGGCGGACATCGGGTCCGCTGGTCACACGCGCGGGGGGGTCCGTGACAACGCGGGAGCGGGAGCGCGCCTCCGGCGGCGCGCGCTCGCTCCCTAGACCCTCACAAGCAAGCAACGTAGCCCTACGTTAGTTTGCCTGTGAGGGGCTGACCGCCGACGTAGATAGTCGTGCGGCGGTCGGCAAGTGGTTAATAATTATGAAACCACTCCCATTAGACTTACTCAGCACATGGGCAAAGAGAAACACACAGAGATTTCTTCAGAATAACAAAATGTAGGACTCTGCAGCAAAGTTTGTTAAAATCCTTGCAATAGATTTTACATAGATCAACCAGAGGTAAATGATTTTTTTTTTTTCAACAAAAGTGGAGTTACTCTTTAAGGGAAATATGTCTAGCCTTTAGAGCCACTTTTAGGACAGATATCTTAGCAAAGACAGTTTTTATTGTATAAAAACCTGAAATTGCAAAACGATTCCCCTGTGGCTGTAATGCTTGCACCAAAGTGCCACAGCCACAACAACAGGATAGAGTTTCAAGTGAACAATATTCTTAGGCAGACCATACATGGTTTGAATCTCAGCCGGTTCCTGCTGAACTGGAGAAGATTCAAACCGTGTATGGGCAGGTTGAATGTACCAAGTTGATCAATCTATTACCTTGGGTACAACCAGCATGCCAGGTATTACCTGCGATTATTGCTAATGGCTGCTATAGCCGCTAGTAATAACCAATGTCTTCTCCTGACGGGGACAGCTCCCCCCTGCTGGGAAAAGACAATGGCCTGGCAGGAGGGATTCCCACATGAACACTGTCTGTGTTGATGGTGGAATGGAGCAAGTTTCTTTCCTGCAGGAAAGAACTTTGCTGCGTGTATGGTCGGCCTTAGTGATACCAATGTAAATACAATAATCTGCCCAAAAATCTGAAAACCCATTGCCAGATCAGAAATGACCAAATCCAATTGATTCCGCTACATCTGTAAACAACAGAAAATTCTCATCAATAACATCTCATCTTGCCATATAGAGCTAATATTTTAAGTACAAATACCTTTGTGCCAAAACCAGCAGATCCTGTTTTACCTCCTAACAAACTCAAACATGCAAATTAGAGAATGTAAGACCTGAGATGAGAGGCACCAGCCTACTAGAGAAAATTCTGCCCATAGGCATAATGTGTGATGCCAAAACCCCAAGAATAACTGACTGACATAAACAGTATACCAGTTTCTAAGAGTCGGTTCACACTATGGCGACACGACTACGGGGCGACTTAAACAAGTCACCGTGCACCGCGACTTCGGCGCGGCTTGCACTGACTTCACATAATGGAAGTCAATGCAAGTCGCTCCAACTTCGGCCAAAAGTAGTGTAGGAACCTTTTTCTAAGTCGAAGCGACCTGAGTCGCTCCTATTAGAACGGTTTCCATTGCACAGAATGGAGCACGACTTGTCAGACAACCAAGTCGGAGTAGTGTGAACCGGCACTAAAAGCATTGGTTCCTAAAAGATACATTGTTGCAGGAGTTTAAAACTCCATCCTGGCAGAATCCATAACACCCAGGAAATCAAATGTGATGCAAGAATTGTGTTTCAGTAGCCAAAGGGACATGAAATGTTACATTAACCATCAAACTGGAAGACCAAGGAGATGCAAGCTCCTGGCCAAAAGGAGAGAACAGACAAAAAACAGATGTGATGCCAGATCTGATTACAGGGCCAGGCAAACAATCTATTCACTAAGAGAGTTTGATATACATTTAGGTATATCAGTAAGAATAGCCTATTATCAATTAGATCAATAAAAAGACATTAGGAAATGACAAATGATGGATTAGCCAAATGTTTGGATTCTTCTTTTTGGAAAACAGCTAGAGGCCATAACCTAAAATCATCAAAAGGATGAATTATAAAAGGGGGGGGATCGACCTTCATAAAACTGTTTTGACAACTATAAAACAGAACATCAGGCAACCTATTCACAGACCTAAAACTGACAACCCGTGAACAGTCTAATTCCTGAAATAGGAAGTAAATAAAACCCTCAGAAAAGCCAATAATGATAAACTGAATGATCAGCCTATTAGGCACACATTTACCCAGGGCATTGCTTTTCCCATGATTGCTGGTGGTTTTGAGAACAAACTTCCCAGCAGACAAGAGTGCTTTACAGAGCACATTGCTGAAAACAATGAATCACAAGGTGGCGGTCCAAAAAAGAGTACTAAAGCATATCATTTAAAGTGTTGTGGCATCTGCATTGTGATTCACTAAAGGAAAAGCAGAGCTCTGTACTGAACTGAGTGGAGGAGCATTGGGGGATGCAGGTGTCTGGGCTGAACCACAGAAGGGATCACCTAGCTACGCCAAAAACCTTCTAATGCTTTACCACTAAACCTTCATGATGCAGATGAAGGAAGAGAACAATGTACAGTCAGGTCCATAAATATTGGGACATCAACACAATTCTAATCTTTTTGGCTCTATACACCACCACAATGGTTTTCAAATGAAACAAATAAGATGTGCTTTAACCACTTGCCGACCGCTCACATTGGTGCTACTGCGGCAAAGTGGTTTGATTCTGTCCAGCGACGTAGACCTACGTCTGTACTCCTCCCCTTGTGGGTGGTGCTCGCTCCCGCTGTATTCAGTTACAGCGGGAGTCGGGCCAGGGGAGGAGCGGCGGTGATCACCGGTGTAAACACAAGCGGGCGGATCTCCTAAGTGACAGGAAGGGTCAGGTTGCAGGGTTCAGCATAGCTGAACCTGCGATCTGTCCCTGTGTCACTCAGTCACCTCCCCCCACACACGTCAGTAAGCACCAGGCATACATTAACCCCTCCCTCTCCAATAAAAATTAACCCTTTCCCTGCCAATGTCATTTTTACAGTAACAGTGCATATTTATAGCACTGATTACTGTAGTAATGTCACTGGTACCCCCAAAAGTGTCAAAAATGTCAGTCAAGGGTCCGATCTGTCCGCCACAATGTCGCAGTCCCGCAAAAAAAACGCAGATCGCCGCCATTACTCGTTAAAAAAAAACACCAAAAATTACAGAAATATTTCCCTTAGTTAGTAAACGCAATAGCTTTTGCGCAAACCAATCAAAATACGCTTATTGCGATTTTTTTTACCAAAAATATGTAGCAGAAAACAAATTGGCCTAAAATGATAAAAAATTTTGATTTTTAAATTTTTTTTTCATATAACAAAATGTGAAAAATATTGTTATTTTTTCAAAATTGTCGCTCTTTTTTTGTTTATAGCGCAAAAAGTAAAAATTGCACAGGTGATCAAATACCACCAAAAGAAAGCTCTGTTTGTGGGAAAAAAAGGACGTAAATTTAGTTTGGGTACGGCATTGCATGACCGTGCAATTGTCAGTTAAAGTCACACAGTGCAGAATCGCAAAAAGTGGCCTGGACGTAAGACAGCAAAATCCTCCGGTGGTAAAGTGGTTAACTGCAGACTTTCAGCTTTAATTTGAGAGTATTTAAATCTAAATCAGGTGAACGGTGTAGGAACTAAGACAGTTTGTATATGTGCCTCCCACTTTTTAAAGGACCAAAAGTAAGGGGACAGATTACTGATCATAAATCAAACTTTCACTTTTTAATACTTGGTTGCAAATCCTTTGCAGTCAATTACAGCCTGAAGTCTGGAACGCATAGACAGCACCAGACGCTGGGTTTCATCCCTGGTGATGCTCTGCCAGGCCTCTACTGCAACTGTCTTCAGTTCCCTCTTGTTCATGGGGCATTTTCCCTTCAGTTGTGTCTTCAGCAAGTAAAATCCATGCTCAATCGGATTCAGGTCAGGTGATTGACTTGGCCATTGCATAACATTCCACTTCTTTCCCTTAAAAAACTCTTTGGTTGCTTTCGCAGTATGCTTGGGGTCATTGTCCATCGGCACTGTGAAGCGCCGTCCAATGAGTTCTGAAGCATTTGGCTGAATATGAGCAGATAATATTGCCCGAAACACTTCAGAATTCATCCTGCTGCTTTTGTCAGCAGTCACATCATCAATAAATACAAGAGAACCATTTCCATTGCCAGCCATACATGCCCACGCCATGACACTACCTCCACCATGCTTCACTGATGAGGTGGTATGCTTTGGATCATGAGCAGTTCCTTTCCTTCTCCATACTCTTCTATTCCCATCACTCCGGTACAAGTTGATCTTGGTCTCATCTGACCATAGGATGTTGTTCCAGAACTGTGAAGGCTTTTTTAGATGTTGTTTGGCAAACTCTAATCTGGCCTTCCTGTTTTTGAGGCTCACCAATGGTTTACATCTTGTGGTGAACCCTCTGTATTCACTCAGGTGAAGTCTTCTTTTGATTGTTGACTTTGACATACATACACCTACCTCCTGGAGAGTGTTCTTGATCTGGCCAACTGTTGTGAAGGGTGTTTTCTTCACCAGGGAAAGAATTCTTTGGTCATCCACCACAGTTGTTTTCTGTGGTCTTCCGGGTCGTTTGGTGTTACTGAGCTCATCTGTGCATTCTTTCTTTTTAGGAATGTTCCAAACAGTTGATTTGGCCACACCTAATGTTTTTGCTATCTCTCTGATGGGTTTGTTTTGTTTTTTCAGCCTAATGATGGCTTGCTTCACTGATAGTGACAGCTCTTTGGATCTCATATTGAGAGTTGACAGCAACAGATTCCAAATGCAAATAGCACACTTGAAATGAACTCTGGACCTTTTATCTGCTCCTTGTAAATGGGATAATGAGGGAATAACACACACTAGAATTGTGTCGATGTCCCAATATTTATGGACCTGACTGTATACTACCTGCTATAAGCTGCTATAAGAATGTATATACCTTTTATTTTTCTCATACGATACCAGAACGTCAGATTTTTGTTTGATCAGTAAAGTATTCATCCGAAAAAAAATCGGAACAGCAAGACCACGCATGCTCAGAAGCAAAAAAATACATTACAATACAACACATTACATCATTTCCGAAGTTGTATTCTGTCATATGAGAATTTTTGTAACTTTAGTAACCTCTGTATTTTTGATACAAGACTAGCATGCAAAAAAAAAAACAAAAAACAGATTATCATTCCTCCGATATACTCATCGTGTGTACAAGACTAAATGCCCAAGACCACACTAAGCAGGGGAACATTCTGATGCAGATAGAGACTGAAGCAAGTGGTAAGGACAGGGTTAAAGTGGAACTATACTCACCTATACTCCAGCGCTGCGATCTCCCGGAGCTCCTCGCTGGTCGCTGACATCTTTAGCCCAACGGCTTCCTGGTATCGATCATCAGCCACTTTAATTGTCCAGGCCATCATGATGTCACTCCCACACATGTGTGGGAGTGCAGTCATCTCAGCATTGCCCAAATTCTACACTGAGCTGCCCGTGCCTGGCAGACAGGCAAGTAAGCAAATTTAATGAAGAAGAGACATGGTACATCTATTCTGCATTAAAAATCCTCTCTGTTAACCGCTTGCCGACTGCTCACAGTATATTTACTGCGGCAGTCAGCCCCTCACAGGCAGAGCGACGTAGGTCTATGTCGCTAGCCTGTGAGGCTCTGAAGAGCGAGCGCGCGCCCGCGGAGGCGCGCTCCCGCGCGGTCACGGACCCACCCGCGCGTGTGACCGGCGGACCCGATGTCCGCCGGTCACTCGGCGATAGTCGGGGGAGAGGGAGAAAGTCAGGCGGCTTGTGTAAACAAGCCACCTGTCATTCTCCTCGGTGTAAAAACACTGATCACACGGTTCTACAATGTAGGACCGTTGATCAGTGTCCCTACAGCTCAAGCCACAGCCAATCACAGTAAGAATCACGCCCCTAGGGACACACACAGCCCCTCCCTCTCAAATAAAGTTAACCCCTTCACTACCAGTGTATTTTTACAGTAACAGTGCATACAGTATGTATAGCACTGATTACTGTAGAAATGTCACTGGTAACCCCAAAAGTGTCAAAAATGTCAGTCAAGGGTCCGATCTGTCCGCCGCAATGTCGCAGTCCCGCAAAAAAAATCGCAGATCGCCGCCATTACGCGTTTAAAAAAAAAAACAACAAAAATGACAAAAGTCTTTCCCTTTGTTAGTAAACGCGATAACTTTTGCGCAAACCAATAAAAATACGCTTTTTGCGATTTTTTTTACCAAACATAGGTAGCATAAAACAAATTGGCCGGAAATATTAAAAAATTTTGATTTTTACATTTTTTTTTGGGGAATTTCATATAAAAAATGTGAAAAAAATTGTTATTTTTGCAAAATTGACGCTCTTTTTTTGTTTATAGCGCATGATCAAAAAATCGCACAGGTGATCAAATACCACCAAAAGAAAGCTCTGTTTGTGGGAAAAAAAGCACGTCAAATTCGTTTAGGTACAGCGTCGCACGACCGCGCAATTGTCCGTTAAAGTCACGCAGTGCCGAATCGCAAAATACCCCCTGGTCGTTTAGCAGCCAAATCCTCCGGGGCTTAAGTGGTTAATCAATTTTTAGTTTTGTCAATAAAATTCCACTTTAAAGGGATTGTAAAGTCAGAAGTTTTTTTTTTTAAATCTTATTGCATTTTATGCATTAGGATAAAACGTCTTCTGTGTACAGCAGCTCCCCTAAGCCCCCCCCCCCCAATACTTATCTGAGCCCCATCTCTATCCAGCAATGTCCACAAGTGCCTCAGTCTTCTCTCTCCTAATTGGCTGAGACACAGCAGCAGCGCCATTGGCTCTCTCTGCTGTCAATCGAACACGGTTAGCCAATCAGGAGATAGAGAGGGCCGAACGGCAGCTCCATGTCTGAATGGAAACACAGAGCTGCGGCCTTGCTTGGGTGCCCCCATAGCAAGCTGTTTGCTATGGGGGCAGTCAACAGAAGGGAGGGGCTAGGATCTCCAGCCAGGGACCCAAGAGGAGGAGGATCAGGGCTGCTCTGTGCAGGTAAGTATGACTTGTTTGTTATTTTAATAGAAAATAAAAAATGAGACTTTAAAATCACTTTAAGGCCCTTTTACACTTATGCGACCTTAAGTCACGCAATTTTTCAACGATTTTGCCGCAATGATTTTAACGCGATTTTGACTGGGCTTAAAGCAATGCCTATGCCTATGGACCTCAAAACTTATTAAAATCGGCCCAAAGTAGTGCAGAGACTACTTTGAAGTTGTTGCCACTTGAAGCCGTACAGATATGAACGGTACACATTGGAAATCATGGAGTATGACTTGTCATGTGACTTTGCAGTCCCAAATCGCAGGACAGGTCGCACAAGTGTGAAAGGGGCCTAGGTCTATTTACATTTGCAGCCCTCAAAGGCTTTACTCACCCCTAACCTGTGATGACAGTGGGGGTCCTGTTGAAAAGGCATCACGCTGTCAGGGCAAGAGAGCAGCCTCAGACCCGCTGCCTACCTCGCTGAAGGAGCGGGAACACTGGCGCTGTTGGTATCCAATGGTGGCAGGCTGCAACTCAGTACACAAAGTAACACTTGCAGTTCAGGAAGGAGGCACAAAATACTCGCACATGGCTCATAAATGTAAATAATTATGCAGCTGGGGAGGGGGGAATTAAAAATAAATAAATGAACAAATCGTCTGAGCTAGTCCTTCCCCCAGGGAAATTTGGCCTTTGAAGTAGTTCATGAAGTAGATTATCCATTCTTGGCTGGGAACAGGTCAAAAGATCCACCAAATAGGCTGAAGATAAATCGATAGGTGAGTCCAGGTGACAGACCTGAGGTAAGTGCTAACACCACCCAGTGACAGGGGGGAATATACAGGTTACACTCATTGGCTAGCTGTTTCCCGCCAAAAGATTTGTCACCAATCAGGCACTCAGCTGGCTGAAGATCCCAGCAGCTGAGGTAAATCCTCCAACAACAGCAGGCACCTTGTAACCTGAAATGCAAAATAAAACCAGCAAAGCAGCCCCAAAGAGACATGTACCCTACAATCTTCATAGCCCCCTGTTGACAATAGAATTCATTTAAAAAAACAAATGGGTTATAGGGGTGACAGTCCTATGGGTCACTTTTCTATTTATTTCTTTTGTGGCTCTAACATTATACGTGGGCGGCAAATGCACACAAAAATCACCTTCACAAAGTTCCCTACAACACGAGAGTCCATGTCTGCACATTGTGGTGCCCTATAACACAGAAGTATTTTTTATTACAGGCATTTATATAGCGTCAGTGATTTACACTCACTGTACATATCAGTCCCTGCCGCAATGAGCTTACAATCTAAGGTCCTTATCTCATATGCATACAGGCACAGAAATATTAGGGCCAGTTTAGACAGGAGCCAATTAACCCCTTCGTACAGACTTGGCATGGGGGGTTTACATATAATCCAGTGGCTACAGCCACTAGGATTGTGTGTGAAACTGACAAACAGACTTCTGCCTGTCAGATGAAAGCATTCAGTTGGCGTTGTCCCGGTACTGGCACCCCCACGCATGTTTTCCAGGCTCCGCTTGCCCATCAGTGGGCCTGGGGTCCTGTTGAAGAGGTGTCACGCTGTCAGGGCAAGAGAGCAGCCTCAGACCCGCTGCCTACCTCGCCCAAAGAAGCGGGAATAGAGCAGCTGCTGTGATCTGATCATGAAGAGTGCCCACGGCTTGGGGGGAAGGAGAAGAACGGACACACATCTGCTCTTCTCCCCTTCTTGCTGTGACCTGGAAAGCAACATCTATGATGTCACTTCCGGGTCAGCCTCTCAGTGTTCCAGGCTAGCTTAGCCGGGAAGGAAAGTTCTGCAATGTGATCTGCATTGCAAAACATTCAGTGGAGCCCTGCATGTCTCATTAAAGAGAACCTGTCACTTAAAAAACATCACATAGGGGACTTTTTGTCCCCTATGTGTCTCCCAGATATACGGATGTTTGAATGTAAACGCATGTGTCAGGGCACCTATGTGTGCAAACATCAATTGCGATACACAGGTTAAATATCCCCGCACATGCCAGTGTGAGAGCAATAGATCTAGCACCAGACCTCCTCCGTAACACTAAACTGATACCTATAGGGGGCTTTTGAAGCATTGCCTATAGAAAATGTAGGGTACTGAAGTTTGTCGTCAAATTTAAGGTTTGGCATGTTGGGTATCTATTTACTCGGCACAGCCTTGTATTTTATATTCTACCAACCATTTAGGCAATTTATTGTTATTGTTTGCACTTAAATTCCCTTTAGTGTGTTTTTTTACTGAACTGTTGTGGTTCCTAGACCTTTGCGGTAATATTGTGGGACATAAAAAATTGAAACTACCTTTATTTTATTAAGTACAAAGTAAAGCAGCGCTAAAGTGACATAAAAGCGATAATAACACATAAATTGTATATATCAAATAGTGCAAAAAAAAAAGACAATATAGTGTGAATAAAATCATCCAATACAATAGTGCATCAATTCTTCCAAGAAAGTGCAGTGCAATTGGAAACTAAAGAGGGGATCGCCACCACCAACACCCTCCAACACACGCCTCATACCAGATCAGCAGGACCATAAATTATAATGGTCTACTGCGCTCAAGCAAGCAGGTGGATAAAGATGATCATCACAGGTGGAAGACTTATCAACAGGCAATGGATCCCATATGGGTTTGAAAACAAATGAATAAAAAAACTCCCATAGTGAAGTCCATAAAATTCAGTATTCAGAGTGTTTATTTAAAGCGGAGTTTACTTACCTTGTTTTTGAAGAAAATATACTCACCTTTCTTCCACTTCCTCCTTCTGCGGCCGTGGCCCGCGCCGTCACTTCCTCTTTGCATTGATTCCTGGGAGCTGAACTTCATCGCTCCCAGGAATCAATGCGCCTGAACCGGCCCCGCTCGTCACTTCCGGGGCGGCGCCTCATTCCCTGCTAAACAGCTTCTGGGCATGCCCAGAAGCTGTAGAGAGATGACGCGCCGGCACCGGAAGTGACGACCGGGCCGGTGCAGGCGTATTCTGGGAGAAGAGGACATGGAAGAGGATGCAGAAGAGAACGCGCTGGCTTCAGCTGCCCACATCCGAGATGGAGGCTATCCATTGTGGAATGTACTAGCCCTGACTGTCCCGGGGGTATTTTTATTGAAAAAAAAATGTTGTGCCCGGAACTCCGCTTTAAAGAAATAGATGGCTACAATTACCTCATAAAGGTCAAAATAAAGCATAAATGGTAAGTTGTTCCAGCAAGCTGTTGGCTTTCAAACACCGCTCGTTCGCAGCTCTCCATATGTGATGATATCACCACGAAGCCACCTCTGACGCGTTTCATCACCAATGACGTCTACGGGGGACGGGCGTCTGCTTTCACAAAATAAATAATGTTTGGGGGTTTAACATTATCTCCAGGGCTAAAATGATTTTTAAACATATGTGCACAAAAGCGCAAAAAAGGAAAACAAATATGCAGCCTGAGATTCAAGGGGTTGCATCGGGGTGATGCCTGCAGCTAGAGGCATCACCCTGGTACCGTTGTTTAGAGCAGATGGTCGGCTTTCTTGTAACAACAACTGATGCAGCTAAGATGCTGCTTGGTTGTTATTACAAGGAGCGGGAAGGGACAGCCCTCCCCCTCCAACCGCCTTCCGCGGCTCGCCTGGGTCTCCCGTTGCACCGGGAGACTCGCATGACCAGCTGGCTCATCTCCTGGCTGGCCAAAGACCCAAACAAAGCCAAATTTAGCTTTGCATGGGTCTCCGATGTAAAAACCCAGAACGGATGTCAGGACGTCACTTCCGGTTACCGGATCCTTAAAGACACCAAGTTTTAAAAAAATTATAGCATTCAAAACAGCCATTTTGGAGTGCAGAGGAGGGGTTTGGGGTCTAAAATTTAAAGGGCCCCATCACCATGTGCTCGCGCGCAGAAGCAAAAGCATGCGTAAGTTGAGCCAGCATATGTAAATGGTGTTTAAACCACACATGTGAGGTATCACCGTGATCGTTAGAGTGAGAGCAATAATTATAGCACAATACCTCCTCTGTAACTCTAAACAGGTAACCGTTAAAATTTTAACTCGTCACCTATTGAGATTTTTAAGTAACATAGTTTGTCGCCATTCCACAAGTGTGCACAACTTTAAAGCATTACATCTATCTATTTACTCAGCATAACATCATCTTTCACATTACACCAAAAAAATTGGGCTAACCTTACTGTTTCTTTTTTTTTTTTTTTATTCATGAAAGTGCATTTCTTCCAAAAAAAATTGGGCAAATAGCATGTGACATAAAATATTGCAAGGATCGCCATTTTATTCTCTAGGATCTCTGCTAAAAAAAAAAAATATATATATATATAAAGTTTGTGGGGGTCTAAGTAGTTTTCTAGCAAAAAATACTGATTTCAACTTATAAGCAACAAATGTCAGAAAAAGGCTTAGGCATGAAGGGGTTAAACAGAGGAAACTGCAGTACCCAGAGGAAACCATGCAACCACAGGGAGAACATGCAAACTTCATGCAGATAGTGTCCTGACCAGAATTCAAATCAGGGGACCCCAGTAATGCAATGGCAGAAGTGCTTACCACAAAGCTGAAAATTCCTCAATTCCTCAATGTACAAAATATAACTGTATATAAACCACTTGAGCTCCGGGAAATTTTATCCCCTTCATGACCAGGCCATTTTTTGCTATTTGGCACTCCCTATTTTAACTGGTAATTGCACAGTCATGCACTACTGTACCTAAATGAACTTTCATTTTTTTCACAAAAATAGAGCTTTCCTTAGGTGGTATGTAAACACCACTGGGTTTTTTATTTTTTTGTGATATAAACTGAAAGTCCTGAAAATTCAAAAAAATAAAAAAATAAAATAAAAAAGAATATTTTTTTACTTTCTGCTATAAAACATATCCAAATAATACCAATAAGTGTATATTGATTGGTTTGCTTGAAATTTATAGTGACAGTTGGATTTCTAAAGATCTGTTTAACGTGCATGCGATAACGCCATCATTGTATCGATATACGTCACCTAATTATAAAGATTTTATCAATCAATAACAACATAAACAGCACATTTTTCATCGATCGATTACACAATCCGGGGTCACATTTTAACATGCAAATGCACTGCAATTTTTTACAAACTGTTTAGGCTAAAAAAAAAAAAAAAAAGTTTGTTTTTTTGCCATAAAATTGCATTTCGATAATCGAAATTAGCTCACTAACGTTTCGAAATTCAAACCATCGAAAGTATCAAATTATTTTTCAAATGATTTTCTAACCATGTATGATCAGCATTAGAAAAAAACATGGCTTGTATATGTAAAGGGTAAATACAATATCTCACAAAAGTGAGTACACCCCTCACATTTTTGTAAATATTTTATTTTATCTTTTCATGTGACAACACTGAAGAAATTACACTTTGCTAACGCTGAGAACGTGCACTCAACCTCTTTGGTTGACCAAGGCCTGTTCTGAGTGGAACCTGTCCTGTTAAACCACTGTATGGTCTTTGCCACCGTACTGCAGCTCAGTTTCAGGGTCTTGGCAATCTTCTTATAGCCTAGGCCATCTTTATGTAGAGCAACAATTCTTTTTTTCAGATCCTCAGAGAGTTCTTTGCCATGAGTTGCCATGTTGAATTTCCAGTGGCCAGTAAGAGAGTGAGAGCGATAACACCAAATTTAACACACCTGCTCCCCATTCACATCTGAGACATTGTAACACTAACGAGTCACATGACACCGGGGAGGGAAAATGGCTAATTGGGCCCAATTTGGACATTTCCACTTAGGGATGTACTTACTTTTGTTGTCAGCGGTTTAGACATTAATGGTTGTGTGTTGAGTTATTTTGAGGGGACAGCAAATTTACACTGGTATACAAGCGGTACACTCACTACTTTATACTGTAGCAAAGTATCATTTCTTCAGTGTTGTCACATGAAAAAGTATAATAAAATATTTACAAAAATGTGAGGGGTGTACTCACTTTTGTGAGATACTGTATATGTAGAAAGTGAAGTTACACTTACTGATTTGTTTAGTTTTTTTTTGTGTTTTGCCCTACTTCTGGTTGACTTTGCAAGTTAAAACAGTACTAAACCCAAATCTAAATATATAAAATAGTGTAGCTTACCAATCATTAGATGTGGTGACTGCATTCGTTTTCTTTTTTTAGGCTTTTTCCCCTCTCTTTTTCACTTGGTGATCTGGCCAGAAACACACCTCCTGCATTAGAATGTCACCTCTCTGGATGAAGGAGCCCAGGGGCACCTTTGGACAGCAGCATTGTGGGGGGAGGGGAGTGTTAGATACACTAGCAGATTTAGCTACACTAACAAATTGAAGCTGAACTCCAGCTAACACTTTATATGCAGTTACAGCAAACATATTTTTTCCTTTTGGGATAAAGGTTTTATATAAATAAAGGGCCTATATAAATAAATAAAAGCTGATTATTGTAAGAACCCCTGTCAGTGGTAAATGGTTTTCCTTATCCCCATAACTGCTACATTTGCAGGACAGTTTGTCAGACTTACTAGCAAGATCATGGTGATCTGGCCAGTAAGTCTGATGTTTTTCCACAGAACAAGCTGTCCTGCAAATGTAGCAGTTATGGGGATGAGGCAAACCATTTACCACTGACATAGGTTCTTAACCACTTACCGCAAAGTGACGTAGATCTACGTCGGCAGACTTTGCGGTGTTATACCGGGATGATGCCTCTAGCTAGAGGCACCATCCCGGTACCGTGGTTTACAGCCGACAGTCGGCTTTCCGTCAGTAGCGACCGATGCGGCTCGGAAGCCGATCGATCGTTACCCGGGTGAGTGGGAGGGGACGTCCCCCCCTCCTGCCACCTTCCGTGACTTTGAATGGGCCTCCCGTCCCACCGGGAGACCCGAGCACCCAGCCGGCGCGTCCGCCGGCTGGATGGAGTCCCGATCAAAGCCGGAAACGGCTTTGATCGGGTCTCCGATGACGTAACCCGGAGGCGGCGTCCATGACGTCACTTCCGGGTTACTGTGCTGCAAAAGGTGGCAGATTTAAAAAACGCCTGTATGCAAAAATGCTGTTTTCAGCGTTTTGCATACATGAAAGTGTAGTGGAGGGGTCGAGGGTCTTTTAGACCCTCGATCCCTCCATAAAGAGTACCTATCACTGCATATTTGTGTCACAAGGGATGTTTACATTGCTTGTGACAGCAATAAAAGTGATCAGATTTTTTTTTTTTTAAAAAAACCTGTAATAAAAATAAAAAAAAATGAAATAAATAGGAAAAAAAAATTTTTAGCCGCCCCCGTCACCGTTGGCTCGCGCACGAAAAAAAACGTATACGGAAGTCGAGCCGCGAATGAAATCGCTGTTCAAACCACACATGTGAGGTATCGCCGCGATTGCCAGAGCGTGAGCAATAATTAATAAAAAAGAGCTACACTCTAACTCTAAACTGGTAACCGTTAAAAATATTTAAAGCGTCGCCTATTGGGATCTCTATTGACTGTAGTTTGTCGCCATCCCACGGGTGTGGCAATTTTAAACCGTAACATGTTGGGTATCTATTTACTCGGCGTGACATCATCTTTCACAATATACAAAAAAAATGGGCTAACTTTACTGTTTAGTATTTTTTAAATGCAGTGAAATTTGATTTTTCAAAATTTTTCCAAAAAAATGGCGTTTTAATGACCGCTGCACAAATACCGCGTGACAAAAAATATTGCAATGACCGACATTTTATTCTCCAGAGTCTTTGCTAAAAAATATATATATATATATATATATAATGTTTGGGGGTTCTAAGTAGTTTTCTAGGAAAAAATACTGATTTTAACTTGTAAACAAAAAGTGTCCGAAATAGGGCTGGGGCTTAAGTGGTTAAAATGATCAGCTTTTATTTATTTTTATAAAAGAAAGCCTTTTGAACAATACATTTTTTGTACTTTGACTTTCTTTAATAATAAAAAAGATTGAAAGTAAAACAGAAAGGAAAGATAGTATAAAATAAAAATAGTGCAGCCATTACATATGAGAATTGGTAAGCTGCAGTATATTAAATGTTTGCTTTTGGTTTCAATACTGCTTTAACGTGCAAAGTCAAGTACGAGTAGACAAAAGGTAACACATATAAAAAAAAAACAGCAAGTGTAACTAGAAAAAACAAGAAAAGTGCCTCCCTGGGATTGTCACCCCTTTGTTGTTATATTAATTATATTCTTAACAGAGGGATATGATGATTGTAGCGTACATGTCTCTCTGGGGAAGCTTTATTAACATCCCAACTTTCTGCTCATTTTCTTCTCTTTACCCATCCAACACTGAAAAGGTTCAACAGCTCCAGCCTATAATAACCTGATAATAATGCAAGAACTATCCTACATACATGGTCCATGCAAGCCCTGAACTGTCCCAAATGTGAACATTTGATATTGGCTTAAAGTGAGAATTGCAGTTTGAATACAAGATATGTAAGGTTAAACAAAAACTGAACTAGACAAATGCAAAGGTTCAAAGTTAATTTTCATCAGTATGTGTTTCTATTGAAAGTATACTTTTTTGTATCTTTTATGCAACCTCGGCACAGTAATAGAAGCAAAGTCTTCTTGTGGTATCAGAAGCTACAGACAGATCTGAAAGATTCACTTAAAACCTTATCATAACTTCATCACAAAAAAGGTTTTATTTCTGTTTCATTTATGTAACATTTTTGATAGATTAGGTTGGGCGACTGGGACTTGTCTTTGTGAAAGTGTCACTAGTATATATATATATATATATATATATATATATATATATATATATGTATATATATATATATATATATATATATATATATAAATATATATATATATATATATATATATATATATATATACAGTAAAACCTTGGTTTGAGAGTAACTTGGTTTAAGAGCGCTTTGCAAGACAAGCAAAATTTTCAAATAAATTTTGACTTGGTTTACAAGCGATGTCTTGATATACAAGTAGCTTCAAGTCACAGCTGAGTATAAAAGAGAAGAGAGGCGCCTCTAAGTGTAGCAATATGGTTACATTTAATGAAGGTACAACATTTATCAACTCACATGGTTGAGGATTGGAACAGGCACATCTAAGTATGCAGGTATCCGGGGTAAAGCTGTCCACATAGACCATCCTCTGCACTGCCATCTACGTCATCCCTTCCATGCTGCCCCTCGCTTTTAGATCGCTTTACTGCAGCAGTCTTCCCGGTCAGGATTACAGACTGGCAGCCGGCGGTGCAGAAGATAGTCCATGTGGACAGCTTTACCCCGGATGCCTGCATACTTAGATGTGCCTGTTTTATTCATCAACCATGTGAGTTGCTAAATGTTGTACCTTCATTAAATGGACCCATATTGCTACACTTAGAGGCGCCTTTCTTCTCTTTGATACTCTGTAGCTCCAACTAGATTTTGCTTCTAATCCCCTTGTGGAAGTGGCTATTTGTGGATGGACATTTTATGGTTATATAACCTATCGCAATGCTATAATCTTTTTATATAGACTATAAACTGAAGGACTTGTGGAACGAATCATCTGAGTTTCCATTATTTCTTATGGGGAAATTTGCTTTGATATAAGAGTGCTTTGGATTACAAGCATGCTTCCGGAACGAATTATGCTCGCAATCCAAGGTTTTACTGTATATATATATATATATATATATATATATATAAGCTACTATATATATACAGTTGTGTTCAAAATTATTCAACCCCCACTGAAATTGATTGTTTTGGCCAGTTTGACATTGATTTTGATCATTCAGTCATCCTGCTTACAGTTAAATCAAAGAGGCACGTGTAGGTCAGACAAATATAACATAACGTTTATAATGAAATAACCACAAATGTCTTTTCTGTGCTCACATCATTATCAGTTTTATTCAACCCCCAAGTGACATTCAATCTTAGTACTTAGTACAACATCCTTTTACAGTTATAACAGCTTTTAAACGTGAAGCATAGCTTGACACATGTGTCTTGCAGCGATCTATGGGTATCTTCGCCCATTCGTCATGGGCAAAAGCCTCCAGTTCAGTCACATTCTTAGGCTTGTGCACTGCAACTGCTTTCTTTAAGTCCCACCAGAGGTTCTCAATCGGATTTAAGTCTGATGACTGTGATGGCCACTCCAAAATGTTCCAGCCAAAATGTTCCAAAATGTTGCAACCATGCTCTAGTGGACTTGGAGGTATGCTTGGGATCATTGTCCTGTTGAAAGGTCCAACATCTCCCAAGCCTCAGGTTTGTGACGGCTGCATCACATTGTCATCCAATATCTCCTGGTACTGAAGAGAAATCATGGTACCTTGCACATGCTGAAGCTTCCCTGTACCTGCAGAAGCAAAACAGCCCCAAAGCATGATTGACCCCCCGCCATGCTTCACAGTAGTAGGCAAGGTGTTCTTTTCTTCATAGGCCTTGTTCTTCCTCCTCCAAACATAGCGTTGATCCATGGGCTCAAACAGTTCTAATTTTGTTTCATCAGTTCACAGAACACTATCCCAAAACCTCTGTGGTTTGTCCACATGACTTTTGGCATACTGCAGTCGACTCTTCTTATTCTTTGGAGACAGCAAGGGGGTGCACCTGGGAGTTCTGGCATGGAGGCCTTCATTACGCAGTGTGCGCCGTATTGTCTGAGCAGAAACTTCAGTACCCACATCTGACAAATCTTTTCTCAGTTCCTCAGCAGTTACACGGGGACTTTTCTCCACTCTACGCTTCAGGTAGCGCACAGCAGTCAAAGTCAGCATCTTCTTTCTGCCACGATCAGGTAGCGTTTCAACAGTGCCCTTTGCCTTGAATTTGCGAATGATGCTTCCTATGGTGTCTCTTGGTATGTTTAACATCTTTGCAATCTTCTTATAGCCATTGCCCTTCCTGTGAAGAGTAATCACCTCTTCTCTTGACTTCACCATGTTTGTAACCACACCAGTAAATGTCTAGAAGGAGCTGAGTATCACAGTCATTTTAAAGCTGCCTAATTGGTGCTTATTAGGCTTTATTGCTGCTCCCTGACATCCACAGGTGTTTTCAATACCTGATTGAAAACACTTCAATGAACCTCTGATCTTCAGAGTGGTAGTCTTTAAGGGGTTGAATAATTGTGTCAATGAAGAATTCACAAAAGAAACATTTACTACTGTATTACAAAACCAACTGATGTCATTTTAGTTGCATATGGTTCTTTAAGAAGTCCTTGTAGGATTTCATTCTGAATACAATTACAAATGTACACTAAATTCCCTAAAACCCTTTACAGCATTGGGGGTTGAATAATTTTGAACACAACTATATATATATAGATATATATATATATATACACATATATATATATATATACATATATATATCTATATATATATATAAATATAGATATAGATATCTATATATATATATATATATACTGTATATATTTGGTTGGGGTTTTGGTATTCTTTTTGACCACAGCATACATGTTCATAATCAATAAATATGAGCAATGGATCATGCATAATAGATTTCTAACAATTAGCATAAAAATACCCCCCCCCCCCCCCCATGAGAAAGACACATTTCTTACTTTTAATTGCCCGTTTTTACTTTTTTCATGCTTTTGGTGAATTTTTGGACTGAGAGCATGTATAAAAAAATGTAAGCAGCAAAATACACACCACAAAAATATACATAGGAAAATGAAAAGAACATACAATATTTTTCTTTTTATTATTATTAATATTGTTATTATTATTTTATCCTGTCCCATGCTATGCACAGATGGTTGCACCCCCGGTGACGTTGCAAGTCACATGGGGGTGTAAACAGGAAATTCTGATTGGGTCTGTACTCTCAGGGGATTACAGAGCAATGCTGCAGCCACGGCATGTTACTGAAAGGACTAATGGCACGATTAGCGTCCCATAAACAAGAGACATTCTGCGCATGCGCAGGTGATGTCATGGAACTGAACAGCGACGGATTGCAGGAAAAGTAAGCAGATTAAAAGAGATCTAGAGACAGCGACTTATAGAGTAGGTGCTGATAATCTAAATGGGAAAAAATTTCATGGGAGAGTTTACTACCACTTTAAAGCGGTTGTATACCCATTTTGATCACTTTTCTCTAAATGAATAATAGCAGGCTATGTTATTTATTGTAATTTTTTATTCTTTCTTTCCGGGGTAATTGTTGTTTTTCTTTTAAATGATGTCACCTGCACATGCGCCGTTAGCCATAATTTCCCGGCAAGTTTATGCTGCCTCGGCTAACAACAGGGTAATTTCCTGCCTGGTGTCCTTGGGGAACAGATCAATGAAAGGGCGATACATACAAGCATTCAGGTGTTACCTCAGCTCCGCTTTTATCTCGTACGTACCCAATGGACTAGAAGGCACACCCAGTAAAAAACCTTTACATCCAGAGACCGTGGAGCATTCAACCTGCCCATCTAGGGCTTGTAGAAAAACGGCACCACATTCTTGGACAGAACTGGACCTTGCGGACTGTGAGGCGTTAAATACATTGTGACGCACATTGTGACACACTCCAGACAACCGTCTGAATGTGTAGATCGTATCCCATTTGACATATTCAACCCTAGCAAAAAGCACACTTTGGATTTAAAGAACGTGAGAAAAAGTTTTCTCCTTAAGTATCCTCCCACCTCTATCTGCATATAGTCCTGGCACTCGGCTATTCTACACTGCAGTGTAAACTATTGAAACCAGTTCCGCACTGGGACCTGTTGTTATTTGTGTCTATACATCATGTATTGATCTTATGTTGATACTGTATTTCATAATATTCTCCTGAAGAAGCGTTATGTAAAAACGCGAAACATGTAGAGAAAACCAATTGTTCAGCGGTCCCCTCATCACCTGATACATATCGCCACCATATACATTATGATCTTTTTATGAGTAATAGGTCTCTATGGTATCTATACACCCTAGTGGTGATTGAGGGTTACCCCTATTCTATGATTGTGATGGTATATTTATGATCTATTTTTAAGTAATGTTTTGATTGTATTTACATTTACTTTGTTATAATGTTTCCAACTTTTTCACTATTTTCTAATAAAATAAATTTTTTACGACATGATTGTCATATTGCGGTGCCGGGAAAGTCCATGCTTTTAGCAATAGCAAACTTCTTCCAAGTTTATGCTGCCGCAAAAATGCTGGGTCTATGCCGAGACTCCGTCATTTCCTACTGTCGTCATCAGCCCCGAGATCCCACGGGACTCTGGATAAAGGCAGCAACATGATCACTTACTATTTGCTGCACAAGGTTTCCTTAGTAACCAGAAGCGAAAACAAGGCTTGGATACGGCGAACAATGCGCATGCACAGGATTATGGCCACGGAAACATACTGAGGAAATAAGGTACCACACAAACGCAGAAGACCTCAGTTGTGATGGTGGCGGCTAGGAACAAGCAGGAGTGTTTCACAATCTCGTTATTTGTAAAAGTAGGAACGATTTTGATGCATACTATTAGCTGCTTTTTAATTGAAAACAAGTAGTTTGATTGATATAATGCTTGAATGTGGTATCAATGTCAGAGTTTACTATTTCTTTAAGAAAAGAGTTAATAATACCTTTTCTAGAAATTCACTTGACATTTCCTCACCTATTTTATTGTAAATTAACACAGTTTAAGCTGCTGAATCATTTAATTTTTTACTACAATTGCAACAATTCCCTATAGTGAGTGTTGAACCTTTGTTTTTAAACAGTATGTCCCCTACTCCTAAAATTGTCCAGGCATACAGGCTGGTAACACAGCAGTAAGGGAACATAAAGATTGCAGGCATCAATGCCAGTCCTAAATAGCAAGATCCAGCTTCCCATGCTTTTTTGTTAACAGCTTACTTATTCCTAAACCTATTCCTTACCTAATTCCTAAAAATGGCCAAAATGTACTAACTGGAATTACTCCCCGTAAATTTCAATTAGATATGCTGCTAGGTTCAGGTTTACCAAACTAAACTAAACAGGATTCACCACAGCCTATTGTGATGACTTAAATGAAAAAAGATTTAAAAATGTCCAATATATGCAACTCCTTTCACCAGCAGAAAGCATGGACAAACAACTAAGAAAGTCATGCTCAACCCAGGAAAGATGAGCTAAACGGGTGAGCAATGTGAGCAGCCAGCCCATTACAGTCCTTAAAGTCCCCTCACAGAAAAATCTGCATGCATTTTTGGAAAGAACTAGTAAATATATTTAGCCAACATCAAGTTAGTAGATCTTCAAAAAAAAAAAAAAAACAACAAATATCTTTGTTTGGACCCAAAGCCCATACTAGCAATAAGATATTAAAGCTTTTCCACTGATTTCTTTAAAAAAAAAACTAAATGTGTTTTACATCATGGTTACAAAAGTGGTTACAAAAGTGAGTACAAGTCAAAATGTCCAAATTGGGCCTAACTAGCCATTTTACCTCCCTGGTGTCATGTGACTCTTTAGTGTTACATGGTCTCAGGTGTAAATGGGGAGCAAGTGTGTTAAATTTAGCCTCATCGACCCTGAAACTGAGCTGCAGCATGGTGGCCAAGACCATACAGCGGTTTAACAGGACAGATTCCACTCAGAACAGGCCTAGCCATGACCAAAGAAGTTAAATGCACGTGCTCAGCATCATATCCAGAGGTTGTCTTAGGGAAATAGACCTATGAGTGCTGCCAGCATTGCTGCAGAGGTTGAAGTGGTGGTGGTGGTGGGGGGGGGGTCAGGCTGTCAATGCTCAGACCATACGCCGCACACTGCTTTAAATTGGTCTGCATGGCTGTCATCCCAGATGGAAGCCTCTTCTAAAGATGATGCACAAGAAAGCCTGCAAACAGTTTGCTGAAGACAAGTAGACTAAGGACATGGATTACTGGAACCATGTCCTTTGGACTGATGAGTCCAAGAAAAACTTATTTGGTTTAGATGGTGTCAAGCGTGCGTGGTGGGAACCAGGTGAGGAGTACAAAGACAAGTGTGCCTTGCCTACAGTCAAGCATGGTGGTGGGATTGTCATGGTCTGAGGCTGCATGAGTGCTGCCAGCACTGGGGTGCTACAATTAATTGAGGGAACCATGAATGCCAACATGTACTGTGACATACTGAAGCAGAGCATAATCCCCTCCCTTCAGAGACTGGGCCGCAGGACAGTATTCCAACATGATAACGACTCCAAACTCACCTCCAAGACGACCACTGCCTTGCTAAAGAAGCTATGGGTAAAGGTGATGGACTGGACAAGCATGTCTCCAGAGCTGAACCCTATTGAGCATCTGTGGGGCATCCTCAAATGGAAGGTGGAGGAGCACATCTACCTCCGTGATGTCATCATGGAGGATTGGAAGAGGACTCCAGTGGCAACCTGTGGAGCTCTGGTGTACTCCAGGCCCAAGAGGGTTAAGGTAGTGCTGGAAAATAATGGTGTCCACACAAAAAATTTACACTTTGGGCCCAATATGGACATTTTGACTTAGGGGTGTACTCACTTTTGTTGCCAGCGGTTTAGAGGTTAATGGCTATGTGTTGAGTTATTTTGAGGGGACAGCAAATTTACACTGTTATACAAGCTGTACACTCACTACTTTACATTGTAGCAAAGTATCATTTCTTCATTGTTGTCACATGAAAAGATATAGTAAAATATTTACAAAAATGCATGAAGATATCAATAAACACAACAAAACTGTGAGGTGTGGCTGGTTCAGAAAAGTTAGGATAATGGTAAAAAAAGTTAACATTTCTCAGATACCCTCAATGGATATCTTCATATAGGAAGGCTGTGGAAGGGTCCTCCAGCCATCTGGACCAGACTCTATTGTATTTTTTTTGGACACCCTCTGTTCACGTACGTTTCTTTGCACAATGGTAGGTTAACATTATTCAGTTGTTTCCAAAAAGAAAGAGAAGGAGGGGTTTCTCTCCTTGCATAGAACAAAATAAAGCCTATCATATTCCTTCCAGCCACTGTAGGGACCAAATCTTCCACCAAGCCCATCAAACAAATTATCATAGATGGTGTGAAGGAGGTATGTGCTATATTATTAACCACTTAGGGGTACCTCGGTCGCAGGAGTGGTGCTGGGGGGGGCTCCAGCCCCCACTAGGCAGGGGGGATGCCGATTCACAGAACCGGAGGCTGTGTTTGCCACCGGGCACACGCCATCACTCCCCCCTGAGAGAGGACAATGGTCAGCTGTTGTAAACACAGCTGACCGTTCTCTCTGGAATGATCACAGAGCCCCTGTGATCCTTCTATATAAATGACAGGTCTCTATGATCATTTCACAAGTCCCTCCCCCCACAGTTAGAAAACACTCCCCTCACAATTAACCCTTAGATCACCCCTAGGTTAACCCCTTGCCTGCCAGTGTCATTATTACAGTAACAGTGCATATTTTCCCAAAAGTGTAAAAAATGTCAGTTGGGGGTCCGATCTGTCTTCCGCAATGTCGCAGTCCCACTAAAAATCGCAGATCGCTGCCATTACTAGTAAAAAAATAAAAAATAAATAAAAATTACATCTTTCCCCTAGTTTGTAGACGCGATAACTTTTGTGCAAACCAACCAAAATAGGCTTTCTGCAATTGTTTTTTTTACCAAAAATATGTAGCACAATACAAATTGGCCTAAAAGGATGAAAAATTTAGATTTTTACATTTTTTTTGAGAATGATATATAGCAGAATGTGAAAAAAATTTTTTTTTTCAGAATTGTCTCTCTTTTTTTGTTTATAGTGCAAAAAATTAAAATCGCACAGGTGATCAAATACCACCAAAAGAAAGCTGTATTTGTGGGGAAAAAAGAAATAATTTTTATTTAGGTACAGTGTTGCCTGACCGCGCAACTTTCAGTTAAAGTAACGAAGTGCCATATCGCAAAAAATGGCCTGGTCATTAATGGGGCAAATTCTTCCGGTCCAGAACTGGTTAACAAAAGACCACCTCCCCCCAGAAGCAGATAATTGCAGGACACCTACAGAAAATGTAAGGAAAGTCCTTGTGGGAAAGACCACATCCCCAACACTCCTGGGAAACTGAGGGATTACATTTCTGTAATCTATAGGGGGAAAAATAGTCATTAATGTTCTGCTGGGAAACTGTCTATTGGAAATATGGGATAACTGTAAGTCAAGGGCAGCTAACGGTTTTAGGGAGAGGTCAGCAACAATTTGGTAAACCGCTTTTATTTTGTATTTGGCCATAGTATGTGGATCCGGTAGCTGATAAAAATAAGGTTAAGTTAGGTTTAGCCTCAATAGGGTATGCACGGAGACAGTTTCCCATGGAAAACCTTTGCATGCCAAACCCCCTTTCCAGGCCTTGAGGGGGGTAATCATGGAAGGAGTCAGTGGTAGGGTGTGCTTCTGGACCATGATACAAAAGATTCTGAAGGGTCTACAAGGAGTGTACAACTGCTGCCTCTAGAATGGTAGAGGAGTTAGTCAAAATCAGGGCACAGCCACCAGCGAGCGTTCACTAGTTGGGAGGCTTTGAAATATTTATGACAATCAGGAAGAGCCAATCCTTTTCTAGAGGTGGGGTGCATCAAGGTGGTTAGTTTGTATCTAGGAGTATGGGAGCCCCATAAAAAGAGGGTAAAAGTTGGTGTAGTCACCTTAAGAAAGGATCATGAAAGATAAGTACATTTCAGAAGAATCTTCATGTTAATTAGGTTAATAAGACCTAAGTGAGATAAGTGCAGATTCTCCAATGCTTCCAACTGAGCTTTGACAGCTTGATACACTGGGGAGAGATGTAGGTTGGCCATACATTATATGATTTTCTTGTACAATATTTCTGTAGATTTACCATAACCATATAATATGAGGTTGAACCCAAATACGTTCAACTATGCAACCAGGCAGGCCCTTGCACTATAAATTTGAAAGTAATTCTAAAGGAAATTGAATAGGAAAATTGTTAATGTATATTCAACTTAAGGTGGATATAATCAGATATCTGACAGTATACAGTAACGCCCAGGTATTTGAACTTATTGACCCACTGCAGTTGTAAGGTGGATGGGTCAGATGGACAGGCCTCAGGAACAGCAATAACATTGACCAGGTAACTTAAGGGCCTGTGATAGTGAAAAAGGTGTTTAGAACTTGAAGGGCTCCAATCAGGGAAGGGCCAGCATCATTAAGGAATAACAGAAGGTCGTTCACATACAAGGTCATCCTCTCCTACAGCCAGACAATCTGTAGGCCTTTTATATGCAGAGAGACTCATAAAGCCTCAGTCACTGGTTCCATGGCGATGGCAAAGGGGGCTGGAGAGAGAGGGCAGCCCTGCCGGCTACCTCTGTGCAGAGTGCATCAGTGGGAGGTTCATATAGAGTATCCAATCACCATACAAAAACAAGGGGAAATCCTATTTGTCCCAGCACCTCCCACAGGTAAGGCCATTCAGCTGTGTCAAAAATCTTCTTTTTATTGAGAGAGGCAACCACTCTAGAGCCCACATTGAAATGCTGGCCATTGATATTTGTAAACAGCCTATTTAGTTTAATATCCGTTTGGTCTGGATCAATAACCCTGTTTGGTCTGGATCAATAATGGAATGCAACAGGCAGTTAAGTCTACCAGTAAGGAGCTTGGTTAAAATTTTGAAGTCACAATTCAACAATGCAGTGAGCCTATAGGAGGCACAGAGGGTGGGGTCTTTATGGGATTTATAGATAAGGATGTTGTGAGCTTTACTCTTAGAAGCGGGCAGCAGGTCATCCTCTAAATATTGAGCAAATAAAATGGTCAATTTCTGGGCAAGATGCAAGAGCATGAGTATCAGGAACATACCCCAACAGTTATAGCCATGTAAACAGCTTAATACAATCACCTTGATGTCATGTAATATGTCAAGAAACAGACTTAAATGTCTGTAAAACCTTCCTGTTCTAATTACATAATCCTGTCACCATGATGTCATTAAGTCTAGGACAGGTGCGAATTGTTGTAAAATTGCTAGGGTAAATCTGTTAAAATGGTATTATATGTAAGAGACAGATGGTACTGAAGACCCCTACTCCTCTTTAGGATGGTGTTTCCAGTATAATGCAGAAAGCCTCTTGTGAATTATTTGTCTTCTTTGATGAAAATGTGTTCTTCACTTTCCTCGATAGAGTGCCCCTTCTACTTAGGGTGCAGGAAGACTGCTGAGTGCTGATCTGCAGAGTTGCTTTTTAACCAATATTTAGATGTGTACTCACTGGGTGGTTGCAGCACAATTTAGGGAAATTTAAATACCAGGTGTGCAATTACTTAGATAAATAATGGTATGCATTTCAATTAAATGTCAAACTTCAATCAATGACTTTTTCAATGTCAGCAAAAAAGAAGAGGAATGGCGCAGACCATGAATTTGGCACCTATACACAAACAACCAAAGGACTAATTTTTCCAAATGCAGGATTGCTGAACAGTATAAAAATATTACAAAACTTTGAAAGATTGCATTTAGGTACATTGCATATTCCAAAATGGATCCAGAAAGTATTTGTAATGTCCTTTCTTTGTGTTAACCACTTGCCGACCGCCCACAGTATATTTACTGCGGCAGTCAGCCCTGTACAGGCAAAGTGACGTAGTACTACGTCGCTAGCTTGAGAGCCTCTAGGGAGCGAGCGCGCGCCGCGGGAGGCGCGCTCCCGCCCCCGCCCCTTCCCAAACATGTCCGCGCGTGTGACCGGCAGTCCCGATATCCGCCGGTCACTCGCGATCTCCCAGTGGAGAGAGAGAAATGCAGGCGGCTGATGTAAAGAAAGCCGCCTGTCATTCTCCCTGATGTAAGAACAGAGATCATACGATCCTGCTATGTAGGATCGTATGTCTCTGTGGTTACATCACTAGCCACACCCCTTTACAGTTAGAAGCACGCCCCTAGGGACACACTTTACTCCTGCATCACCAATAAAGTTAACCCCTTCCCTGCCAGTGTCATTTTTACAGTAACAGTGCATATGTATAGCACTGATTACTGTAGTAATGTCACTGGTACCCCCAAAAGTGTCAAAAATGTCAGTCAAGGGTCCGATCTGTCCGCCGCAATGTCGCAGTCCAGCAAAAAAAAACGCAGATCACCGCCATTACTCGTTAAAAAAAAACAATAAAAATGACAAAAATCTTTCCCTTAGTTAGTAAACGCAATAACTTTTGCGCAAAGCAATCAAAATACGCTTATTATGATTTTTTTTACCAGACATATGTAGCAGAAAACAAATTGGCCTAAAATGTTAAATAAATTTAGATTTTTACATTTTTTTGGGGGAATTTCATATAAAAAAATGTGAAAAATATTGTTATTTTTTCAAAATTGTCGCCCTTTTTTATTTATAGCGCAAAAAGTAAAAATCACACAGGTGATCAAATACCACCAAAAAAAAGCTCTGTTGTGGGAAAAAAAGGACATCAGTTTCATTTGGGTACAGCGTCGCATGACCACGCAATTGTCCGTTAAAATCACGCATTGCCGAATCGCAAAATAGGGCCTGGTCTTTGGGCAGCCAAATCTTCCGGGGCTTAAGTGGTTAAAGGCTATTTTCCATTTGACACTTTCCCTTAGGCAGATCAGACATAAAGTCCTCAAAATAACAAAAAAGGTAAACACAGCGCCCCCCTGCAGGTGATCTAGGAAATCTTATATCAAAGCAAGGGGTAATTTGTTTTTTACTGTTATTCAGGAGCCAGTAATTAGTGCAAAGTTAAAGCCTGCTATCCTTATCAGAAAAGAATTTATCTCCAGCTTTGAAAATAGACTTTCTTATAATTGCTCTGTGGGGATTTCTTTGATATAGACTGACATTGCCCATGTTTCAGAAATAAATAAATGATACACTGCCAGAGGGAGGAAACAGTGTAAGGAGGATGATGTTGTAAGGTTATTCAGTGCTTTGTATTGTAGACATCCAAAATCTTTCAGTTTTGCTCTGTCAGATTAGGCAGTTGGGAGATATCAAGTTCAGAATAATATGAATTGAAAAATTATGAAGAAAATAATGAAGGCAGGCTTTCCAAGCATAATGTTTCCTAAAACCCAGTTGAGCATTGGAGGTATAGATTTCGAACCAAGGGTGTCTCGAAAGAATGGAGTGAGGTTCTGTAAAGTGTCCCAGAATAACCAAAATATTGACTAAGGACACCAGAAGTAATCTCTTGAGGAGAACAACAAAGTATTTCTATATCCCAGGAATGCTTATACCAAAGAAAGGAGAGCCAACCCAAAAATGAATGAAAGATTCCAAGATAATTTGAACTATTGGTAAATAAATCATATAAAATAAGCCAATGCATTTCAGGGGCAACATCACTTCCCCGTTTTTAGGTTTATCAAAAGTCAGCAGCTACAAAGAGTGTAGCTGCTAACTTTTTATAAACACACACTCACCTGTCCCATGATCCAGTGATGTGGCCACCGAACCCTCGCTCCTCTCTCTCGCCTCTCCCCGGCGCTGGCATCACGAGTGTGGGCAACCGGCTGTGACAGCTTGTGGCTTCACAGCCAGGTGCGCACTGTGCTGTGATTCCTTAGTGGCCCGGGCAATCCTCTCTGGGACCTGTGACGTGTCTCAGAAGGTTGCAAGCAGGAAGGAGGGGAGGAGAACTTCTGCTCGAGCCGCCTAGGCGGCCTTAGCAGAGGTGGGAGTGGGTACCTGTCAAAATTCGGTACCCTATCCCCGCCCCCCCCCCCTAAAAAAATACAGGCCAAATGTGGCATGTAAGAGGGTGAGGAGTGCTTAAAGCAGAAGTTCCACTTTTGGGTGGAACACCGCTTTAAATGTAAAAATTCAAACATAAACATTAGTATCCCTAAATAACTAAATATAGCCAACTTGTGCTAAGAACATTATCATTTCCAAAAATTCTTCAGATTTTTATCTTCACCACTGCGAATGTCACATAACTTATGCATTCCCACAGTGCTATTCCATTTACCTTCTGAAAAAAAAAAAACTTACCTAGATATTAAAGAGGTTGTAAACCCATACAATTTTTTTTTTTTTTTTTTTGCAACCTGAAAGAGAAACACATAATGAGCTAGTATGCACCGCATACTAGCTCATTATGAAATACTTACCTTAGAACGAGCCCCCGCCGCGCCGCCTGCTTACCTGTATGACGGGTGACATGTCTAGTCGCCCGTCTTCCGGGATCGCGGCATCCGGCCATCTGATTGGCCGGAGCCGCGGTGACGTCACTCCCACGCACGCGCACGGGAGCCGACGGTCACGGCACAGGGCTCTGAAGAAACGGCACCAGCGGCCGTTCCTTCAGAGCACATGCGCCAGTGATGTCACTGGCTGCATGTAAGGTAAATATCTCCTAAACGGTACATGTTTAGGAGATATTTACAGTACCTATAGGTAAGCCTTATCATAGGCTTACCTATATGTAGAAGTTGCAGAGGAGGGTTTACTTCCTCTTTAAGGGCCCTATCATAAAAGTCCTAAAATGCTTCATAAGTTAATTCCCAGCATAAATACCAGACTTCTATCTCCTTATGACTATGATCATGATATGGATCAGCAGGACTGAATTTATTTATTGACACCAACGTTTAGGTTTACATTTGCATTTAAGTGCTGTTTCTCTATCTGTGTATAGATAGTAACAAGTATTTTTTTTTTTTTTTTACAACAGTTTTTTATGTATTTACTTTTTATGCTGATTCGTTTTTCAAAAAGCATGTTTTTAGACAGCGTGGTATGGGGAAAATTTAGTTTACCAAACCAAATTTCAATGAAACTGGCAGAAACAGTTATATCCTGTAGACAGTTGTGATTGTCATTGCCTGCGAGGAGTTAACCATTGTTAACGTTTGTCTGGCTAACTTTTTAGTTATAGTTTTCATATTTTTATTTTTTCTATATATACTACTTAATAAATTGCTCAAAGAAATTTAAATTGTCTTCAAAAGGATTTGAGTGAGGATTTTGAGTGAGGTTTCTGATTTGAGGGATGTGCATTCATATACATTTTTTGGATTAATATTTGGACTACTAGTACACACATGTTTAAAATGAACTTTTTCTGAAAATTATGCACTTTTGAACAGCTGACTGCTTCTGATTCCTAATTGGATTTCCCTCTGCTGGTAGTGCATATTTGCATACTAATATGAGTATTGTCCATGAGTGCCAAATGAATAAACAGAACACATGGGCACATTGCAATGTCTTATTTTGCACTGTATCTCATTATCTCATTTAAACAAACCCATGTGGAAAAGATATACAGTACCTCTAGGTATCCAACCTGAAGGATGGTAATATATATGTTTTTGTACAGTGTGGTCTAGCTGGAGGATAGTAATCCTTGGTTAAAAACAATATAAACTGCACTGAAAGTTGTTTGAGTGATATTAAAGGTTCACATTTAAAAAAAATAAATAAACATGTAATACTTACCTGCTCTGCAATGGTTTTGTACAGAGCAGCCCCAATCCTCCTTTTCTCAGGTGCTCCTGCCCCCCCCCCCCCCCTTGCTGAATGCCCCTATATCAAACTGCTTGCTCTGGTGGCACTCGTGACCCAGACCTCCGCCGTTTGTCCATAAGACACCCAGAGAGAGGCTTGGCCCCTCCCCGCCCCTCCTAACTGGCTATGATTGACAGCACCAGGAGCCAATGGCTCCTGCTGCTGTATCTCAGTCAATGAGAAGGGAGAGACCTGGGAGAGCTGCTGCTTTCGTGCACGTCATTGGATTAAGATAAGGCTTGGTTAAGTATTGGGGGGGGGGGGTCTGAGGGGGATGCTGCACACAGAAGGGTTTTACTATGCATGAAGGTGAAAAAAACCTTCATCCTTTACAACCACTTTAAGAATACTGACAGATATTTTATGCCATGGATACCTTTACTTTTGAATACATTTGTCAGGGCAATCTCTATCAACATAGATTACTTTTTGTGTGGCAATCTATTTTTTATACATTACTATAAATATGAGAGCTGTGTTGATCTTACCAGCATTGTAGTATCCTTTTCGGTTCCTGTGAGCTTAGCAGAACACACAAACCACCTTATCTTTTGTAAATTACTATTTCCATCAGAGCAAATGCACATGTAATGAACAGAGGTAGACCAGTTTAAACTTCGGCCTGGGTGGTAATCATGGCATAAATGGAGTAAATGTAGCCAACTGTGGAGAGGAAGTGTGTTATTTACAATTTATCCTACACTGTGTAAATGATTTTATAAAACAATGTCTGTAAATACTTTGGGCCTGATTCATAGTACGGCGAATTGGCGTTTCGGCGGGATTTTGCGAACCGGCGATTATTTAAGTCTGAAATTGGCATTCAAAGAACGGCGGGCGGAAAATAGCGCCTAGTGTGAGATTCATTAAGATGCAATATGGTCAGAGCGCGACTTAAAACCACGCCAGCTAAAAGCTCGACTAAAGTTTAGCCAAATTTTCCCCTGTACCCCCAAAAATCCCAAATCACTGTGGAAGGTGTGGAAGTCAATTTGGAGATGACTTGCGTTTAAAAAATGTCAAAAACTGACTTAGAAAGAGAGATATCTGCGAAAGTGTAGAAAGGTTAAACAGCTCCTCCAGCCTCGAGCTGCGAACGCGCGAATGTGCGCATGCGCAACGCCAAATAGGCTCAAAAAATTTCGCCAGCGCGATTTTGGGTCAAATTTTTTTTGAATACCGCTTGGAAATCCGCTGTCTCGCCCATAGAAAATGGCAAAAACCGGCGGAATTGGAAAAACATGCACACTTCCAACAAGGGATCCCTTAGTAAACACCATCACATTCCATACACCTTTCCTGCTAACTCAGAAATCATAGCAGTCAAATCTACAGTGTTTATATAGAACCTCCACATTATCTGAAAAAACCCACAAAATATTACATTGGGGAATTGGTCGTCAGATAGAAAAAAAATAGATGTAAAACATATTTCAAAGAAAGATTATTAGCATTTCACACATATCAAGGAAATGTCACAATTTTGACAATATTTTATGTGTTTCCAAAGAATTTTTTTAGAAATATATTGCAAATACTACATTTTCTTCCATATGGGTATGGCCAAGTGTTACCATTTTACTACACATTTAACTGAAGGTATATATATATATATATCTCATACTTGGCTAATTAGCAAAGTATGCCCAACAAACAAATAGAGCTTTAGCTCACAATATTGCTACATATTGACTGGCATCTTTTGTATTTTGTTCATGTCTTTAGATTAAAAGTTTGCTGATACACATGCCTTTTTCAAACATGAACAAAATTATTGATGTCAACATTTGGAGAATTGGAGATATCCAAGTGTTGCCCATACAGAGGGCTCCTTCCGGATTCGAACTTACAAACCTACAGCAGGAAGGCAGACTCCCTAATCATTGTGCTATTTCTCAGTGAGCGTCGGGTGTTTTCCTCATGCCGTCAAAATGCTCACATGGGAACAGGGGCCCATTGAACTGAATAGGATTGGATTTTTTGCCTGTTTTGGGAGTTGATCCTTGAGCTGGACAAATCCCCCTCAAACGCCCCCAAACGGGCTACGTTCACATGTAGGTGTTTGTGGTCTGTTTTTGGGGCTTTTTTAGGTGATTTCATATAACAATGCCTGCCCAAAAAATGCATGTCAAAACGCCTGTGAAAACGCCAGCCAAAACGCACATAAGAATGCCTGATATAATTGCCACGCCAAATTTAGGGATGTTCATGAGTGATGAGTCAGATTGTTGGCTTACATATCTGTTCAATCGTCACAATCTCACTTCCCAAATCCCAAAAGGTGTGTTTCAATTGTTTCCCTAAATATATATTTCTCTCTCTCTCGCTCTCTCATGTAATTGTATATATATGTATGTATTCCTGTATCTAAACATTCTAAATAATGACTAGCAAACTTGAAGAGAGAATTTTATCAATTCACATATACTATACACACCTACATACATACATACATGGATTTGGGCAGTTTAGGTCTCTCTCCTCCTCCTCATTTCTATTTCCCTTGTTTTGGCAACTGAGCATGCTCCAAAACACACAGGACACACACAGTTAATTTTTGGACTGGGCGTTACCATTCTGGGTGTGTGTTTGCTTGGATTATATATAGCTCACTCAGACATCAGGAAAGATTTGACCTACGAAGAGGTCCAAAATATTTGTGTGTCACATGCTTTATGGTTCACATTTGTGGCCCTTTGTTATTTATGGAGGTGAGATTTGGCTGTGTTGTGTGTTGACTCTCTGTAAGTATTTATTGCTGTTAACATAATTCTGTCAATCTGCACATGCATCTGTTGATTATGGGCTCTTTGTCGATGTATATGGTCTAAATGTTGTACAAAGGTTGTTTTTGTTTGAAAAATAGAAATCTGTGGCTTCAATGGGATACTGTGGAGACTGTGCCAAAAATATGTCATGTGAAATGTTTGAGCTGTGTATTTGTGTATTAAACAGCATGTTTACAATCTTTTTCACAAATGTCTTCATGTGTCTAAATAAAGTTTTCTGGTGTCCACAAATGTATGTATTTGTATTTCTTTTTCTAAGTTAAATATGCTTAATGGTTGTGTATGGTGACTATTCGCGAATTCGCGAATATACAAACCCGCATTCTCACATTTATACATGAAACCGGAAACGAAACTTTTGGTGCGTGCACACGTTTCCGGAAATTGTCCAGGCCCTCTCGCAATCATGGCTCCTGCGCTCTACACGTCCGAAATTGTGGCATTTGTGTGTAAGGTAAGGAGGGGGTGTGAATGTGCGGGGTGGGGGCTGGGTGGGTCGCTTATCTAGCGGGTGTGCAAGAAACTTTTGGTCTGCTGATCTGCGCATGCACTTTCTGCCTATTAGACGTGATCTAGAAGCTTCCTGTTATAGAAACTTCCTAGATGTGAACCTGTTCCCTATATATATATATATATATATATATATATATATATATATATATATATATATATATATATATATATATATATATATATATATATATATATATGTGTATATATATATGTATGTATATATATACACACACACAAAATATATATTATAGAAAATATATATATTCGAGACAATATATATACTATGTATATATTATATACAATATATACATTATATACAATATATACATTATAGAATATGTTATATACCATATATTAGTGTATATAATAGGGAACAGGTTCACATCTCTGAACTTTCTATATAAATATAGATAGGCATACCCTGCTTTAAGTACACTCACTTTATATACAATCGTGAGTAAGGACACAGCTTGTTCAGCTTGCCATGACACTGCTCACAAACCATAAGTGACAGGGATAACAAACTTAGGGAGCAACGAGAGGGTACCCAGGACTACACCATATCCATTTTGTGGCTGGGCAGCTTGCCTAGGTAATCTATCATGTCATAGTCCTGGATCCCCTTAACATGCTCCCACATGGTTTCGGAGTAAGGCTATGTCAATGTGGCCAAAATTTACAATGGAGCTGGTGTATTTTCATGCATTGAGAAAAGAAAAAAAGGATTGCTTCACTTTAAGTACATTTTCAGTTTACATACATGCCCTGGTCCCATTGTGTACTTAAAGTGGGCTATGCCTGTATATAGATAGATTTGATTAGTTTCAACGTTTACACAAAAAGAAACACAATTATCTGTGACAGATTGCTCTGACGCTTTGGAATCTGTCTAGATAAAGACAAATGTATTGACCCTTTTCATATATGCAAGATTAGAAACATTATATTCCCTAAATGCATAATGCCAAAAATTATTGCCTTACATACATCCATACACACTGCAAGCTCGGCACCGTTTGTCTTGTCTGACACTCTTACCATCATAAGCTGGATCTGCACACAGCAGCTAATTGGTTCACCTGAGATGGAATCAGTGATCCCAAAAATCTGGAATGGTCATGTCTTCAAAGGATTGCCTTGAACAAATCACCTCTAAAAGAAACACATGAGTGTATAATCACTTTTCTTAATGGATCACATTCCCAACACACCCATCTCACACTGCCATATGATAATGAATGGGGGTGTCCATTGCAAGTTAAATACACCCCCAGATCACATTGCTTTGTTAATTTACAGATCTAACTGGAATTTGATGGCACTGCTGTGAACCACTATGCCATCAAATTCTGCTGGGGACCTTTAAAAAGGATTATGTGTGATTGTGTGGATAATTATGCCACCTTAAATTCGCATCTCCCACATACCATGTGCAACTCTTGCAGGAATTGCGAATCAAGGATAATTCAGCACAGCATAATGAACAGACACATTGAGGAGTGTAGGAGCACACCGTCAGATTCCCCGATCACACTATGGGGTTTTAACTCCTCCATAATTTTGCCACTTTGGAAACCAAGTGCTTACTTTATGTATACTTTTTAGACGGAACTCCAATTTCTAATAGGGTGATATCATTGCATGAGATTTCCTGTCTTAGTGTCACCAAGACAGGAAGTGAGGGGAATATCACTGTGGGGAAATAGCTTGCAATTGTTGCCTTATAATGTCCATAGTATATATAAAAGGAAAGAATTGCTGGCTATATCCCCACGGGAGATTCCCTCATTTCCTGTCGTGGTGACACCAAGACAGGAAGTGAGGGGAAATCTCATGCAATGATATAACACTGTTACATGTTCTAGTTATGTAGCAAACTTAAGAATATACAAAGCAAACCTCTTTTTTTTTTCCATTTTGGCAAAATCATGGATTAATTACAAAACTATCTTTGTTTGTCCCGTGGCTTGCAGGAAAAACATTTTGCCTTGATTCCACCATCAACACAGACAGGGGAAACCCTCCTGCGGAGCCATTGTGTTCACCCGGTGCTGCCCCTGCCAGGAAAACACAGTGATTATTGCTAGTGGCTACAAGAGATGCTAGCGATAAGTGTGTGTAAAATCTGACAGACTGGTTGTACGTTGTCCTCCAGGTGATCGAGCAATCCACTTGGGTACCTTCAGCCTGGCCATACATAGTTTAAATCTGCATCTCAAATGAAGCAATCCCATTTACATATAACACTCCATAAAGGAGAATTGAGGGGCTTATCAGGTCTGCGTCAAAAATTAACAGCCACACCCAATCAGACAGCTCATGTTAAAAGGGACCTGAAAAGCAATCTGCATGGCTTGCTTTTCCAAGCATTGGCTAGTTTAGTGAGCCTGGACTAATAACAGTCACTGTAATGCTACCCATACTGCTGTCCTTTTAACATGGTGACAAAAGTTGATACCTATGCTACATGTGTGTAAAGTTACTTGCACCCTGCTAAATGGACAGCAATAAGGTTGTAAATACAGTGACTGCCTGTCCCCCCCTGATGGTGGCCCTGGTTGTGTCATGAAAGGCCAATTGAGAAAATGGCTATATCATGTAGAGGAAATCACCAGTGTGGGGCAACCTATGTCATGGAGGTAGATTTGGACATCGATGTATATGTATCACCAGAAATGGAATTCTTTGTTCTACAATATCTCAAAGACGACCTAGCATGTTATTTGAAGACTGTACTATTTTGGACATACTTGGACTCAAACATACACTGCTCTTTCCACAGCTCCTCCTCCTCTGGGGGTATGATAGCATTAATATGCATCTTCACCAAAAGCACAAGATGATGTGTCGTGTCCGGATGAGGCTGCAGCGGAGATTTCAGTTCCAGGCTGATATGGTGGATCTGCAGCGGGCCTGGAGTGATGCCAAAAGGCGCTCACCCAGGCTCCTGCTAAAGGCTGTGGAGCAAATCTCCGGTAAGTAAAAATATACATTACATGTGACCAGATAGGTTACAATTTTTTGGGTAGGTGGACATGTGTTTAGCTATGCAACAACACTAATACCAACACACCCCCCCCCCTCCCTCTCGCTCCTACCTTTCCTACCTCCATCAAGTGTCTCTTCACAACCTTTAATACTACTATGTACATTCGTATTTTTTATGTTTCTTTTTTTTCTTCTGCTTCTAGCCAAAGCGGACGGCCGGCACCCTCTTGTGCTTTTGGTGAAGAAGGGGAGGAGGAGGACGGCCACACTCCAATATGCCTTACGAGGCAGCGAGCCATTTGAGCAGCTGAAAATTGTGGATCGTAAGTAGAAAATAAAAATGGTAGAAATTTCAAATCTCTAATCACATTTTACAGAGCCCCCTTTACATCGGAGTCTCCAGACTTACTACACTGTAAGAGGGAAGTGTGAAGACTCTGATGTAAGGAGAGTTCTGGGAACCATTATTTGAGGGGGGAAGCTGTGGACTCTGGTGTAAAAGGGAACTCTGTGGTCCCCAAAACTCCCCCATAAATCTGAGCTTACAGAGACCCTCTTACACTTCCCTTCCTCAGTCCACCACAGTCAAGGGCACAACAAGTCCCACTGCAGAAGGCTACCTGCTTGGACTTGTAATGCTCTCTGTAGGGGAATGAGGAAATACTGCCTGCTATGCTAAGACTTGTAGTGCCCTCTGTTAGTGACTAAGGATTCCTCAGTCCTCAACATTCTAGGGCACTATAAGTCTCAGCATAGTGGGCTGTCATACCTCAGTCCCTCACAGCTCGGGTCAAAAACAACACAGTTAAACATCTAAAGGACAACTCCAAACAAAACTACCAATAATGGACAGAGTCCATATGCTCTATAATGTCAAATACCCGCTACCACTCACCTTCCACCTCCGGTGCTGTCATTGTGTAGGGCAAAGGGCTCCATCTACACCATGTTTGGCTTTCATGTCAGATAGGCAGGACTTGCTCAGCTCCACTCTCTTCCTTGGCAATTGACTCTGGCGTCATTGTGGATCTTTCCTCCTCTAGAAAACCCCCAGGGGCCCTCTCCTTGTCCCCCAGCCACCCAGGGCCTTCTTCTCCTCCTCCTCCACCAACCATTTTCAGACTCTTCCAACTTCCCTGGGGCTACTCAACCCCTTTGCATAGTGGACACAACAAATCTATGACCAGCCTGCAAAATATCAAGTCTGGGCCTGGTTACCTGTATGTTCCGGGTCCAGGGCGGAGCTCTCCTCCCAGAGCAACAACTGATGATAGCAGAGTGAGTTGACCGGCCAGTCACTTCCTACTGGTGCAGGTACACACCTACCGATTCCTCCACATCTTAGGATAACATGATCAGACGGCCAATCCCCAGGCAGAGAAGGAGGAGTAAGTGTCAGCGGACAACAGACACCTGGCAGACGCAGTGAAGGGACTGCAGCACACTGCTGCAACTTTTTGATCCGAGGATTGAAAGCAATCTTTTACTTGGGAGATTTCCCTGACTGCGCCCTTCGAAATGTTGGTGCTCCGCCACTGGCCGCAAGGCCCCTGTAGGTGCGAGGCCTTAGGCGCCCGCTTAATTTGCATGGTGCCCTCCTGTTTTAAAACATGGTCAATGCATCTCATTGGTGTAAGTGCACTTCTATGTTCTGAATTGTAGGGGCATTGAGTATGGTGCTAGCATGATGAGAGGTTACTGCCTATTTGTGTCCATAAATAATATATAATGTTTTTCTTTTATTTTAGAAACCAGTGATCAGGATGTGGAGGCTCAGCCTTCTCAGGCCCACTGTAAGTAATGTGGATGTGCTGGTGTGTTGTGTATTAGGTCGAACTTGGAGGAATGATTGTTTGTTTTGTTTTCTTTTGTGGTTGATGTAACTTCAGCAAGAGAGGAGCCTCAGGCAGGGCCAAGTCGCCTGGATCCGGGCCAGGAAGACATTGTTGCCCAAGAAGAGGCCAATTGGTCTGAACCGGATGAGGACCTGGGCTCTCCTCAAATGGGAAGTAAGTATTCTACATGTGTTTGTGTGTTCAATGTGTCCTGGGAAATCTAAGGGCTGTAATATCTATATTTTGCCATTGGGGTTATGTAGCAGATGACATTGAGGATGTTAGTTGTGGAGGACTGGGGAAGAGGGGCCGCTGCTTACCCAGTCCAAAGTAACTACTACCTTCAATGTTTCCCAACTACTTTCTGTGTGCCTTTATCAAATAGCTTTGGTTCAAGGATTGTATTTGTGTCTTTGTGTTTCTAGGAGATACGACGCCATCCCCCCATGAAGGGACACCATCCCCCCATGTAGGGTCTCCCCCATCCTCCCCCACTCCAGGCTCCCCTGAACTAGTCTGTAAGTACCTAAAATTAGATTCTCACATGAATTGTGTGTGCTAGGATGATGTGTATCTAAGATAATCTAAGTTGGAGTCTAAGCAAGTGTAGTTTTGCTATATGTGACAGGAAGGTTGGTCATGAAACACTCTTGCTTAACCTTCATGTTTGAAAGGTGGTTTTGGGGAGCTTTACAGGACATGTTATCTTTTGTAAGTTATCTCAAGCCACCCTATTCTAAATTGGTGTTAGTTTCTCTACATTGGAAATGGTGTGCTTTGTACTTGTAAATTTTTTGTGGACATTGTAATTTAATCATGTCCTGATTTAGTCAACACTGAAAATGTGTGTTTGTCAATCTTTCATAAATACTCTTCCTCGGTAATGTACCACATTCCAGTTCACAATTTGTGTTCTTTTTGTGCAGTTTCTCCAGAGCCAGCCACGCCATCCACTTCAGGGGCCCAAAAAAAACCTGATGATGGTAAGTTGTGTGCTTTTCCAGTAATGTGTCTACTTAGTAAGTGGAGAAATGCTAACTGTGTATGTCCCCGCTCAGGCTTCAAGTTGTTCTAAAGGCAGCAGGTTCTTTATGTGAATGCATTCTATGCATTAGTATTCCAAGTGATAGGTGTGCATATTCCCCCTAAGACTTACTGGGACCATTTTTTACGGTCCAAATTTTTGCACTAATACTTGTCTGGAACAGACTCCCCCTCCTCCTTAACTGAGGTGACAGCATGCCAATATTGCCTCCTGATGCTGTCACTCCTAATCATTGAGACCATTGGAAGGGAGGGGGGCAAGGCTGGCTCACAGCCTAGTGCCTGAACAGGCACAGGGTGCTTGGCTTCATCTCATGTGCCTCCATAGCAAGCTGCCTGCTGTGGGGTCAAACAACAGGAGGGAGGTGCCTAGAGGTGTGTACAGGGGCCATGTAAAAAGGAGGATTGTTATTTCTCTTGTCCCCAAAAACCTAGAGAGTGTAAGTCTAACCTGATTAGTTTTCCGCAGCCCTCCCAAAATGATATGTTTCCAACACTTAGAACAGGCAGGGCTGAGGCACAAAAAACATCCGAAAAACACAATCAGCACCAAAGCAGGGAGTACGTATCCTTAACGCTACAAGCTTCACCCAGTAGAATGACGCTTGCACTGTACAAATCTGCATCACCACCATATCAAAGTCTAAATCTAACTGTCAGGGAAATGTGGAGGGGTAATGAGTGGGTGTTAGAGCGTTTTCATGACTGCGTAACCTACAGTTAGCGTGATTCGATTTTTAGATACATTTTTTATTTTCTCTTAACACAGCTGGGATGGCGGAAAAACATAAAGGGGAGCAGACATATCTCCTCCGGCCAGAACTGGCCCTCCGAATTCCAAAGGGTAAGTCTCTACTATGTGTCAGGTTCAATCTATAGACAGTAAGAGGGAGAGAGAACGCTACACAAACTCCAATGGTGATAGAGATAAATGTGTGCACATGTATCGTGTTGACCAATTGAACCCAAAACACCTTACATTCTTCTAAATGATTGCTTGTGTTGACATGAAGAAAAGCCTTTTACTTAGCTTTGGTGGAACTGCTACTAACATTCCAAGCCATCTTATGTAACCTTTTGACCAATTTGCTGTGAAAGTTTGAGTTCAAGGTTTACAACAGCAATTTAGCATATTTGCTTCAGAGTGTTGATAAAAGCCAAACAATAGACTCCTAAGCATATTTGTTGAGGCACATTAATTACAATCGTTGTTTGGATCATTTTGGCTAAAACTAATTGTTATGTCTTTTTCTACCCAGGGCACACCCACCTCACCTATGAGGACCTTTTGGAGTATGTGACATGGTGTATTGACCGAATTCTAGTTTTAGAAAACATTTCGGGGGTTGCTCCAGACCCAAAGGAGCCATTTGTGAGGAATGTCACCCCGTTAAAAAGATCATAGTTTTTTTTCATTGGTTTTGTTATTGTACCCAGCAATGTGACATTTCTCCCTTAAAAAAAAAATTATAATTAAAAAAAAAAAATTAAAAACCCTTTTTTTTGGGACCCATAAAAAACAAAAAACAAAAAAAAGCCTTGTTTTTGGCAACCAAAAAAAATATAAAAATTAAAAAAAAACCCTTTTTTTGGGACCCAAAAAACAAAAAAAAAAAAAAAAGCCTTGTTTTTGGCAACCAAAAAAAATATAAAAATTAAAAAAAAACCCTTTTTTTGGGACCCAAAAAAAAATAAAAACAAAAAAAGCCTTGTTTTTGGCAACCAAAAAAAATATAAAAATTAAAAAAAAAAACTTTTTTTGGGACCCAAAAAAAAAAAAAAGAAAAAAAAAAGCCTTGTTTTTGGCAACCAAAAAAATATAAAAATTAAAAAAAAAACCCTTTTTTTGGGACCCAAAAAAAAAATAAAAACAAAAAAAGCCTTGTTTTTGGCAACCAAAAAAAATATAAAAATTAAAAAAAAACCCTTTTTTTGGGACCCAAAAAAAAAATAAAAAAAAAAAAAGCCTTGTTTTTGGCAACCAAAAAAAATATAAAAATTAAAAAAAACCCTTTTTTTGGGACCCAAAAAAAAAATAAAAACAAAAAAAGCCTTGTTTTTGGCAACCAAAAAAAATATAAAAATTAAAAAAAAAAACCTTTTTTTGGGACCCAAAAAGCAAAAAAAAAAAAAAAGCCTTGTTTTTGGCAACCAAAAAAAATATAAAAATTAAAAAAAACCCCTTTTTTTGGGACCCAAAAAAAAATAAAAATAAAAAAAAGCCTTGTTTTTGGCAACCAAAAAAAAAAAAATGTTTACAAAAAAGCCTTGTTGTTTTTGGTAACAAACTAAACCAAAAATGTTTACAAAAAAGCCTTGTTGTTTTTGGTAACAAACTAAACCAAAAATGTTTACAAAAAAGCCTTGTTGTTTTTGGTAACAAACAAAACCAAAAATGTTTACAAAAAAGCCTTGTTGTTTTTGGTAACAAACTAAACCAAAAATGTTTACAAAAAAGACTTGTTGTTTTTGGTAACAAACTAAACCAAAAATGTTTACAAAAAAGACTTGTTGTTTTTGGTAACAAACTAAACCAAAAATGTTTACAAAAAAGCCTTGTTGTTTTTGGTAACAAACTAAACCAAAAATGTTTACAAAAAAGACTTGTTGTTTTTGGTAACAAACTAAACCAAAAATGTTTACAAAAAAGCCTTGTTGTTTTTGGTAACAAACTAAACCAAAAATGTTTACAAAAAAGCCTTGTTGTTTTTGGTAACAAACTAAACCAAAAATGTTTACAAAAAAGACTTGTTGTTTTTGGTAACAAACTAAACCAAAAATGTTTACAAAAAAGCCTTGTTGTTTTTGGTAACAAACTAAACCAAAAATGTTTACAAAAAAGCCTTGTTGTTTTTGGTAACAAACTAAACCAAAAATGTTTACAAAAAAGCCTTGTTGTTTTTGGTAACAAACTAAACCAAAAATGTTTACAAAAAAGCCTTGTTGTTTTTGGTAACAAACTAAACCAAAAATGTTTACAAAAAAGCCTTGTTGTTTTTGGTAACAAACAAAACCAAAAATGTTTACAAAAAAGCCTTGTTGTTTTTGGCAACGGAAAAAAACAAAAATGTTTACAAAAAAGATTGTTTTAGTGAAAACCTCAAAAAAATTTTTAAACACATAAAATATGTTTATCTAAATAAAATTAAAGTATGTTGCTCTTTGCAACACAAATGTTACATTGGCAATTTAGTTCATTCTATTATATATTGTAATATATTTTTTGTACGCTACAGTTGGTAGACACCCACATGTGTTATTAAAACATTTATTTTATTACCCAAGTTTTCTTTTTGGTGTACACATCGAATGTCTTTTGTGTTGTATTTGTTTAGTCGAGTGGTGTGGTCTGTAATTGTTAGTATGTTGGCTTTGGTTTATGTTAGCCTTGAGACTTGTTTTGAAGCTCCATTTGAAGGGAGACCTTTTCTTGGGTCGTTATGTGAACATTGAGTTATCTAAATTTACATGAAATCATATGTTTGGAGATCGAGAAGCACGTGTGTATAAATGCCTACATTAACCAGGGCCATTACTTGGCCACCAACACTCCTAAAAAACCAAAGAGCAAACACAAACTAATCATTTTGCATAAAATTTTATTTCATCCCCAAAAAAAGCACTATAATAAATCATATTGTGCCACCCTCAAATTAAACAAAAAAATGGCCCAACAAATTGGCCAATGTAACAATCATTAACAAAACTAAACCAAATTAAACAAAAAAACAAAAAATTAAGTTGGTGGTGGTGCCTGAAGCAGTGTGGTGAGCACTGTTAAGGTTCCTGCCATCAAATGGTGGGCCAATAGTTCCATCTGGTCTGGGGTTAGCTGTAGAGTTGTGGTCAAGTGGCCCATTAGGATCATATCTTGTGTCTGAGGCTGCTGATGATGCAGGGTGTTGAACCTTGGAAATGTCCCAGACAGAAGATGTTGTGCCAATAGTCTCATCTGCTCTGGGGTCAGCCTAAGAATTTGGGCAACGTGTGCCATTAACATGAGATGGGATAGTTGCTGCTCCGAGGCTATTTGATGCTGCTGGTGGTGCAAGGGTTGTGAAGATGTGTGGGGAGTGGTGGTTGATTGGTTGTTGTGGTCCACGGTGCGGGGGCAAACGACATGTCGCATTGGTGACAAAAAAGAAGAACGGCCTGGGGAGGAGTGAAGTGATAAAGGTGTGGAGGGAATGTAGTCAGGTGGAAGGGGTACTGTGGAACCAGTGCGCATTGAGGTTGTGCAGGAGGATTGCTCATTGAGGGGTGTGGGAGTCCGAACGGAGTGTGAAGTGCTAGGAGTGGCTACAGGAGGAATTGTCCCATCCCCAGCTGCCTGACAAGTGGCCAACACTGGCATTACCCTCCCACTACCACAACCTGCAGTGGCAGGTGAGTGAGATGTTTGGGAGGGCTCTGCCAATGGGGCATCTTCAGATCCAAACAGGCATTGGCGTGTGGCCAGCACCTGAGTATCAACACTTTGCCGATCCCGTTGATGCTGGTCTGCTAAACTTACCAAGCTGTTACGCATATCCTGTTGAACCTGTACCATATCCTGGTGAACCTGTACCATTGTTGCTACAGATTCCTGTATGAGCCCGAGCAGACGTACTGCCTCAGTAGATTGCTGAGTACGCCTCCTTAACTCATTTTGGATCCGAAACTCATCAAGCAGCCTCTCGGCTACATCCAGCATAGATGGACGAAGTTGGGTAGGTGACAATCCCTCTGCATCTAAGGCTACCTGAAAGCAGAATAAATAGACCAAATCATTATCAAACATCATGACTAAATATTTCAGATTAGTTTGACAACTTAACACCCCAAGCAGAACGTTGAAAAGTTTGATGTGCTTCTAATGAGTACTTGTTCATTGTAAGATTATCCAAGCTAGCAACACTTCTGATAATGGGTACATATTATATTGGTAGGACTAATATGACAAAGGCAAAAAAGATTCAACATGAAGGTGTTCCCAATTAACCCTGGTGTGGTAGGTTGTTTATGCTTTTGGTAAATCTGTTACTACACCAATGACTTTATACATCTACTTATGTTGTCTAAAATCTTGCCATCAATCGGCTACAGGACAACCCAACCAAACGATACCCATGAATTTGGACCTGGAAAATCAAAGACTGGCCGGACTTTAAAGATCCTGGATGTTTTTGGAACATTAGTGGCACACCAAATTATAACATAATTCCCTGATGTTCAAGATAGAACTCTTGTTGTGCTGGTGCATCGTCAGAATGTCATAGCACTAATTTAACACACACAATGTAAGCCACATCTAGTCCAAAATCAATGCTACCATTGAAATGTTACATGTGCACCTTGTTCCCTTATATCACATACCACAGCACTGGATGCAGAATCGTCGCCAGCTCCTGATCCAACTCCAGCTGCAACGTCAAGAGGGGCCTGATGTTCTTTTAAAAACAAAAAAAAAAACATGTTTAGTACATAACCTTAGTCAGTAATGATTATGGCCAGATTGCCCTCCTAGCTTCATGAATGAAGCATTGAGGCCAAACATTCAAAAGTGCTTTCCTGGGCTCATAGGACACTTGCTAAACCCTCCCAAAGGTTAAGAAGGCTTGGTCTGCCTACTAATGACGGCACCCATTAATGCTGTCAACTGTGTTTTGCAGGGTAAACATCTAAAAGGCAACACTCTTTCATAAGAAAAAACATGTGTGTTAATGGGGTTAATAAGATTCCAAAAAACATTATTTGGCTAGACATACCAACACCTTCCTCCAGGCCTAGCTGCACTGGGTGTGTTCCCTGCTGCGGATCTTCTGTAAAGGACATAGCAATATGAGCTATCTTGGAAAAAAAAAACATCTACATTGTTTGGCACAGTATGATATTGGACCTACCAGGAGGAGGGTCAGCACTGATGTCAACACCTGTGAGTCCGTCTGGTTCGCCAAGCTGCATGGGCTGTGGAGGGGCTGAGATCCGTGCTACAGATGAACAAATTGCAGGTTGGGGAAAACAAAAAAAGGACAATTGGAAGGGCAAGTATCACATTCTATTAATGTCACACATAGGATAGTAGTTAATCTTTTCCAAACAACTCACACAATTGACATCCTAGATAATATCCTACCTCGGTGCAAAGCATCCGAATCTAAGTCCTCTCTGGTAAAGATGGTATCAGGTCCTATGATGTTCAAGAAAGGTAATTGATAATCCCAGAGAGAACTTCGTGCACGTTCATCCAGCCGACCTTGTCGGTCATAAAGACCCTCCGCAGCCCATGCAATTAGCTTCTTCCGAACGGACCCACAGATGTCGTTGACCTTCTTCCGCACACTGTCACGGTGGCGAGGTGCTTCACCCAGTGCATTTACAGCATCCCGGATTTCATCCCACAATCTGTTCTTCTCTGTTACTGAGTAAGACGCGGCCCTGGTCCCATGTATCGCCTGATATCTGGCCATATAGGCGTGGACCAGGGCACAGCACTGATTGTGGGTGAAACGGGGAAGCCGGGATAATGTGGACAAGCTGACTCTGGTGGACGGACCCGCTCCAGGACTACTGTCAGAAGAGCCAGCTTGTCCACTTGGTGTGTTACCACCTCCCCCGGCTTCCTCCTCCGGGATGGGGATGGTGGACTCCCTCATGGATACAGCTGGAGCCTCCCTCACACCAGAGCCAGACGATCTGCCCACCCTGCCCCCCCTGCCCCCCCTGGCCACCCTGGCCACCCTGCCCCTTCTCATCCTTCCAGTGGGTGGGGCCATGGGAGCACGAGGTGGGCAGAGAATCTGGCTGTCCAGCAGCAGCAAAGAGCCCCAAACTCCTAAATCTGAAATGACAAAAGAGAAAACAGAAAAAACAGGATTTGCAGATTGCTCTTCATATACAGTATAATTAGTGAACAGTTACAGAACACACTTACCTAATGGCACAAACAGACTTGGTGGTGGTGGTGGTGGTGGTGGTAGTAGTGGGCAAAGAGCAGAAGAGGCTGCAAAGAAATGGAAAAAAAAAAACACATAAGAAAACGCATATGGGTACAAATCACACGAGGCCCTCCAAACACTTACCTAATGGCACAAACACGGTGGTGGTGGTGGTGGTGGCAAAAAAAGCAGAAGAGGCTGCAAAGAAATAGAAAAAAAAAACACATAAGAAAACGCATATGGGTACAAATCACACGAGGCCCTCCAAACACTTACCTAATGGCACAATCACGGTGGTGGTGGTGGTGGTGGCAAAAAAAGCAGAAGAGGCTGCAAAGAAATAGAAAAAAAAAACACATAAGAAAACGCATATGGGTACAAATCACACGAGGCCCTCCAAACACTTACCTAATGGCACAAACACGGTGGTGGTGGTGGTGGTGGCAAAGAGCAGAAGAGGCTGCAAAGAAATGGAAAAAATACACATAAGAAAACGCATATGGGTACAAATCACACAAGGCCCTCCAAACACTTACCTAATGGCACAAACAGACTTGGTGGAGGGGGGGTGGTGTAATCCTTTATAGGCAAAAGGAGGCTGCAAACATTAAACATACATGAGAAATCGCATGACCTACATACGTGCACATAATAAATTACAGTTATCAGGAAAGCAAAAATGGTGTCTTTGGAAGCTGGGAAGGTAAGGGGGCAGGTTTAGATGCCAAATCTAGACTGCACACCTTTAACAAACATGAGAAAACACATGTCCAAACCACATGCACATGGGGCCAACTGCCAATGATTAAAAGACACTTGAGGGGTTCCCAAGCTATTGTGGGTTGGAGGGGATTCACCATAGACAACTTAAGCACACCCAAGATAAGTACAAATTCTCTCCTTCCTTTTTTTTGGGAGAGAGAGATACAATTGTCTTACCTCCAGATAATGTAGGTTGTGGGTCACAGGGTCTTGCTAGCACATAAGAAACATCGATCTATAACATCCAGCAGCCATATTGGCCATGTGCTCCTTTTATAGCTGGCTCACAGGTGTGATAATTAGCGGCCGTTTCTATATATATCTGCGCATTCGCGAATTTGCGCGTTCAAAATGGAGGACGATATCCCAGACGCATTAGATGGTGCAATGCTGGCATTTATCGGTGCCTTGTTTGAGGAGGCCCTAGCACAGGAGGCAGCAGAAGGTGGGGAAGCTGCAGCAGAAGGTGGGGAAGCTGCAGCAGCAGCAGCAGCACCTCCAGCAGCAGCACCTCCAGTCCGTGTGCCCTTACCTCGCCAGCCACGCATTTTTGCTCCAAGGATCTATTTGGACAAGCTGCGGGATTCTGATGTCAGGAGGAAGTTCCGGCTCGAGCGAGGAACTATTCTACACCTCTACCAGCTCATAGCAGACAAAATTGACCCGGACACACAGCGCGGCCATGCAGTGCCCGGCATGGCCAGATTGCTGGCCACTTTGTATATTTTAGGGCGTGGCAGCTTCCAAGCCACTTCGGGAAGTATCATGGGCATTAGCCAGCCCACAGTTTCAAGGGTGTTCATGTTGGTCATTAATGCCATAGTCGATATAGTGCCCAATTTTATCCACTGGCCACAGAATGAAAATGAGTGGAATGAAGTCAAGTTGGGTTTCTACCTGCGGGCACACATGCCGCAAATCCTAGGGGCAATCGATGGCACCCACATAGCCATTAGGCCACCAAGGAGCCACGAAAGTGAGTACCGGAACCGCAAGCAGTACCACTCCGTGAACGTCCAATTAGTGTGTGACGCCAAACAGCGCATCATGAGTGTCAACACTGGTCACCCAGGGTCGTGCCATGATTCCAGTATGTTAAGAACCAGTACTCTGTACGAGGTGTTTGAAAGTGGACAAATGCCCCAAGGGTGGCTTATTGGTAAAGTATTTTGTCTTAACAACATAAACTGTAAGATTACATAGACATAGGAATAAGCTACATCGGTGTACACCCTGATTTAAGCAAAGCCTACCTAAAATGGATGTGTTAGGAGTTGTCAGGCTGTTCACACACAACCAGATCAGCAGCTTAGCAGCTCACAAAAGAAAGATTTGCAAAGTTGTCTTTGAGTCCAATGAAGGTGGTTAACCAATGTGTAAATGGTGTCCTCTAGCCACCCAAAGAAAACCTACAAATGATTCCAATGGTATTGCCATATCCCCAAAGTACTTTGCATAAGTGAGTCAATATTGGTTTCCTCACTCTAGTTGCAGATATATTCCAGAAGTAAGACCTAGGCTAATGTAATAGGAACAAAATAGGGGCCAAGTTGGAACTTGCAAGAGAAACCCACCACTTTGTGTGTCCTTTTTCCCATTTGTATTAGTGATTTAGGCAGTTAGACAGAGTTGAGATGTTTCATATGAGTTTTTGCAAACAGACGAGCAGGTTGTTTAGTAAAATGCCTAATTGTCTCCCATTTTGAGGAGTCATCTAAAGTCACATGATAGGAAGAACTAATGTATATTTTTCTTATTTTTCAGGGGATGCTGGTTACCCGCAGCTGACGTGGCTGATGGCTCCAATCAGGTACCCCCAGGGCCCAGCAGAGAGGAATTACAACAGGGCCTTGCGGAGAAGCCGGAGTATCATTGAGTTGACCATAGGTCTTCTCAAATCCCGGTTTCTCTGCTTGGCCCGGCCTGGGGGTGAACTCCTGTACTCTCCTACAAAGGCTTCCAAGATCATCCTGGCGTGCTGCGTGTTGCACAACATGTGCGTTGCCCGGGATGAATCTTGGGAGCTGACGGAGGAGAGGGAGCCAGAGGTCCGTCAGCCGGAGGCCCCCAGGCGGCGGAGCACCGCTGCAGGTATGGCCACCCGGAATACCCTGGTTGCTAGCCACTTTACATGTAAGTACTGTAAACGGTCAAGATAGGGCATGTGTATTAATTAGCTAGTTAGCAGAGGTGCCACTCACAGGGAGACAGAGGGTCATTATCATCTGCCAATGACACTTGCCATTGTAGATAAAGTGTAGTCAACATTGGTAAAATTGTGTTACTTGAGCAAAAACATGCACCTCTAACCATAAACATGTTGGTATTGTGAATAGTGTAAAGGGCTGAGAAGAGCTGGCAGGTGTTTATTTGTGTCTATGCCACCTGTGTAGTTATTGATAACATGAACGGCTGCTTGGTATCTTATGGTGTTGTAATTTTCCAGAACATCAACATCTTGGAATCATGGCACGTACCATGGGAAGCCTGTGGTGATGGGCTGTCTGGCGTCACAGGTGTGTATTCAAATGTTTACATTAATGATTTCTGGTTTGTGTAAGTTGGCATAAAATGTGTTATTTCACTTGTGATGTCGAAATTAAATGAAGTTCAGAATGAAGCAAACAGGCATTAAGATGTGATTTTCATAATGAAATGTCTTATCCTTTGTTTTATTTTTCCAGGAGTGGTACTGCTTGCGGGTGTAGGTGGTAGAAACCCACCTTGATGGACTCCACTCATCTTCTTTTGTGGTCAGTGGATATTTGGTAAGGCACATGGCCAATGACCAACATGAACACCCTGGAACTTCGAAAGTGGCTTGGAAGCTGACCAGCAACCTTGCCATGCCTGTCCCCTATGAGCTGGTAGAGGTGCAGAATGGATTCTGAACTCTGCCTGAAGTTGTGGAAGACATCAGAATCCCGTAGCCATGGAGCAAAGATCGTGGTCTGGCGCTGTAAAGGCACACGGACTGGAGAGTGACAATATTATTTTGCTGCATCCCTCCTTCTGCTGTCATTCTCAAATAAATAAAGACTTTAGAATTGAACATGTGTTTTTTTGTTTTGTGTGGGTGCCTACAGACAAAAGGGCCATCCACACTGTAAGATTTAGAGAAGACTTTATCCTTCAGATTGACATTTTCTATGTAGTGCAAGGGCCTGCCTGATTGCATCCAAATTGAAAGTGTTGAGGTTTGAGCTTATATTATATGGTTTGGTTAAGTCTACAGGAAAAAGTCTAGACAAATTGTTAGTGTATGGCCCATTAAGCTGCCAAGGCCGGAGTTTTGCACTTTGCATGCTGCTTGTACTGGTGATGTGAGGGGTTGTAATGTAGAGTAGGGATGTGACAGTGTTGTGTTGAGGTGTGAGGCAAATGTAGTGTTGGACTATGAGGGTCTGTGTTGTTGAAATATGGAGAGAGTCCAATATCAGACACCTATGTTTATTGGTCAAGAAATTGTAAGAACCATGGTAAATATGTAAAGAATTGCATCTCGATAAAACTAGGACCACACTCATAAAATCAAAATTGTGTTGTTTCCATTGATGTGCTTGAAATTTGGGTAGGACACCCCCCCCCCCAAATTCAAGATAGTTAAAAAAAACTGTTAAAAAAATGAGAGTGAAAAGAGATCCCAAGTGTAGTGATGTGATTTGAACCCATGACGTTGTTAACTGCAGTGAAGTTGCAAAGCACTTATGCTGGCCATACACGTATAGATTTTCGTCCGGAAATTTTCGTTTCAAGAAAATTCGTTTGATTTTCTAATCGTTAGTGGGGTTAAATCAATGTCCTTTTTCGACTGCAGCAACGGGAAAATTCGTAGGGGCAGAAGGGAAAATTTTTCTCGATCAACGAATTTTCGGGCAGTGTATGTGGTAATCGTTCAGAAATTACATTCATTTTAAAATGAAATGTTAAAAGCAAAAGACAATTTTCGAACGACATTCGTCTATTCAAAGAATGTTCAAAGAATGTTCAAAGAATTTTCAAAGAATATTCCCGGCCGAAATTCTGTGCGTGTATGGCTAGCATTAGCTATTGTGCAGAATAAAGCTGTATGGTGGAAAAAAAGGAGTGTGTTAAGGCTAAAAAGCACATATAGCTAAAGAACTAAACATTGTATGGAATGTGGGAAGAAGACCATGGTAAAATTGTGAGGTTTCATCTTGCCCTGAAGTAGGGTAGGGGTTTGGTCACTTGCCTTTGGTACTTTCAATCATAAGATCGATTCGACACACAGACAAGATCAAAAAAACACTTAAAATGGTGTAAGCTTGCAAGCGCTTCTGAGTGTAACATTATTTAGCAATATATATGATGTAATCCGTTACATTTTAGCATTATAAACAAAAAAAGAAAATAAAAAAAGTAGGTGGAGATGGTAAGCCTCGAACCTACAGCAGAGGGAGATGAATTACAGACGTGTGATGTGTGCACTAATCCACTACCCCACATCGCTATGTGAAACTGCTATAAGCACGAAGACATAAGTTTGCGAATTGGCGAAGCCGCGATCGTAAGTGAATCCCGCTGACGGCGGAATTCATTATTGCTGTTTCACTAGCCAATTCGCCGCAGCGCCAGTTAATTGATTTGAACGCGGCGAAACTGAAACACGTCATAGATGTTTGAAGCTGCAGTTTCTTTAAATCCGGCCCCCCATCTTATATATTTTATGGCCACACTTTTCCCGCGTCTAAGGGCTAAGGCTGAACAGCCAATACAGTGGTCACGTGACCTTCCTGGCTGATGTCAGAGAGGGATCTCGGCCCCTTTTACTGTAGCCTTTAGATCGGAGGAGGAGCATGGCCGGAGGTGACGTGACCGGCCATAAAAGACATGGGATAGGGTATTTACAGGCCATGGTTTATAAAACATTTGCACAGTGTAGGATAGAACAGAGGTGCTGGCAGATATTTTTCTTTACCTTTACAACCACTTTAACTTTGTAGTAAATAGAAAGTGGTGTATTTACACTAGTACTGGTAAAATAGGCAGATAGGCTTTAGCAATTGTGATTGGTATGTGTCCCAAAGCTGCAAATAACAAACCAAATATTGATTAGGAGCTCAAAATCTGCTTCATTTTAACCAGTTGCCAACCACCCCACGCAGATAAACTGCGGCAGGGCGGCTTGTCTGCACAAAATCACATCATTTTGTGATTTTGTGCACCCAGTCTCAGGGCCCCGCTCCTGCTGTGTTTAGATGCCGGCCTCCAGCGATCGTCAGATAAACGGACAGAAGTCCTCTGTCTTCTGTCACACAGGCAGAGAGAGATCAGGAGTTTCAGCTAAGCTGAAACCCCGGTCTCTCTGTGCCTGTCGCAGAGCCCTTTCCCCCCACAGTGAGTAAGCACAGTTAGGCAAACATTAACCCCTTTGATCACCCCCAGTGTTAACCCCTTCCGTGCCAGTGTCATTTATACAGTAACAGTGCAGATTATTTAGCACTGATTACTGTATTAATGTCACTGGTCCCCAAAAAGTGTCAAAAACGTCAGTTAGGGGTCCGATCTGTCCACCGCAATGTCGCAGTCCCGCTAAAAATTGCTGATCGCCACCATTACTAATAAAAACAACAACAAAAAAAGTCCAAAAATCTATCCTGTAGTTTGTAAACGCTATAAATTTTGCGCAAACCAATTAAAATACGCTTTTTGGGATTTTTTTTTTTACAAATAATATGTAGCAGAATACAAATTTGCCTAAAATGGTAAAAAAAAATAGATTTTTTAAATTTTTTTATTGGGAATGTTTTATAGCAGAAAGTAAAAAATATTTTGTTTTTTTTTAAAATTGTCGCCCTTTTTTTGTTTATAGCACAAATACCACCAAACGAAAGCTCTATTTGTGGGAAAAAAGGACATCAATTGTATTTGGGTACATCATCGTACGACTGCGCAATTTTTCGTTAAAATAACACAGTGCCGAATCGCAAAAAATGGCCTCGTCATTAAGGGGGTAAAACCTTCCGGAGTTGAAGTAATTAAAATTATTTTAAGGTTTGTTCACACTGTAAAGGCAGTTGTCAGTGTGAGATCCAGTGGGGGGTGGCGTGGTGCAATGCAAATTGCACTCTTTATAACTTAATTTGAAGTGTCACATAGTGATACTTCATTCAGCTCTCAGCACAGTAGTGCAGTGCTTTGCATGACAGTCTGCATTTTTCCACACTGCACATCACATCAGTTGTGGTGTGAACAGGGTACATATAGAGCACATGGTGTCTTTGTGCCTTTGCAGTGATCAGTGTGTGCTGGCCTGAATATACCTTTGGTGTTATCAGTTTGGAAGTCTGAGACTGTTACATGCAGGCATTCTGGTAGTACAGGGAAGATGGACTATTTTGTTCATTAGAGTACTTTATGTTTGGTATCTCAACAACTGAGTTACTGAAAGGCCGTTTGCATTAGGCGGCCATTTCCATACCCTTAAAATAATTCCATCATGACAGAGTTATAGAGGTTTCCATTGCATCCTCCACATAAAAATTATATTTTATTGGTCATTTTACTGACCCCTTAGCTTTAATACTTCGAATTACCTACCCAGAAGAAAGTTTTAAGCTAGAACGCAAGTTATAATCTGCATGGTACCTCTAGGCAGGGCTGCTGTTAGAAATCACTGGGCCCATACAGCCAACCTGACAGCCCCCCCCCCCTCCCAAAAAAAAAACCAACAACAATATTTTCACTAAAAATACATGTAAATCATTATTAGCAGACACAAACACACCAAAACGTAAAAAATGACGGGGTGAAAAGGAGGGTACAGTACATGGGGGGTGGGGTGTGCAGGAGGGCACAGTACAGCAGTTAGGAGGGTACAGTAAAGGGGGAGCAGTACAGGGGGCAGGAGGTATAATACAGTGGTCAGGAGGGTACAGTACAGGGAGGAGCAGGAGGGCACAGTACATTGGTTAGGAGGATACAGTACAGGGGGGAGCAGGAGGGCACAGTACAGTGGTTAGCAGGGTATAGTATAAGGGGGAGCAAGAGGGCGCAATACAGGGTGTGGATACTGAATAGGGGCAGTAATGTATATTTCAGATATGGTCTGCCCAAGCAGAGCATGAGGGATGGGTAGAGAAGAACTGGAGTGAAACTGGGGGATTCTGGTCTGTATAGGGATAAAAAGGAGGAGGTTTTGTTCTGGCATGAGGGAATGGGAAAGAAAGGAAAGTAGATGAGAGTCAAGTGAACTGGAGAGAGAGGATAAAGGATGGGCATGGGGAATACTGTTGGCTGGTGAGGAATAGCCACAGTAACCTCAGGCAACGAGGGGGGCTCTTTACTGTTAGGGCTACAAGATTGTGGAATTCTCTACCACAAGAGGTGGTTTCTGCGGGAAGTATGGTGGCTTTCAAAAGACTCTTAGACGTACATCTCAAGGATCAGAACATTCAGGGCTATGTGAGATGATTACAGCCATACAAAGGTTGAACTGGATGGACTATTGTCTTTATTCAACCTCACCTACTATGTATGTAACAGTATAATAAAAATAAAATGGGCTGGCTGGCGGGGGGAGATCTCTATTGACTAATAAAGATTCAGTGTTGGGGGGTGTGCAGGGTCGGGGATTCTGGCCATTTGCAGTGTTTGTGTATGGGACACACACGCACACCTGTGTGAAGGTGAAGTGCCTCCAGAGAAGAAGAGGGTGGGGGGGGGAGGTAAAGTGAACTGGAGGGACTATTGTTGGGAAAGCGTTAGGAAGAGAATTCTGAACACTGAAGACTGCTATAGATGAGAGAAACAGAAAACAGACCTCACCTGTAGGAAATGCAAAAGAACCGACCAAAGTAAGGGGAACTGTTGGCAGGACACTGCTGGGAGGAATCTTCAAGGTTCCTCCATGCACCTAGGACCCCTAGGCAGTTCCTAGAGGTGCCTGTGCGTTATGACAGCCCTAACTTCCATTCCAGACACATCCACCTTTTTTCCCCACAGCCCCCCCGCAGGACAGGAAATCGCTGGGGCGCCCAGGCACACACAGGGGGGATCAAATGTGGCCCAGACAGGGAAGCGGATCAGTGTGGTGTGGCAAGTACAGGAATGATGTCCTGTGTGTCTCTCCCTCTGGAATTCAGCTGCTGGAGGGAGAGACACACTGAATCGTTCCTGTACTTGCCACACCACACTGATCTGTTTCCCTGTCTGGGCTCCCTACAGGAGGACCGGTGATCCCCCTATCAGAGGCCCTGCCTCTAGGTGCCTTGGTGCTGGCAGCAGAACAGAGACTCGAGACAACTCTTTTAAAGGAATCTTTAAAGAAGAAGTAAACCCTCTCTTTTCACTTTTACCTACAGGTACAGTGGTGATCGAAAGTTTGGGCACCCCAGGTAAAAATTTGTATTAATGTGCATAAAGAAGCCAAGGAAAGATGGAAAAATCTCCAAAAGGCATCAAATTAGAGATTAGACATTCTTATAATATGTCAACAAAAGTTAGATTTTATTTCCATCATTGACACTTTCAAAATTACAGAAAACAAAAAAATGGCGTCTGCAAAACTTTCGGCACCCTGCAGAGTTAATATCTTGTACTGCCCCCTTTGGCAAGTATCACAGCTTGTAAACGCTTTTTGTAGCCAGCCAAGAGTCTTTCAATTCTTGTTTGAGGTATTCTTGCCCATTCTTCCTTACAAAAGTCTTCCAGTTCTTTGAGATTTCTGGGCTGTCTGTCACGCACTGCTCTTTTAAGGTCTATCCATAGATTTTCAATTATGTTGAGGTCAGGAGATTGTGAAGGCCATGGCAAAACCTTCAGTTTATGCCTCTTGAGGTATTCCCCTGTGGATTTCGAGGTGTGTTTAGGATCATTATCCATTTGTAGAAGCCATCCTCTCTTTAACTTCAGCTTTTTCACAGATGGCATCAAGTTGCCATCCAAAATTTGCTGAAATTTTATTGAATCCATTTTTCTTTCTACTCGTGAGATGTTCCCTGTGCCACTGGATGCAATACAACCCCAAAGCATGATTGATCCACCCCCATGCTTAACAGTTGGACAGATGTTCTTTTCATTAAATTCTGTGCCCCTTCTTCTCCAAACGTACCTTTGCTCATTCCGGCCAAAAAGATTGATTTTAACCTCATTGGTCCACAGAACTTGTTTCCAAAATGCATCAGGCTTGTCTACATGTTCATTTGCAAATTCAAACGCTGATTTTTGTGGTGAGGATGTAGAAGAGGTTTTCTTCTGATGACTCTTCCATAAAGACCATATTTGTACAAGTATCTCTTTATAGTGGAATAGTGTACCACAACTCCAGTGTCTGCCAGATCTTTCTGGAGGGATCGTGCAGTCAAACGGGGGTTTTGAATTGTTTTTCTCACAATCCTGCGAGCTGTTCTGTCTGATATTTTTCTTGGTCTTCCAGATCTTGCTTTAACTTCCACTGTTCCTGATGACTGCTATTTCTTAATTACATTCCCGAACAGAGGATATTGACATCTGAAAACGCTTTGCTATCTTCTTATAGCCTTCTCCAGCTTTGTGAGAGTCAACTATTTTCAGTTTCAGTTTTCTAGACAACTGCTTAGAAGATCCCTTGGTTCTGATTGTTGGGACAAGGTCAGATGAGTCTGGGCATATAAAACCTTTGAGATTGACATCACCTGGTCTTCCCAGACGATGATTGAGAACAATCCATGACACTGGTAGGTCTCAGCCTCTCAGCCCTGCAAAGGGGGCAGTGCGTGCTATAAATTCTGCAGGGTGCCCAAACTTTTGCAGATGCCATTTTTTTGTTTTCTGTAATTTTGAAAGTGTCAATGATGGAAATAAAATCTTACTTTTGTTGACATATTATAAGAATGTCTAATCTGTAATTTGATGCCTTTTGGAGATTTGTCCATCTTTCTTTGGCTTCTTTATGCACATTAATACAATTTTTTTTTACCTGGGGTGCCCAAACTTTCGATCACCACTGTTAACCCTTTAATAAGGCTTACCTGTAAGTACTGTGAATATCTCCTAAACTTGCGCAGTTTAGGATATATTCAGAGTGCATGCAGCCAACGACGTCATCGACGCATGCGCTCTGAAGGTCCGGCTTACTGTGCCTGACATTCAGAGCCTGTGCCGCAAACAGCCAGTTCCTATGCTCATGCATGGGAGTGATGTCAACTCGGCTCCGGCCACCCAGAGCACTGGAGCCCGCGAGCCTGGAAGTAACACCCGGGAAGATGTCAGCCGTTTCAGCGGTGTGCGGGCACCACTGATACAGCTTCGTTCTAAGGTAAGTATTTCATATTGAGCTAGTATGCGATGCATACTAGCTCATTATTCCTTTGTCTTACAGGGATTTTTTTTCCATCCAGGTTTACAACCTCTTTAAAGAAAGAGGAAATCAGCTGAAAAATATTGTAGAAAACAAACAGTGGGACCCTTCTTACAACACTTTACCAATCTTCCAGGACAGTTTAGCATAAACAAGAGAAATGTATCAGCAAAAGTTTACTGATCTGCAAAACAAGTTAGGCCTAAAAATGCTTTCCTATAGCGTCAAAGTTTCAGTACCCTCAGCTCTTCTAAACGCTTGGTTGTGAATTTCTCTTCTACTATCACACATCTAAAAATTAATAACATGTTTCTCAGTATGAGAGACTGCTGCAATCTTGTAGGTGTTCCCATGGTTACTGATGCTGAGCAGGCGTGCATCAGACAAGTTACTTGATTTCTCCACTTAATAGAAAACCCTCCAGAGTGCAGCTTTTTAAGTGCAGCCAACTCCAGCACCTGTGTCTCCCTATTCATAACTGGGCACTTTCCATAAATATACTCCCTAACATGGGCCCCATTATGATGCAGATAGCTCCATTTAAAGCGGAGTTCCACCCAAAAGTGGAACTTATGCTTATCTGATTCCTCCCTCCCCCCCCCCCCTCCGGAGCCACATTTGGAACCTGTCCCCACTTCTGTCAGACCTCGCCAACACCCGGTATGTCAGCAGTTCGGCCCCCCTCCTCCTTCCCCTGCTGCCGGGCCAGTAAGAGAGTGCGCTTTGAGCATGCACAGTCGGGAACCAGCTGGGAAGCTGCAAGACTTCACTGCCGGGTTTCTTTACCAGCAATGGCAGCTGCAGCACCTGACAGCCGATGGAAACATCGATTGGGGTGACGGCATCGCTGGATTCCAGGACAGGTAAGTGTCCTAATATTAAAAGTCAGCAGCTTCAGTATGTGTAGCAGCTGTCTTTTAATTTTTGGAGGGGGGGGGGGGGGGGTGGAACTCAGCTTTGAAGCCTACCTTTAACCAAAATAGCCATCAAAGTCTCACAGGAACCTTGTATCTAAACTTGACCCAGGCATCCCCAAGATGCTGGAGAGCAAGTATTTCTGTTCCCCTTTACAAATATTTGAGGTATGATCTTGTCACGTACCTGGTCAGTGAGCCTGACATGTAGAGTAGGGCCTCTCGTACAGCACCGCCTCAGGGGTTACTGAAGTGGAGACAGCAGCCACCAGAGCACGGAGATGTAGGAAAGCCTGCTATCAGTCCAGTACTCTATGTAGATGCAATCAGCAGGAGGATGTGCAGCAGACAGGCTGATGGAGGGTATGCTGGCACGGAGCTTGGCAGACCGAAGAAACAGCTGAAGCAGACTGGAAGTGCAGGTACAGAGTCAGACGAGCCGGGTAGGTAACGTTTAGGCAGATAAGCAAAACAGCAGGCAGAAGAAGAATCCAAAACAAGCCGAGGTCGGGGTATTAAGCAGAACAACGTTAGCCAGGATCAGAATCAGAGGTCAGCACAGGAAACAGGAGTAACACCAGAAGCTGCAGACCAAACAGCAACAAGTCTATACTGCAGCCAGTTTAAATAGCCAGCCTGGCTCCAACAGGCGTGTGCGCACGTGGGCACACGCATTAGCGAGTCCACGCATATTTGCGAGTGCGCATTCCCCTTTGCACAATACCTGGTCCACAACCATGTAATTTAGCCTCGGCAGTTGCTGGCTTGCGCATGCGCGTATATATGTGCCACGAACCTCCTTGACAGATCTGGTCTTTTGGAGGCATGGCTGGACTTAAATATATCATTCGCCAGGCGACTAAAATGTGTTTTTGTTTCTGTGACACAATTTCAAAGTTTGTGCATACCCTATCAGATAAGAAATATACAGATCTTGGTTTTTTAAATTTTCTCTTCTACTTTGGCCTTTTAAGGATGCTTGCCATCAAAAATTTAAACTGATGATTCAGTTGGCTTGGGAGCAGTGTCCTTGTGCAGTGGGGAGCCACTATTCTTTTCCTGTTTGCAGAATCTCCCTGACTTGTGCAATGTCTGTAAAGTAAGCTTCAGCAGTAACTTTGCAGCAGGGGGTTCCAAGTAACTACCCAGATAGCAAGGATAACTTGCCACAAATTTGTGGCAGTGTTGAATTGTAAGTCTGTTAACTTGCTGCACATTTTCACTGGCAAATTGTACACTTGCAGAGCACTTGAAGTTCTACTTGACACTTTTGCAATTTGTAGCAAATTTGCGCAGCAAGTCTCTAGCAAGAGTAAAGTTGCAGTGGTGTGTCTACAGCAGGAGCTCTGCAAGTCTACAACATGAAAATTCAGCCATGGTGACCTCTGTGGTGGATGACTATTGCACAACAAGTATAGGTTTATGGTGTCACCATAAGATAGCAATATGGACACCAATATGTAACCGTGCCGCGTCCTATTATATAGGGGACTAGAAAATAGCCTTTGCCTAGAAACTGGACTTTACTGGCACAACATCAGGACACTATGTCAGAAAAATTATACATTTTATTACAGAAAAAAAGTTAAAAAAAAACGATTTTTTCACAAACATATATAGGTACAGACAAGCATTGTTTAAAAGTACTGTGCAACAAGAGTAGATTCAATTGATTATTAGTGAACCCCACCATACCACATGGTACCAACAAGTTGAAAACTACTAGAAGCCCTTCTACTCTAAGCTAGAGTCATACGGTAACATAGGTTTTTGATGGTGTAATTCCAGTGGTGGCGGTATATTCACTTGAAAACTACAGGATTCTCTAAATGTTTCGCTGTAGCGCTTCTTCTGGAGAGTGTCGTTAGTTATAATCCTAATCACAAAATCTATAGGAGAAAGAGGGAGGAACACATTCATGAATATTCATACAATATACAGCCTCATTTCAACGGAATCAATGCGCCTAAAATATGCACATGATATACGATATCCGTATACAATTGTGCATATGTATACATATCTAGCTTAGTCTACTTTCTTACCAATAAAGAATATATTGCAGGGTACATTGGATACTCCAAAAAAGAAAAATAAATATATTGGAAAAGGCCAGAAAATGGGAAAGAGAGGGGGCAATGATAGAATATGACTATATCAAAAAGTATTTAAGCACAATATATAGCCACACCTAGAAGAAAAAAATATATAAAGTTTTTGTATCATAAGAACGGTTTATACATGATGATTTCGTTTAAACCTGGTGGGAATGTGGCATTTAAAAGCTCAATCCAAAAAACCTCCCTTTGCAGAATTCTCTTGTCCCAATTACCCCCTCTGGGGTCAGGTGGGACCACCGCTAGAACAATAAAGGAGATGCAGGAGGTGTCGAATCTAGGATAGAGATCTATGATAGAGATGATGGGGTTCACTAATAATCAATTGAATCTACTCTTGTTGCACAGTACTTTTAAACAATGCTTGTCTGTACCTGTATATGTTTTTTTTAAAAACTTTATTTGTAATAAAATGTATAAATTTTATGACATAGTGTCCTGATATTGTGCCAGTCCACTTTTTATGCAAAAGCTATTTTCTAGTCCCCTATTGCACAACATAACTGAACAAGGAACTTGCAGCAGACTTGCAGAATGTTTGCAAAGAAATTTGATCTGGAGTCATGCAATGTGGTCTTGCTGCAACTGTGCAACAAATTTGTGAAGCCTGGCAAGCCTGGTAAAAAGCTTAGTAAGTAATTTTCAAAGCTCATTTGCTTGCTATCTGGGTACAGGACACAGTAATATTATTATTGTTACAGGTGTTTATTTGGCGCCAACAATGTCTAGTGCTTTACATAATGTATGTTTATATCAGTCCCTGTCCTTAAGAAGCTTACAATCGAAGGTCCTTATCTCACATGCACACACATACTAAAACTAATTTGGAAAAGAGACAGTTAACCTACTAGCATGTCTTTGGAGTGAGGTAGGAAACCGGATTACCCAGCGAAAGAACATGCAAACTCCATGAAGATATTGCCTTACTGGGAATCAAACTGAGGACCTCAGTGCTGCAGGGCAGAAGTGCTAATCACTAAGCCACTGTTCTGACAATAGAGCCATGGATGTCGGTGAGAGGAACCACTTAGTGCTGTGGGTACCAAAGAATGTTGGTTTCTCAGCAGAGGAATGTTCCTTCTGAACGGACCAACGTTTAGCAATGCAGGCATCAAGAGCGCCACTGTAAGTAATTACTCTGTTTATTGCAGGTAGATGTTTTGGGGAATTTTGTTTTTCCTTACAGGTTGCTTTAGACAACGAACACATTAGTGAGCTTGAAAATTTTTTTAATACAGCCTCTTCAAAACAAAAAAAAAAAAAATAAACATTTTAGGCCTACTTGCACATGATACTCCTGTCTGAGCATCTACTTTTTCTGACTGAAGAATGCACGAAGCTTGTTTTCGCTCCTTTGTGCATAGGCACTAGGGATCGACCGATTATCGGCAAGGCCGATATATTGGAATCGGCCTCGGAAGTTACCGATATTGCCGATATTGTGTGTGGCGCACACGTAATGTCATTGCGTGTGTTGTTTCACATGTCTCCACGCGCTGGGCCTATAATTTGACACGTTCTGCCTTCTAAGACCGCCTCCCACGCCTCAGTCAGTCTTGGACAGTGTGTGCAGCTGCAGTCCGGTCACGGTGCCAGTCAGCAAGCCACCCACAGGCCCTGGCCTCAGCCACCCACCACAGGGTGCCTGCCAGACACCCACCACAGGGTGCCAGCCAGTCACAGCAGGGTGCCAGCTGCCAGCCATCGACCCACAACAGGGTGCCAGGCCAGCATCCAGCCACCCACCCCACAACAGGGTGCCAGCAGCCAGCCACCCACCCCACAGCAGGGTTCCAGCAAGCCAACCACCCACAGGGTGACACCAAGCCAGCCACCCACCACAGTGTTTCAGCAAGCCAGCCACCCACAACATGCCAGGGTGAGTGACACCAAGCCAGCCACCCACAACAGGATGACACTAGGCCAGCCACCCATAACAGGGTGACACCAAGCCAACCACCCACCACAGTGTTCCAGCAAGCCAGCCACCCACAACAGGGTGACACCAAGCCAGCCACCCACAACAGGGTGACACCAAGCCAGCCACCCACAACAGGGTGACACCAAGCCAGCCACCCACCACAGTGTTCCAGCAAGCCAGCCACCCACAACAGGGTGACACCAAGCCAGCCACCCACCACAGTGTTCCAGCAAGCCAGCCACCCAAAACAGGGTGACACCAAGCCAACCGCCCACCACAGTGTTCCAGCAAGCCAGCCACCCACAACAGGGTGACACCAAGCCAGCCACCCACCACAGTGTTCCAGCAAGCCAGCCACCTACAACAGGGTGACACCAAGCCAGCCACCCACAACAGGTTGACACCAAGCCAGCCACCCACCAGTGTTCCAGCAAGCCAACCACTCACAACAGGGTGACACCAAGCCAGCCACCTACCACAGTGTTCCAGCAAGCCAGCCACCCACAACAGGGGACACCAAGCCAGCCACCCACAACAGGGTGACACCAAGCCAGCCACCCACCACAGTGTTCCAGCAAGCCAGCCACGCACAACAGGGTGACACCAAGCCAGCCACCCACCACAGTGTTCCAGCAAGCCAGCCACCCACAACAGGGTGAAACCAAACCAACCACCCACAACAGGGTGACACCAAGCCAGCCACCCACCACAGTGTTCCAGCAAGCCAGCCACCCACAACAGGGTGACACCAAGCCAGCCACCCACAACAGGGTGACACTAGGCCAGCAACCCATAACAGGGTGACACCAAGCCAACCACCCACCACAGTGTTCCAGCAAGCCAGCCAGCCACCCACAACAGGGTGACACCAAGCCAGCCACCCACCACAGTGTTCCAGCGAGCCAGCCACCCACAACAGGGTGACACCAAGCCAGCCACCCACAACAGGGTGACACCAAGCCAACCACCCACCCACCACAGTGTTCTAGCAAGCTAGCCACTCACAACAGGGTGACACCAAGCCAGCCACCCACCCAGCACAGTGTTCCAGCAAGCCAGCCACCCACAACAGGGTGACAGCAAGCCAGCCACCCACCACAGTGTTCCAGCAAGCCAGCCACCCACAACAGGGTGACACCAAGCCAGCCACCCACCACAGTGTTCCAGCAAGCCAGCCACCCAAAACAGGGTGACACCAAGCCAGCCACCCACCACAGTGTTCCAGCAAGCCAGCCACCCACAACAGGGTGACACCAAGCCAGCCACTCACCACAGTGTTCCAGCAAGCCAGCCACCTACAACAGGGTGACACCAAGCCAGCCACCCACAACAGGTTGACACCAAGCCAGCCACCCACCAGTGTTCCAGCAAGCCAACCACTCACAACAGAGTGACACCAAGCCAGCCACCCACCACAGTGTTCCAGCAAGCCAACCACTCACAACAGGGTGACACCAAGCCAGCCACCCACCACAGTGTTCCAGCAAGCCAGCCACCCACAACAGGGTGACACCAAGCCAGCTACCCACAACAGGGTGACACCAAGCCAGCCACCCACCACAGTGTTCCAGCAAGCCAGCCACGCACAACAGGGTGACACCAAGCCAGCCACCCACCACAGTGTTCCAGCAAGCCAGCCACCCACAACAGGGTGAAACCAAACCAGCCACCCACAACAGGGTGACACCAAGCCAGCCACGCACCCACCACAGTGTTCCAGCAAGCCAGCCACCCACAACAGGGTGACACCATGCCAGCCACCCACCACAGTGTTCCAGCAAGCCAGCCACCCACAACAGGGTGACACCAAGCCAGCCACCCACAACAGGGTGCCAGCAAGCCACGCACACTGCCAGGCATCAGCCACTGCCCCACAACAGGGTGCCATCAAGCCACCCACACTGCCAGGCATTAACCGTCAGCCACCGACTCACAACAGGGTGCCAGCCAGCCACCCACACTGCCAGGCATCAGCCACCGACCCACAACAGGGTGACAGCAGCCAGCCACCCCACAACAGGGTGCGAGCAAGCCACCCACACTGCCAGGCATCAGCCACTGACCCACAACAGGGTGCCAGCAAGCCACCCGCACTGCCAGGCATCAGCCACCGACCCAAAACAGGGTGCCAGCCAGCCACCCTCACTGCCAGGCGTCAGCCACCGACCCACAACAAGGTGCCAGCAAGCCACCCACACTGCCAGGCGTCAGCCACCAACTCACAAAAGGATGTCAGCAAACCACCCACAGCAGGGCAGGGTGCCAGCAGCCAGCCAGCCATTTTTTAACCTTATTGTCTTTTTCAAATTGCAATGGAGATGGATGAAGACAGAAAAAGTAAAAGTGTGGTCTGGGACTATTTTTTGTCTCAGCCATCTCCAGGAAAAGCAGCAGTGTGCAACATATGCACAAACAATATAAGCATGGGATCAGTAACTGCAAAAAACAAAAATATGTCAAATCTTTGGGCCCATCTAAGAGTTCATCATATTGAATTATATCATGCAGCACAGAAAAAACAAAATTAATATCAATGTGATTTTGAAATACCTCCTCCACTATTCCAGGCAACAATAACAGATATGTTTCAGAAAAAAAAACAGGTGTCACAGTCTAGATTCAGCTGGACAGAGTAATCACAGAGGATGGTCACTGATAACCAGCCATTTACAATGGTGTCTGACTCAGGATTTAAGCGGTTGATGTCCATACTTGAGCCAAGGTACACACTGAAGTGTGAGAAGTATTATCGAACTGAAATGCTGAAATGCTGGGAAAGATTCACCAAAAGGTCGTTGAGAAAGTAAAGGCTATTTTGCAACCAGAGAATGCTGGCAACTTACTCTCATTCACGACTGACTGCCGGTCAGGAGGAGGACAAACAGAGTCACTAATGAATCATACATGCCACTTCATTGACAGCGGATGGACAAAAAGGCAATTGGTCTTGAATACAAAAGTGATGCAAGGATCCCACACTGGGGAGTACAGAAGAGAAATGTTTCTAGGCATGCTTGAAGAATGGGGGATCACCAAAGACTGAGTGATGCTTGTGCTCCTTCGAGACATCGGAGCAAACATGCAGAAAGGAATGAGGCTTGCTGATATGTCAGACCTCAGTGTCATGGCACACAATACCCTCCAACTTTCAAATGATGGTCTGTCAAGCCAAAGAGTTTTGATTGACATATGTTTTGAGAAGCATGAAGAGATTAAAAATGTTGTGCTGGGAAGTCTTTTGAATCCTCAATACAAGAGCCATGCTTTCTCTTCTGATGATGTATTGGCCAAGGCAAAACAATGGCTGACAGAAGATATTCAACAGGAGGAGCAGGAGGTTCCTGCCGAAAAGACAAGTTCAGAACAGCATTTTTATTATCTGAAAGAGCAGCATGCTGCAAAAACAGAAAAATGTCCAAAAGACGACAATGAACAGAAGAGAATCTTCTTCATCGTGGTCAAATTGATCATGACATTCGGTGTTTTATTGGGGCCTCATGCGGATTCTTCTGAATCTGCAATAATGAGCCTGGATGATTAACTTCATCTCTATTTGAAGGAACCAAATTGACAGAAGAAGTGGTGATCCTCTTCAGTGGTGGAAAGAAAATGAGGCACGCTACAAAAGACTTGCTTCCAATGCTAGAAGATACCTCTCTCCCTCTGCTCCTCTGTCCTCCTCTCCTCCTGTACCAAGTGAGCATGTTAATGAAGTGGCAGCATTATATGAAAAAAACAGTAGCCGTTTAACAGGTGAACATGAACATGCTGAAATGTTCTGATTTCTGCAGTATAATATTGTTCTACTTAACTGGGAATATATAAAGTGTAGTAGTACTAGTGTCCACTCCAATCCACTGTCTAGGTTTTGTCTAGCTTTTTTTCTAGCAGTTTTGCACTGACTGCAGTAGTGATTAAAATCATTGCAGTGAGTGCACTACTGCAGCAGTAGTCCGCTGACTCCAGTCCAATTCACTGTCTAGCTTTTGTCTAGCTTTTTTTCTAGCAGGTTTGCACTGACTGCAGTAGTGATTAAAATCATTACAGTGAGTGCACTACTGCAGCAGTAGTCCACTGACTCCAGTCCAATCCACTGTCTAGCTTTTGTCTAGCTTTTTTTCTAGCAGTTTTGCACTGACTGCAGTAGTGATTTAAAATCATTGCAGTGAGTGCACTATTGCTGCAGTTTATGCAAGTGTGGTTTTCCTAGCAGTTTTCATGCAGTTAAGGTGTGAAGAACGAACCCTTAATGTTAAAAAAGTTAATAAATAAACGTTAAAATGTTTAGTAATACGTTTTTGTCTAAATTTGTGTTTATTTTGCAAAACTTTAAATGTACAAAATATGGGCCCATATCGGCTGATACCGATATGCGATGGCCAAAATATTGGTATCAGTATCGGCAATGAAAAACCGATATCGGTAGATCCCTAATAGGCACATCACACTTAATGGGCTGTATTTTAGCTCAGTAAAAAAAAGCTGTACTAATCTTTTTTAAGCTGAAGTGTGCAAGAGGCCTAAGGCTTGATTTACACCTATGCATGTTGCTTTTAAATGTTTCTGTAATGCTTTTTGCTGTGCAACGATTTTATCGCAATTTGCGTTTTGCGTTTTTTTATGATTTTTTTTTGAAAATTTGTTGTTGGACAAATTTAAAAATGCAAATGCGGCAGTATCACGGTAAACATGAAGTAAAAACGCAAAACTTGCGTTTTGGATGTGGGTTCATTGAAGTCTATTACATGCAAAATGCTGCATTTTGCATAAAAAAGAGTCCCTCACCCTTTCCAAAAACACAGAGGCACAAAAATGCATTAATATGAACGTGTTCCATAGGAACCCATGTTAAATAAATGAGACGCATTTCTGCAAAAAGCATGAAAAAATGCATTAGTGTGAATGGAGCCTTATAATGAGAGCTCAGCATTTATTTTGCAACATATGTTTCTTCTTTCTATTCTCCTCCTTTCAGAAACCCCCTACATAAATATTTTCATACATGTTAACTAAATTTCCCTAGTTCTTTCATTGGAATGATGCTCAAGAATACATAATGTACACATGCAATATTTCATATTTACCTGGCTAGCAAAAAATATATATTGGGCAATTTTTTCATCCTGGTCATAAAAAAAATAAAAAAATCATAAAAATATGCAATAGATTACCTTTACAAAGTCATTAGTGTACTGGATATGTGTATGTTCTTTTAGTGCAGGAGTGAAGGAATTTGAAATATAACTAGCTAGGAGTAGACTATTAACAGTAACACACAAAATATTAAATAAATGTTTAATATCTGCAAAGAGGAGATAATAAACATCTATACCTGGAGTTTGTATTCCAGTCTGTATATTAAAATAATGGGAGGACCTTGATATCCTCTGTATCTCCCTACTTCTCACAGATTTGGTTTAAGCAGCTTTCCCTACTAACAAGATGTCTGTTAGCCAGTGCTTATCCAGACTAATCTGCAAAGGATTACGGGAGTGAAATCCAAACCACAGAGTCCAGGAGGATCTTGATATTCTCTGTATCTCCCTACTTCTCACTGATTTGGATTAAACAGCTTTCCCTACTAACAAGATGTGTGTTAGCCAAACAGGGTTATCCAGACTAATCTGCAAAGGATTATGGGAGTGAAATCCAAACCACATAATCCAGGAAAAGAACAGAAGTGCAAAGAACAACACAGGGATCTAGTGGTAGCAAGGGTGATAATATATTTTAGCTTGAAGTTGTGGACAGCATGGTCTATATGGGACTATATCAGGGGTACATGCAGATTATAACATTTCAGCCTGATATAGAGATTCGATGTACAAAAAAATTATTATAAGGTTCAATAGCATAATAGGGTTAGGATAAATAGTAGCAAAGTTTTTCAAGTAAAATGCCTACCTTGAAAGTAAAAGCAAGTAAACCGTAGATGCTGAAGTCAGACTGTTTTGGAGATGCCACTGCCATCGAGCAGATGCACATTTGAAGGTTATGACAGCAATAATGGGTAAAAATTGACATTGGCAGTAGCATCTTTTGGATAATAAAAAATGGTGCAAAAACAGGTATTTAACAACATGGCATTTCTACTGCAAGGTGGACTTCAACAAAATGGCATTGTTAGCACTCATGCAAGGTATCCATGAACATGAAACGTAACAGGTAGGTCTCAGGGCAAAATAATATTGGTGAGCTAATATTCCCCTAAGGTAACACAGGTTCTGGAATCTCTTTAAAGGTAGGCAAGAAATGTAAATTCAACCAGAACACGAAATCAATGCATCATACATATCCTTAAAAAGGTAAAATGTATTAAGGTGGGAAAATTAGTCATAGAGTTATAATCAAGTTGCATACAGGTACTGCTAAGCGGATGAGGAATGCAATTTCAAATATATTCTATTCAGAGTAATTTTTTATATATTCACTGACATATTCTGGTGAATATTCTATAATAGATGTGCCACTAAGACTTTAATTTTCCCAAACATTTAGTGGTCAGTTTCACCAAATTTATAATACAGTGAATATGCAGGCAAATGTTACTTATACAGTAACTCACAAAATTGAGTACACCCCTCACATTTTTGTAAATATTTTAATATATCTTTTCACGTGACAACACTGAAGAAATGACACTGTGGTACAATGTAAAGAGGTGAGTGTACAGCTTGTATATTGTAACAGTGTAAATTTGCTGTCCCCTCAAAATAACTCAACACACAGCCAATAATGTCTAAAACGTGGGCAACAAAAGCGAGTACACCCCTAAGTTAAAATGTCCAAATTGGGCCCAAACTGTCAATATTTTGTGTGGCCACCATTATTTTTGAGCACTGTCTTAACCCACTTGGGCATGGAGTTCAGTAGAGCTTCACAGGTTGCCACTGGAGTCCTCTTCCACTCCCATGACGACATCACAGAGCTGGTGGATGTTAGAGACCTTGTGCTCCTCCACTTTCCATTTGAGGATACGCCACAAATGCTCAATATGGTTTAGGTCTGGAGACCTGCTTGGCCAGTCCATCTTCTTTACCCTCAGCTTTTTTAGCAAGGCAGTGGTTGTCTTGGAGGTGTGTTTAGGGTCGTTATCATGTTGCAATACTGCCCTGCAGCCCAGTGTCCGAAAAGAGGGGATCTTGCTCTGCTTCAATATGTCACAGTACATGTTGGCATTCATGGTTCCCTCAATGAACTGTAGCTCCCCAGTGCCGGCAGCACTAATGCAGCCCCAGACCATGACATTTCCACCACCATGCTTGACTGTAGGCAAGACACACTTGTCTTTGTACTCCTCACCTGGTTGCCGCCACACACGATTGACACCATCTGAACCAAATACCTTTAGCTTGGTCTCATCAGACGACAGGACATGGTTCCAGAAATCCATGTCCGTAGTGTCTGCTTGTCTTCAGCAAACTGTTTGCGGGCTTTCTTGTGCATTAACTTTAGAAGAGGCTTACTTCTGGGATGACAGCCATGCAGACCAATTTGATGCAGTGTGCAGAGTATGGTCTGAGCACTGACAGGCTGACCCCCACCCCTTCAACCATTGCAGCAATGCTGGCAGCACTCATACATCTATTTCCAAAAGACAACCTATGGATATGACGCAGAGCTCGTGAAATTAACTTCTTTGGTCGACCATGGCCAGGCCTGTTCTGAGTGGAATCTGTACTGTTAAACCACTGTGGTCTTGGCCAGCGTGCTGCAGCTTAGTTTAGGGTCTTGGCAATCTTCTTATAGCCTAGGTCATCTTTATGTAGAGCAACAATTATTTTTTCAGATCCTCAGAGACTTCTTTGCCATGAGGTGCCATGTTGAACTTACAGTGACCAGTATGAGGGAGTGAGAGCGATAACACCAAATCTAACAAACCTGCCCCCTATTCACACCTAAGACCTTGTATCACTAATGAGTCACATGGCACCGGGGAGAGAAAATGGCTAATTTGGCCAAATTTGGACATTTTCACTTAGGGGTGTACTCGCTTTTGTTGCCAGCAGTTTAGACAATAATGGTTGTGTGTTGAGTTATTTTGAGGGGTGTACTCACTTTTGTGAGATACTGTACATTAACCTGCTTTAGCACCTTTGACTCTGACGATTATGCTGCCCTAAAAGACAGATACAGTCTCCTGCTCTTGAGTGCTGTGTAAAAGGGACGGCTGTTTTGTTGGCTTCTAGGATCTTGCTGCCCTCTCAGGATGATGGGTATCCATATAGACTGAAAACATAGAAAACAAGAGAAGGGCGCACCGACCTAGCACAATATCACAAGACATTTATTGGGAGATTAAAATACATGCCATACATTATACTCACAAACGTATGAAAAAAGTAAGTATGAGAAAGGTTTATTTTTGCAATCCGGAGACCTCCAGAACAAAGGTGCTTTTTGGTAAAGCAGGACTGGAAGGCCTCCGTGGTGATGGGGCTGATGCGTTGCAAGGTAGAACCCTCTCCATCAGAGCCATCATCATGATCAGAATCCCAGAGCTGCCTCGGTTCAATCCATCCTCCCCACAGTTAGTAAGCACATCTAGGGAACACATTTAACCCCTTGATCACCCCCAATGTTAACCCCTTCCCTGCCTGTGTCATTTATATAGTAACAGTGCATATTATTTAGCACTGATCGCTGTATTAATGTCACTGGTCCCCAAAAAGTGTCACGGGGTGTCAAATTTTTCCGCCGCAATGTCGCAGTCCCGATAAAAATCACTGATCGCTGCCATTGCTAAAAAAAATAAAAAGTCCATAAATCTATCTCTTGGTTTGTTAACGCTATAACCTTTGCACAAACCAATTATTATACGCTTTTTGGGAATTTTTTTTTACCAAACATATGTAGCAGAATACAAATTGGCCTAAACTGATGTAAAAATTCGATTTATTTTAATTTTTTTTATTGGGAAAGTTTTATAGCAGAAAGTAGAAAATATTGGGGTTTTTCAAACTTGACGCTCTTTTTTTGTTTATAGCGCAAAAACAAAAAACGGCAGAGGTGATCAAATACCACCAAAATAAAGTTCTATCTGTGGAAAAAAAAGGACATCAACTGTATTTGGGCATCTCATCGCATGACCGCGCAATTGTCAGTTAAAGCAACGCAGTGACAAATCGCATAAAAAGGCCTGGTCATTAAGGGGAAAAAACCTTCCGGGATGAAGTGGTTAAACGAGCTACATACGTATTACGCTATGAAAGTGTCTGTCTGCTTCTCCCCACATATTCTTTTTGCCAGACGAGGATAAGTGCTGATACTGAGTGTATGGTTCTGGGGAGACCATTATCTTTCTCTGTGCTACATTTGACCACCTGTAACTTAGTCAAATCTGTCTGGCAAGCAGTTTGTGTTTCCACCACATGTGTGAAGTTGGATTAACTCTTTCCAGTGCTATATTCTTTTTTTTTTTTTTTTTCAATAAAAGCTTTATTGAACAGCTATAATAAACATGTACAGTATTAACAATGGCAGTATGACATTTTGGTATAACTGTACAACAGGTACAAAAATTACAACATCATGTCGTGTTGAGTCAAAAATTAGTGCAACAACATTAAATATCTAAGTCAGCTCATGAGGTACGATGAGGGTATCTAAACTAGATACCCTCCTTCAGATGAGACAGGACCAAAGACATATGCCTGTCTCAAAGAAGGCCACTAGGGGGCAGGGAAGGAAGTGAAGATAGGAATAAACCGCTTGCCGACCGCCGCAAGTAGATTTACTGCGGCGGTCAGCCCCTGCCAGGCAGAGTGACGTTAATTAACGTCACTAGCCCGGGAGGGTCTGGGGAGCGAGCGCGCGCCCGCGGAGGCGCGCTCCCGCGCGGTCACGGACCCCCCCGCGCGTGTGACCAGCGGACCCGATGTCCGCCGGTCACTCTGCGATCGTCGGGGAGAGGGAGAATGTCAGGCAGCTTGTGTAAACAAGCCACCTGTCATTCTCCTCGGTGTAAAGACACTGATTACACGGATCTACTATGTAGATCCGTTGATCAGTGTCCTTACAGCTCAAGCCACAGCCAATCACAGTAGAAAGCACGCCCCTAGGGACACACACAGCCCCTCCCTCCCAAATAAAGTTAACCCCTTCCCTACCAGTGTATTTTTACAGTAACAGTGCATATGTATAGCACTGATTGCTGTAGAAATGTCACTGGTAACCCCAAAAGTGTCAAAAATGTCAGTCAAGGGTCCGATCTGTCCGCCGCAATGTCGCAGTACCGCAAAAAAAATCGCAGATCGCCGCCATTACGCGTTAAAAAAAAAAACAACAAAAATGACAAAAATCTTTCCCTTTGTTAGTAAACGCGATAACTTTTGCGCAAACCAATAAAAATACGCTTTTTGCGATTTTTTCTACCAAACATAGGTAGGATAAAACAAATTGGGCGAAAATGTTAAAAAATTTTGATTTTTACATTTTTTTGGGGGGGAATTTCATATAAAAAAATGTGAAAAATATTGCTATTTTTGCAAAATTGTCGCTCTTTTTTTGTTTATAGCGCGTGATCAAAAAATCGCACAGGTGATCAAATACCACCAAAAGAAAGCTCTGTTTGTGGGAAAAAAAGGACGTCAAATTCGTTTAGGTACAGCGTCGCACGACCGCGCAATTGTCCGTTAAAGTCACGCAGTGCCGAATCGCAAAATACCCCCTGGTCTTTTAGCAGGAAAATCCTCCGGGGCTTAAGTGGTTAAAGAAGACGAGTAAAGGTGAGAGAAGGAGAAGGAAATAGGAAAGAGAGGGGAAGGGGGGGAGGGGGAGGTAATGGAGTACTGTTGATAAGTAGTACTTGATCAAGTAGCTCATTGTAGAAACGTATACTAAAGGTCCATGTGGGATATGAGGGTTGGTTATGAGATTACTAATCTTCAATCAGTTTTTTGAAATCCGGAGAAAGAGTAAATATCAACCATGGTCTCCACATGTCATGGAAGGGTCCACTGTTTTCTTTTTTGATGGCTAGAGTTTCCTCCATCTCATATGTGGAAGTTACCTTGTCTACCCAGTTCTTAGTCGAGGGGACTGATTTGGAATTCCAGTGTATAGGTATAAGAGATTTGGCCGCGTTTAGTAGATGTCTTGTTAGGGACCTTTTATATGACCTATATGAGAGTTTATTGATGTGTAATAAGCAACATGCTGCATTAAATTCTAAGGTAGAGCCAGTGATATGTTTGATCAGAAGCACAACTTTGTTCCAAAAGGTTTTGATTATGTCACAATTCCACCAAATATGTAGAAAAGTGCCTGTGTGAGCTAGACATCTCCAACATCTTCCAGAATACTGAGGGGACCACGTCTTCAGTTTCGCAGGTGTTATGTACCATTGCGTGCGGATTATATTCTTTGACATCTCTATCGTATGGGTTCTTGGATTAAGGACTGAAATCTTCTTCTTTCTTCTTAGATATGGACATTTAATTTATCTATTTTTTATTGATCATTTATTTATTTCTATCAAATTTTTTTAGCCACCAACTAATGCCTAAGCTAAGTGGGATGTTTGAATCTGGACTCTACACAATACTTTGGCCTGGAATTCTGGCCAAGATTCTGCTCATTGACTTTGTTCCGGGCTGCCTGTACGTTATTAGGCTTTGCTTACTACTAGACTCTGATTCTGCCTATCATTCAGTGCTTTTCTTGCTCAGCTGTTACTGGACCCAGCTTTTGTCTTGACTCTGCTGAACCCCTGCTTATCTGATCCAAACACTCCCAAGTTTCAGGGGTCCAGAGTCTGCACCCTGGCACTTGTGCCCTTCCATCACCCATGCAGACCCTGTCTCTACTTCCTGGGGAGTGCAGACTGGAACTGTGAAAGAGGCCAACCTTTTCATTTCGGGCTTTGCATACAAGTATTGGAAAGTCTAGAGGAAACTTATTTACCTCTTAGATTTTCCCAGGCAGATGGTGCTTCCTCACCTTCTGGCAGTGAGCTGTCTTTCAGTGTCAACAAGTCCATTGCAGAGCTATGGTCAGGACCCTAGATCACTGTAAACTGGAGGAGAAGACACTGCGGAGAACCAATCTACCAGCAGGGAAGAGTGGAGGATCAAGAAAGTAAATCTTCTTTTATTGTTCCCCTAGACTTAAATTAGCATCCAAAAGGTCGTTTGAAATGTACTACTCCTCACTTTCTCTATTCTCTGCTGATGATTGGTGAATTGCTGATGTGCAAAAATTTTCTTTTTTGTGCCTGTACTCTATCCTATTTTTATTTCTAATAAAAAATATTTAATAATAATAAAAAATATTTCTAATAAAAAAAACAGCAACTAACCTTTGCAGTGCAGGCACTGCCGTACTGCAAGAGATCGTTTTTTAGTTGCCTGGAGTTGTGGCTCTAAATTGTATTTATAGTAAAAAAAAAAAAAAAAAGAAACACAATTTGTAAAAAAGGTATTGCATTTCCATGTGTTGTGGCAACATTTTTCAAAATACAATGTTTTTCCATACCCTTTGGAAATTCTTGTAGCAGCAACGTTGTTGATTGTTGTAACACAATGGGAGGAATTAAAAACTGGTACACGTGGAAAAGTGCCACAGTTTCTAGAATTATTATACTGTATATCTATGTGAAGGGTGCCATTTACCAAATAATAAACCTAGTTTAAGTAGATTGTTAGCAGCCTCATGCACAACAGCAAGTCAACGCTCTCGTGCAGGAGCAAAAAAAAGCGCTGTGCCAACAGATTGGTTCTGTACAGGGGCAAACGCAGAAGCTTTAGAACAGCTAGCCACTACTGCAGAAGCAGATAGGAAAGCTTTGACTGAGGTCATGCAGATGCTGGTGCAGTGGTCACCTGCTAAAATTGAGGGTGTTGGAGACAGGCCCTCAGCCATCCATGTGTGTTGCTTCCTCTCCAAGATGACTGCAGATGATGACCCACAGGTCTTTTTGCTGTTGTTTGAAAGGACTGCTGAGGGAAGGTTGGACTAAAACCCCGTAAGCAGGACTTGTCCCCTCTTACTGCAGAATCAGAGAAGGCCTACTATGATCTGGAGTCTGCAGAAACAAGAGAATATGATAAAGTCAAACAGGAAATCCTGGCACATCTCGGTGTCATCTTGGCTGTTCGAGCACAGCGGGTCAGCAACTTGTCCTTCTGCGATGAGAGGTCCCCTAGATCACAAATGTTCAACCTAATTCACCTGGTGTGGAAATAGCTGCAACCGGAGTCCCTGTCTGTGCCACAAATAGTGAAGCATGTGGTCATGGACCGATTCCTGAGGTAACTACCAATTCCCCTGCAGAAGTGGGTGAGCCAAGGGAAACTTTGGTACTGAGCAAAAAGACCCTACCCTTGCCAGGGCCTGGGAAACTATTGTAAAGGTTAATGATATACCTGTCAAACCAGAAGACGGGCTCTGTTTTCCTTATTTCAGCAGCAATAAGGAGTTACTATATCATGTATATAAAAATATTGATGAAGTTATTGAACAGTTGGTGGTCCCGAAGCCATACAAAGAACACTTGCTGGGAGGTCATTTAGCATTTAGAAAACCACTGAAAGGGTGTTACGCAGGTTTTACTGGTCTGGGATGTGACCAAACGTGGATATCAGATCCCTGCCCTTGTCACCAACTCATGCCAAAGGACTGGCCAATCTCTCAGCTGTACCCTACTGGTCACTACATTGAAAGGGGCATGTATGCTGGTCACTACATTGAAGGGGGCATGTACTCTGGTCACTGCATTGAAAGGGGGGCATGTACGCTGGTCACTGCATTGAAAGGAGGCCTGTACTGTGGGGTTTGTGCTAGGGGGCCTGTACTGTGGGGTTTGTGCTAGGGGGCCTGTACTGTGGGGTTTGTGCTAGGGGGTTTGTGCTTGAGGGGTTTGTGCTTGAGGGGTTTGTGCTGGGGGGGGTCTGTACTGTGGGGTTTGTGCCACTCTCAGTCAGCGTATCCCATAATAGGGTGTCTCTCACAGTATATATCCCATAATAGGGCCCCTGCTCCCTATTATGGGATATACTAGTACTGATTGACCCCTTAATATGTGATATATTGGGAGAATTTGTTCACGCAAGCAAAATACAGGGGACAAAATGGGTGGAGTCTATAAGGGGTGGGGCTTCTTAGAAATGGGAGTGGTCAAAATGGAAGGGCGGGGTCTTGCGCCCCACCATTTTAAAACTTCAACAGCCGCCATTGCTGTTAGGTGTTCCTTGGTTTGATGTAAACGAGAGCTGTCAAACTGTCCTAGCATCCCACTTTTCTCTGGGATCAAAGGGGTGTTGACAGAGGCCATCTGTCTAATTAAGCGTCCGAGGATTGGCCATCGTGTTTATGACTGTATCATTGCCCTCCCTTACACACCATTTTATACTAAAATGAATATCTTCCAATATGTGCAGGCTGCATTCTAGAAACCGGTAGATTAATGTTCACCATTCAATTTTTGCCCAGTGATACCAAACACAGAGTGTATCAGATAGGCCTATCACCCAGGAGGTAGGAGACTGCTATCTCCCCTTCTGTATGCTCTAGCTTAGTCATGTATGACCGTGATTTGTTCGGTATGATATTGATCATTCAAATATATTCTTAGTATTAATGTGTCTTGGTCCTGTTGGAACCTGCCCAAGAACACTTGCTGGGAGGTCATTTAGCATTTAGAAAACCACTGAAAGGGTGTTACGCAGGTTTTACTGGTCTGGGGTGTGAGCAAACGTGGATATCAGATCCCTGCCCTTGTCACCAAATCATGCCAAAGGACTGGCCAATCTCTCAGCTGTACCCTACAAAAAGATTTTCCAGCTCGGCGCCCACAACCTAGGTGCCAGTAGCCTAAGAGTGATTGCAACTGGGTTAAGTTAATTAAGCATTTATTCTAAAATCATAAGCTACCACCACCACCTTTTGACAGAGGAAACTCACATGATTTTAGAATAAATGTCTGTAACACACACTGTCACAAAAGGTCATGAAAAGGTTGAAATGGTGCAAACAAAATTTGCAAATTAAATGTTTACAGAAAAAGGGTAATAAGAGACAATAAAACAACCAAGAAGTAAAAAAGAGTTGAAAAGTAAGAATACTTGTCCTGGCGAGTAAGCAAAAACTGTACAGTGGCTCTCACAAGTCCTGTTAGGCAGTGGTGGCCAGTCTATAGGGGGCGCAGGGGCGCCGCCCCCCCCCCCCCCAATCTCCATGGCCCAATAAAAAAAAAGGAAGAAAAAGAAAATACAATTTTTAGCCCACTAGGGGCGCCGGACTAACTAGGGGGGGTGGGGTTTGCACCCCACGTGCTTGAAGCAGAGCTGCCGATTGGCAGCCTTCTGGGGGTCATCGGGGCGCAGAGCAATGCCCCGCAACACTCCCCACTTTCCGGATGTCCTGGCTGTGATTGGTCCAGTTTCCAGCCTGGACCAATCATTGAGGACATCCCGGGTGACGTCGCGTGGGGGGCGGTGCGTACGTTAGTCACGCACCGTCCCGACGTCAGAGAAGAGGGCAGTGGGCGGCGCGCATGGAGGAAGAACCGAAGAAGACGTCCGGCGGAGCGCATGGAGGAAGAAGAAGTTGACTCCCGGGCAGCACGCCAGGGAGTCGGGACGGTGACGGGCGGCGCGCATGCAGGACGAGGACTCGGAGGAAGAAGACGTCCATGGCAGTGGTACCAGAGGTAAGTGAAGCCTCGGGGGGGGGGGGGGGGCACGCACGCACGCACGCTGGTCTCTGCATTGAAAGGGGCATGTATACTGGTCACTACATTGAAGGGGGCATGTATACTGGTCACTACATTGAAGGGGGCATGTATACTGGTCACTACATTGAAGGAGGCATTTATACTGGTCACTGCATTGAAGGGGGCATGTATGCTGGTCACTGTGCATTGAAGGGGGCATGTATACTGGTCACTACATTGAAGGGGGCATGTATACTGGTCACTACATTGAAGGGGGCATGTATACTGGTCACTACATTGAAGGGGGCATGTATACTGGTCACTACATTGAAGGGGCATGTATGCTGGTCACTACATTGAAGGGGGCATGTACTCTGGTCACTACATTGAAGGGGGCATGTATACTGGTCACTACATTGAAGGGGGCATGTATGTTGGTCAATACATTGAAGGGGGCATGTATGCTGGTCACTACATTGAAGGGGGCATGTATGCTGGTCACTACATTGAAGGGGGCATGTATGTTGGTCAATACATTGAAGGGGGCATGTATGCTGGTCACTACATTGAAGGGGGCATGTATACTGGTCACTACATTGAAGGGGGCATGTATGCTGGTCACTACATTGAAAGGGGGCATGTATACTGGTCACTACATTGAAAGGGGCATGTATGCTGGTCACTACATTGAAGGGGGCATGTACTCTGGTCACTGCATTGAAAGAGGGCATGTATACTGGTCACTACATTGAAAGGGGCATGTATGCTGGTCACTACATTGAAGGGGGCATGTACTCTGGTCACTGCATTGAAAGGGGGCATGTACGCTGGTCACTGCATTGAAAGGGGGCCTGTACTGTGGGGTTTGTGCTAGGGGTCCTGTGCTGTGGGGTTTGTGCTAGGGGGCCTGTACTGTGGGGTTTGTGCTTGAGGGGTTTGTGCTGGGGGGGGTCTGTACTGTGGGGTTTGTGCCACTCTCAGTCAGTGTATCCCATAATAGGGTGTCTCTCACAGTATATATCCCATAATAGGGCCCCTGCTCCCTATTATGGGATATACTAGTACTGATTGACCCCTTAATATGTGATATATTGGGAGAATTTGTTCACGCAAGCAAAATACAGGGGACAAAATGGGTGGAGTCTATAAGGGGTGGGGCTTCTTAGAAATGGAAGTGGTCAAAATGGAAGGGCGGGGTCTTGCGGCCCACCATTTTAAAACTTCACCAGCTGCCATTGCTGTTATGTGTTCCTTGGTTTGATGTAAACGAGAGCTGTCAAACTGTCCTAGCATCCCACTTTTCTCTGGGATCAAAGGGGTGTTGACAGAGGCCATCGGACTAATTAAGCGTCCGAGTATTGGCCATCGTGTTTATGACTGTATCCATGCCCTCCCTTACACACCATTTTATACTAAAATGAATATCTTCCAATATGTGCAGGCTGCATTCTAGAAACCGGTAGATTAATGTTCACCATTCACTTTTTGCCCACTGATACCAAACACAGAGTGTATCAGATAGGCCTATCACCCAGGAGGTAGGAGACTGCTATCTCCCCTTCTGTATGCTCTAGCTTAGTCATGTATGACCGTGATTTGTTCGGTATGATATTGATCATTCAAATATATTCTTAGTATTAGTGTGTCTTGGTCCTGTTGGATGTTATGAATTGTGTGTGGATTTTGTTAAGTTGTGAATTGGGCATAGGTCTTGGAGAGGCTGTCCCACGCCTGACTGCTTTCTGGGTAGACATTTTATGGCATGCTATATGTTCCTAGTGCTTTCATTGCCCTACAAACCATGGGTGACAGAACTGAAGGATTTTGTCATAGTTGTACAATAGGGAGGTGTTAATCTGTAGATTTTTTATGGTCAGCAGAAACTAACAAACATCCTGTCAGAACTCAGCTGTTTACAGCTCTGTAAAGACCTATGTGCTGGTGTCTTCTGTCCCTAAGTTGACATAAAAGGCTCTTTTGAAATGTGTTAAAGTTAAGGCTATGAGATAAATGAATTGAAGGAGGAGGGAGGGAGTAAGATCACGGAGGGCTACGCCTCTTCTCATGACAAACATGTCTATAACCTAAACAAAATGTATGTGGACTACAGCTTTTTATAGGCTCAATGTGCACAACCAGGGGTAGAGAAAGATATTGAGAATCAAGCCTGTCCTGTGTGTCAAATGTCAGTACCACTACCCCACTTCCGAAGTCCTTTAGTGCCCTTATCCATTATTGAAGTGCCCTTTGAAGGGTTGCCATGGACCTTGTGGGTACACTGACCAAGTCTGCCTGGGGCCATCAGCATATTCTTGTGGATTATGCTACTTGTTACCCCAAAGCAGTTCCTTTAGGCACCGCATCTGCTAAGAACATTCTGTACTCTCCATTCTAGTTGCTCTATGGGAGACCCAATTGAATACGGGAGGGGGAGCAGACACCCCACAAAAGTTTCATTGAGCATATCGTTTAGATGCAGGACAGGATTGCAGAAAACATGCTTATGCTGAAAGAACACTTACTTCAGGCCCAAGCAGCCCAACAAAGAATACACAACAGGGGGGCCCGACTCCGTGTTTTCTCGCCTGGTGACACTGTTGAAAGCAAGTTCCTGGCTAAGTGGCAGGGTCCCTTCGAAAGTAGTTGAAAGTGTAAGGGAGGTGAAATATAAGGTGTATCAACCGGGTAAAAGAAAGCCGACAGATAAACCATATAAACTTGTTAAAGCCCTGGGATGATAGGCTGGCACTGACTGTGGGGTCTGTCCCTGTAATGCCTAGGGGTACTGAGTCCCCTCTGGCCCCTGAGGTCACTATTCCAGATGCCCTGTCTCATTTCCAAAAACAGGAAGCTAGAGAATTTCTGATAAGGAACAGAGAGAAATTTTCAGTGATACCTGGTATGACTTCAGTGGTTCAGCATAATATTGTTACTGAACCTGGGGTCCGTGTCAGGCTCAAATCTTACTGAATTCCTGAAGCTAGGAGAAAGGGCATCAGTGATGAAGTCAAAAGGTTGCTGGAGCTAGATGTCATCGAGGAATCCAATAGTGACTGGTCTAGTCCCATAGTGTTAGTCACAAAACGGTACTAGCATACCACATGTTTAGTGTGTGAAACGTGTCAACCATGCAGCCAGTTGGTGTTTTGTGATTTCACATTGAGAAACTCCAATAAAGGATTTTCGGAACGAGCAGTGGTGTGCAGCTATTTCTTCATTTATTGCTATACACGGAGGCAAACCGGGATGGGCACCCACATGCAGTTTCCATTAGGCTTCTTTGCCTCATCTGGAGCAGCAGATTGTCTTCATTCATAGAAGACACCCAAGAGTGGTTACATCTGGCAGACTAGAAACAGGTAAGAGCCTTTCTGGACATCACGGGTTTCTATAGAAGGTTCATCATGAATTTTGCCACTCTAGCAGCTCCACTGACTGACCCTACAAAAAGGAAAGACCCTGTAATGGTAAAATTTGTCCCCTGAAGCAAAGGAGTCTTTCCAAAACTTGAAGAAGGCTCTTTGTGCACAGCCAGTGTTATATGGCCCCCAATTTTTCCAAGGATTTTTTGGTTCAGGGGGATGCATCTGATGTTGGCATTGGGACAGTATTGTCACAGGCACACAGTGGGGAAGAACACCCTGTGGTATACCTGAGCAGAAAGCTTAATGAGCCTTAGAGAAAATATGCGGTGACAGAAAGGGAATGTTTAGCCATAAAGTTTTATCTTGTAGGGCTCCAGTTTGATTTAGTAACTGACCATGCTCCTCTCAAGTGGGTGGCTGCAAAGAAAGAGACAAATAGACGGGTGAACCGGTGTTTTCTGGCCCTTCAGGACTATACCTTCACTGTAAAGCACAGGCCAGGATGCAAGATAGGAAATGCTGATGCTCTGTTCCGGGTTCATTCCTGCTGGGCCACATTTTTTCCAACCCTGGAGCTGAAACAAGGGGGGGGGGGGGATATGAAGCAGAGCATCCCAGAGGGAGCCTGGGAAAGTCCCGTTCAGGGCTTATAGATTTCCCAGGTTCCTCTCATACACATTTAGGGATCTCTGATCCATGGTCCAGTGCAGGGTTTATTCCTCTCCCCACTGGCGATTTAATCTCACCTGGAACCTGTAGCCAGTGCTCTCGTCCTGGGAATCAGACAAGTCCTGTCTGGAAGAGCTCATAAGGTTGATGAAAGCTAACAAGCTGTATATGTGGAGACTGACAAGTGGTAGACTTGCTCAGCCTGTTTGTAAGGACCTGTATTTTTTGTGTATAGTTAGCGCCAGGACACGGCTACGCTTTGTTTTGTCTGCCTAACAGCAGGGCTGTGATTTATTTAGTCAGGGTGTCATGGTTTCCAGGTGTACCTGCTGAAGGGGGAGTCTCCCCACTGGCTCCTGTGAGAGGGTTCTCATAGGGCGGTGGAGGAAACCCAATCAGTGGACACATCCAGGCTTGTAACTACCCCAGAAGGCAGATTGTGCTGCAAGGGATTCTGGGAGTGGGTATAAGCTTGGGGGTGGCAGGATGGAGAGTGCAACTGTCTCTCTTCCTGTCTGAGGAAAGAGGATGTCTCGAGGTGTCGCCTGAGAATCCAGAAAGTGCGGAGTTGAGCTGAGGGGATCCGGTGTGCCGAGAACCTGCGGAGACACAGAGGGGTTCAGTCCCAGGAAAGCCTACACAGGTCGTGAGTACTGAGGATTGCCCCTGGGGGTCTGCCAAAGTTATAGGGGACCACTCCGGAAGAGGTTCTGGGATCCAGTGCCAGCTAGCGGAAAGGGGGTACCTAGGTTGAGGACCCTGAAGTTACAGAGGGGGGTACATAGACAGTGAACCCCGAAGGATTCAAGGTTCAAAGTTAAAGGGGGCACCTACTATTGGGCCCTGAAGTGTACAGAGAGTGTGCCAGTTGGGATTTACAGTTCTAGAAAGTACTACCTCGAGCCAGAGCAAGGCGGGAGGGAAGTATTCAGTGACTTGTTGCAGTGTAACAGTGTCGGTGGTTCTACAGTTTCACAGTCCTGGATCTTTTGGACTTTAAGTCAAGGATTCAGCACTTCTGTTAAGCTACAGAGTATTCTCAGAGTTAGTGAGCGTTGGCTGGCGCCGGCTGGCGTCTAGGAAGCGACAACGGGCATTTTTCAGAAACAAAGTCCCAAGTGCACATAATTGAAGCCTAAAGGAGTATCCTACTCATTCCCTTCTACCATCCCCTTTATCTACAATAAAACAACAAAACCAAGATGCCGGAGTTGTCCATGTCTCAGTCTCTACATCCAGGGCTGCAGCTCACATGGGCTGGAAAGGTAACCGGTAACAATGCAGACCCACATCAGGCCACAGTCCTGGAAAACCTGCTACAGTAGTATTTGCTCTGTTTATTTTCTGGAATGCTGTACAGCACCGGTAATAGACCTGTATATAGCACAAAACAACACTGCATTGTTTGTCACTACCTCCCAAGGGGATTATGTACCGGCTACACAATATACAGTATATATGGTCACCTATCACATTCTACATTTATAGTTTGTATATGCCTTATTAGGAGATTTTTCCCTATGCTTTTAGAGATTTCCCCATATATAGAGTGCATTGTTGATTCATTTTCTTAAAGAGGAAGTAAACTTCCATCTCTAATTTTTACCTATAGGTAGCCTGTAATAAGGCTTACCTATAGGTAGTGTAAATATCTTCTAAGCGTGCACCGTTTAAGAGATATTTAGTGTACATGCAGCCGCCAGCCAGTGACATCACTGGCGAATGCGCTCTGAAGGAACCTGTGCCGTTCCTTTAGAGCCTTGTGCAGTGAATGGCGGCTCCCGCGCGCATGTGCGTGAGTGACGTCATCACGACCACGAAAAGCCAGAGTCCGCAAACCCAGAAGCAAGACAGGTAAAGATGGAAGCGGCCTCCAGAGATGCGAATGCTTCTTTTTGAAGTAAGTTTCACATATTGTGCTAATATGCGATGCATACTAGCTTTTTATGCCTTTGCCTAGCTAGCAGGTCAGAAAAAAAAAAAAAGAAAAGGTCAATCAGATGGAAAAAACAGTACCCTTAGCTCTAGCAGGGGGAAAAAAAAAAAAAAAAAACAATTGGCTCAGCAGTTAATTGAAAGTTTTTATGAAGGTTTTGGTTTGCCAGTCTTTAATGTGGCTAAATATCTTAAAGAAGAACTAAACCCACTAAGTTACCTGTTTCCCAAAAGAGTTACATTCAAGGCATGCATTGAATAATAACTGTTACTGTTACTAGTGTGCTTATGTTAGCTCTTAACCAAACCAATCAAGCCCTCAAATAAGTGATGTTATAGGCTGATGACAAGTGCAGCACCATGGTAACTGCAAATCAAACAGAGGCTAAAATGGCAGCTTCCTTGGTTGGGTATGCGTTTAATTCCGCTTTAAGCCAGTTGGCAGTTTAGGACAAGTAGTGAAAGGAAAATTTAAGGAGGTTTCTTATTGGCGGGTAGTGGGCCTTTTAGTAGCCTAACTTTAACCACTTGCCGACCGCCGCACGACTATCTACGTCGGCGGTCAGCCCCTCACAGGCAAACTGACGTAGGTAAGTTTGCTTGTGAGGGTCTAGGGAGCGAGCGCGCGCCCCCGGAGGCGCGCTCCCGCGTGGTCACGGACCCCCCCGCGCGTGTGACCGGCGGACCCGATGTCCGCCGGCCACTCTGCGATCGGCGGGGGAGAGGGAGAAAGTCAGGCGGCTTGTGTAAACAAGCTGCCTGTCATTCTCCCCTGTGTATGAGAGATGATCATACGGTTCTACTATGTAGAACCGTTGATCACCGTTCATACAGCTGAAGCCACAGCCAATCACAGTAGAAAGCACGCCCCTAGGGACACACACAGCCCCTCCCTCTCAAATAAAGTTAACCCCTTCACTACCAGTGTATTTTTACAGTAACAGTGCATATATATAGCACTGATTACTGTAGAAATGTAATTGGTAACCCCAAAAGTGTCAAAAATGTCAGTCAAGGGTCCGATCTGTCCGCCCCAATGTCGCAGTACCGCAAAAAAAATCGCAGATCGTCGCCATTACGCGTTAAAAAAAAAAAAAAAATGACAAAAATCTTTCCCTTTGTTAGTAAACGCGATACCTTTTGCGCAAACCAATCAAAATACGCTTTTTGCAATTTTTTTTACCAAACATAGGTAGCATAAAACAAATTGGCCGAAAATGTTAAAAAATTTTGATTTTTACATTTTTTTTGGGGGAATTTCATATAAAAAAATGTGAAAAATATTGCTATTTTTGCAAAATTGACGCTCTTTTTTTGTTTATAGCGCATGATCAAAAAATCGCACAGGTGATCAAATACCACCAAAAGAAAGCTCTGTTTGTGGGAAAAAAAAGGACGCCAAATTCGTTTAGGTACAGCTTCGCACGACCGCGCAATTGTCCGTTAAAGTCACGCAGTGCCGGGGGCGTGGCCGGATGTGATCGAGGCAGGTCGTGCTTCTGAGGAGCTCCCGCAGTATCCTGCTAATTACCCTGTTTGGGGCTATCCTCCTGCCTACCTGCGGGTCATCTATTGTGGGGAAATCCAGCTGCACTTCGGGGATGCCCACTTCGGCCTCGAAACCGCAGCGCGGGCAACAATCCGGACAGAGGCAGACTCGCTCCACTCGCGGCCCGGGCCGAGGCTCCGCCTCCGCCATCTTGGATTTGTCATCCGTCCCTCAGCGTGCTTCTGGAGCGGGCGCGAACATGGATGCGGCGCAGCAGGGAGCGGTTTCTTCTCCGGCTGTACAGGTACCTGTCCCCTTGCCCTCTACACCGCTACAGGAGCAGGACCAGCGAGCCATCACGGCCCCCATCCTGGCTGCCATTGACAGTAGCAAGGCGGCGCTCATGGTCAAGATAGACCACCTTGCCTCCGAGTGCACATTAATCAGGCATGACCTGGACAAAATGAGGGGCCGCATTACTACAGCGGAGGAGCGCATTTCCGAGGTGGAAGACAGTACCCACTCCCATGCCTCACAGTTGGCGGACCTACAGCACCTGGTCAAATCCCTGCAACATAGAGCTGATGACGCAGAGGACCGCCAGCGCCGCAATAATGTCCGGGTGGTGGGACTCCCTGAAGGGGCAGAGGGGACTAGGCCGGCCATCTTTGCTGAACAGTTCTTTAAACAGCTCCTGTCCCTTTCGGATCTCCCGCCTACCTATGTGGTTGAGCGAGCCCACCGGGTTCCGATGGGTGCCCGACCGCCTGGAGCTCCGCCGAGGCCTTTTCTAGTTAAGTTCCTGAATTTTAGGGATCGGGACATGCTGCTATCGGAGGCCAGGAAACACCAGGATTTGCACTTTGAAAATACCCGGATTATGCTTTTCCCTGACTTCTCTGCGGAAACCCAGAGGAAACGTCGTTCGTTCACGGAGGTGCGCAAACGACTCAGGGATAAGGAGATTAAGTACAGCATGATGTATCCCAGCCGGCTCAGGATCCAATACAATGGCGCAGTTAAATTTTATGAAACGCCGCAGGAGGTTTCTGACTGGCTGGATGGTCTGCGCTGAAGGGCCGCTTCCTCTGCCTGTTTATTCCCCCTCCTGGATCATGCATGTGGTTCTATACTGGCCGCATAGTGGGCCTGTGCCATCTCTCTGTTGCGATACCCTTCCCCTTCTGTTTCCTGCAATGCCCCTTGGCTGCCCTGTTGGTTCCGGGGGCTCCTCTGGAGTCTTTTCTATTGTCATCACCTAAGAGACTGCCGGACTTTGATCGCATTTGACACTCGTCCACAGTTCCAGATGTTGGGGAGTTCTGGGCTTAAGCCTCATACCGGCTGGATGGTTACTAGTTTTTGTTTTTTTTTTGTTGTTGCCGGTATAAGGGCATTGGGATTGTTTTGTTGGCAACTTGACCCTCTAACGTTTCAGCCTCAGTGGTCTTGGATCCTTTTGCTGCTACCTGCTCTCAGCTCACTACGCTATTTTTGGTGGAACATTTCTTTTTCTGCATCCCTGCTGACATTTTTTATTGATGCCCATGGCTGATGCAGTACGCTTCCTCTCATGGAATGTGAGAGGTCTGAACAATAAATATAAACGGGCCAGTGTATTTCAATGTTTGAAACAGGCGAAGCCGCATGTCCTCCTCCTGCAAGAGACTCACCTGGATGGTAATCTGGTGCTCACTTTGAAGAAACCGTGGATTCAAAAGGCGTTTCATGCCACATACTCCACGTATGCCAGAGGTGTATCGGTGCTTATCAGTAAATCTATTCCATGTTCCGTCCACCAGGTGATCTCAGACCAGGGGGGACGATATGTGGCTGTGGTAATGGAATTGTATTCGTTCAAATTTATTTTGGTTGCTGTTTATGTACCTCCTCCCTTTAATGTTCAGATGCTGTATGACCTGCCTGCTAAGCTCTCGGCTCATGCCTCCCTGCCTATGTTATTTATGGGTGATTTTAATGCGATTTTGGATGGGGCATTGGATACTTCCAACCCCACCCGACAGGCCTCGGTGGATCTGGTTGCCTGGGCGGCTGCTCAGGGCCTGGTTGAGATATGGCGTTGGAAGCATCCGGATGGTAGGGAGTACTCTCACCTGTCCACTGCGCACCGCTCGGCGGCCAGGATAGACCTGGCTTTTGGTAGTGCTCGTTTCCAGTCCCTCGTGACTGCTGCTGATTACTTGGCTGGGGGGGTGTCTGATCATAACCCGCTTCTCTTGACAGTGCACCTCCGGTTGGGGGCTGGAGAGCGGGGTTGGAGACTGTCTCCGGGCTGGCTTCAACAGGATCAGGTCACCTCCCACCTGGTACAGGCGGTCCAGATGTACTGGGCGAGCAATGTAGACTCTGCCGAGCCTTCGGTGGTTTGGGAGGCCTTCAAGGCGGTGGCCAGGGGGGAGTGCATCTCCGCTATTAAAACTGCCAGGAAAGATCATAATGGGGAGCTCCGGTCTATGCAGGAGGTGGAGAGGGAGAGGGCGCGGGATCATGCTGCTTCGCCATCCGAGTCCACTTATACCTCCTTATTGGAGGCGAGGCGTCTCCTCTCACTCCACCTGTCTGCTCTGGCCCATACTGAGGCTTCCCGATTCAGGGCTGCTGCCTTTGCACAAGGGGATAAAAATGGCAAATTCTTGGCTAGGTTGGTAGAGGATCAGAGGGCCCCTATTAACATCCCACGCATTAAGAGTTCTAGGGGGGAAATGCTCACTGATCCGCGGGATATTTTGGAGGAGTTCAGGAATTACTTTGAGTCCTTATATGCCCCTGTCCATGACTATGACGATACTGTCATGGAGACTACTCTCCGTGGCCTGGCTCTACCTACCCTGACTGATGAAGATAGCGCCTTGCTAGACGCTCCGATCACTCCCCTAGAGGTGGAAGGGGCCATTGCCTCCTTCCCGCCGCAGAAGGCTCCGGGCCCGGATGGGTTCCCTGCGGACTTCTATAAGGAGTTCTCGGAGCAGTTGGCCCCGCGCCTGAGTGCCCTGTTTCAACACTGCCTGGAGGGGGGGGCTCTCCCGCCGTCCATGATGGATGCTTATATGGTGCTCCTGGCAAAACCGGGAAAAGACCCTGAGGACTGTTCCTCATACAGGCCCATAGCCCTGCTGAACGCGGACCTGAAGGTCCTAACCAAGGTCCTTGCGAATCGTCTGGCGAAAGTCATACATACCTTAGTTGACCCTGACCAGACGGGTTTCATGCCGGGGAAATCGGTAGATACCAATATTCGGCGTCTGTTTACGCACCTCCAACTCCCGGTGGCCGCCTCCTCGCAACGCGTAGTGGTCTCTATTGATATAGAAAAGGCCTTCGACTCTGTCGACTGGACCTATATGCACACGGTCCTGTCGCTCATGGGTTTTGGCCCCAATTTCCGGACTTGGGTGAAACTGCTATATTCTTCTCCTCGTACGGCCATTCGCTTAGGTCTGTTGACCTCGGTGTATTTTAGGGTGGGTAGGGGGACCCGTCAAGGTTGCCCCCTATCGCCCTTCCTTTTTGCGCTTACCATCGAACCGGTTGCCATTGCATTGCGCTCCTCGCAGGGCTTTGAGGCGGTCAGAGTAGGCTCCATAAAGGAGTGTGTGGCGTTATACGCTGATGACATGCTTCTTTTCCTTAATGATCCTGGTCCTTCCTTACAGGCTGTCTTACGGATCTTGGATGAATTTGGCAAGTATTCGGGACTCGGGGTGAATTGGGGAAAGTCCTCGATGTTGTCTGTCACAGGAGTGCCTGGTGCACTAGTTGGAGATGGCCCCTTCCCGGGTTGGGTTGACACATTTACCTACCTTGGGGTCCGGGTAACTAGGCATCCGAAGGACTATTATAACCTGAATCTCCTCCCCCTCCTGCCTAGGCTTCAGCGCCTGGTGCAGGTGTGGAGGAAGATTCCACTTTCCCTATTGGGAAGAATAGCCCTCCTTAAAATGAAGTTTCTCCCTGTGGTTCTATATTTCTTGCGCCACTCCCCACTGTGGGTTCCAAAGACGTTTTTTAGCAGATTAGACAGTATTATCAGCTCCTTCCTCTGGTCCCCCGGGGTTCCCAGGATTGGCCTTCGGGCCCTCCAGGAGCCCTGGGGTAGCGGGGGTCTGGCTCTCCCTGATTGGCGGAAATATTATCTGGCTGGGCAAATGGTTTTTGCGAGGCGATGGCTACGGGCGGATGAGGAGGACTCGGCTACGGTCCTAGAGGCGGCGCACCTGGGTTCCTATGAAAGTCTCCGTCTGGCTCTCCACAGGGGGGTGGGTTCCGACCTCCCGTTGACAGCGTCAATGAAGGCTACCATTAAGGCGTGGAGCCAGACTGTACGACTGGCCTGCCCCAGCTATGTTGGCCTTTCCCCGTCTACCCCTCTTTGGATGAATCCAAAGCTCCCTCATTTTTACCGCTTACCTGACCCTATGGTGTGGGCTACTGTGGGGGTGAAGACGTTAGGGGACATAACGACAGAGGGAGAATTGCTATCATTTGACAACCTACGTACAAGACATGACTTACCCTCAACTCATTTTTTCAGATACCTACAGCTGCGTCACGCCTTTCAATGCCAATTTTCTGACGCCAAAATTGAACCGGTACCATCTGACCTGGAATTAATGCTAACTAATCCTGACCTTACCAAAACCCTATCTTCAGTTTACAAGGATTTATTCAGACTGACTCCACCAAGTATTGTGAAGTGTAAGGAGCGTTGGACTGCTGAAATTCCTGAACTTCAGGGGGAGGACTGGGATGACATGTGGGTTGACCCATTCAAACACCTCGTTGCTGCTAGAGACAAACTTATTCAATTCAAGTTTCTCCACAGGATATACTACACTCCTGCTAGACTAGCTAAAATTTATCCCACGTCCTCCGCTGAATGCTGGCGATGCTCTGCCTCTCCGGCGGATGCGTCCCATATTTTCTGGGATTGCCCGCTGATTCAGCGCTACTGGTCGGAAGTTACCACCTGCTTAGGGGAGGTGCTGATGACTGCGGTCCCGCTGACTCCAAGTGTTTGTCTGCTGGGTTTGGTGGAGGAGGTGGTTCCCTCGGTGGCACATAGAACCCTTTTAACTATATTGCTATTTTATGCCAAGAAGGCCATATTGTTACATTGGAAGAAGGTGACCCCGCCTTCCCTGCTGTACTGGAAGGGTCTGGTGAATGCCGTGTTGCCCCTTTATAAGGAAACATATTTGTCCCGGGGGTGCCCCAAGAAATTTGAGAAAGTGTGGAGGGCATGGGTGGAGTCTCCTGTTACGGTACGGTAGATAGCGTTTGTAATTTATTATGATGATGTTCACCTAACTGTATGATGCTTCCTTTATGTGTGGGCTGGGAGCGGGGACGGCTGGGCACTGGTACACCGGGGCTCAGTCGTTCCGGGTCCCATTATCCTGCTTTTTTCGGAGGGAATCCGGCTGTGTTTGGGGGTTTGGTTGCCAGGGTGGGGGGGGGGGGGGAACTTTACCGTTTTGATGTTGCTGTTTGTGTGACTCCCCCATGTTGGGGTGAGCTGGTCTATTGTTTTTGTATGTTTTATTTGTGTGAAAACTTCAATAAAAAGAATTTTCCAAAAAAAAGTCACGCAGTGCCGAATCGCAAAATACCCCCTGGTCGTTTAGCAGCCAAATCCTCCGGGGCTTAAGTGGTTAAGAAATGTTTTTTATTTTTTTTACGTGTTTTCCTGAAAAGAGGCCTAATTCCTACAGAATTATTAATTGTTGATCTTTCCCTAAAGGGGTTGTTTCATAATGAAATATGTGATTTGTTGACATCTTTTTTCGTACGTCACTTTTAAAGCGTTTATTTTTGTAGTGTCTTTAACTGTTTTGGTGTTGCGTTTGCTTCTGAGAAGATAGATTTGTTAACAACTTGCTTTAGGCTGCATTCACATGTCAGCGTATGATCGCGGGCAGAACCGCCGCGGTTCCGCCCGCGATTCGGAGATTTATTGCAAATCGCGGGACGCCTAGCGTTGCCCGTTGATTTGCAATAGCCCCCCAAACGCCGATCGATGTTGCCGCAATTTACGCCCGCCGAATCGCGGCAACATCGCGCAAACAAAATCGCGGGACGCAATACGCTCCAAAAAAGTACAAGAGCTTCTTGGGAGCGTATTGCATCCCGCGATTTTGTTTGCGCGATGTTGCCGCGATTCGGCGGGCGTAAGTCGCGGCAACATCGCTCGGCGTTTGGGGGGCTATTGCAAATCAACGGGCAACGCTAGGCGTCCCGCGATTTGCAATAAATCTCCGAATCGCGGGCGGAACCGCGGCGGTTCTGCCCGCGATCATACGCTGACATGTGAATGCAGCCTTAAGCTTTGTGTTAATGTTATTTATGCTATTGTTATGAAATTTAGATTAATTGTAGTCAAAGTAATTAAGTTAAGGGCAATAAATATTTACATGCTGGGAAAGATTTAAGTAATTTTGAAGGAAATGCAATTTTTGCTTGATCTATTACCCTTTGTTATAAGAATTTTTCCAAAATATTTCCAAATTATTTTCAAGGAGGTTGGTTTTGTCAATGACAGACCTCAAATTCAACATTTCCCTTATTGGACTTGACAAGGATTTAAATGAAGATTTTGTAATACGGCAGAAATAGAAAAAGAATGTCTTTGGGATAAGAATTTTTAACCTCTTTACAGATGCTGCTCATTTAGATGGTTTAACATTATAGTGGCAGAGTATCAGGGAAATGAGCGTATGAGAACTGGCAATGTTGCCAGTAGTACAAATGGGTGCATCTGGCGCATCTCTATATGCCCTGGTGCAAGAACGGCGAACAGGCGTACGCAACGGTGCAAAGCAATGCGTGACAGATGCGGCCACCTGCTGGCCTATAAAAGACTGCTGTAGAATCCATTAGATTGTTGAACTGTTGTCATCTTTCCCATGTTCCTGAGCTCCTGCATTCTTCCTTTGGATTTCCCTGTTGTGACCCAGCTTGCTCCTGACTTTGTTTGATCTCCTCCTCCTGGGGTTGACCCTCTGGCTTTCTTCACCAATCTTGCTTCGTTGATCACCTGTGTATGACCCCGACTTGCCTCAAGGACTTCTCTTCACTACCTATCAGTCTTCCTATGTATGACCCCGGCTCGCATTACGGACTTTGCTTTTTTCTCCTGCCTTATCCTCGGACTGACCACCTGTGTTTGACCCCCAGCTTTGTGTTAATATTATTTATGCTATTGTTATGAAATTTAGATTAATTGTAGTCAAAGTAATTAAGTTAAGGGCAATAAATATTTTTATGCTGAGAAAGATTTAAAGAGGTTGTAAACCCCCAAAAAAAGTTTTGTTTTTTTTTGCAACCTGCAAGTGAAACACATAATGAGCTAGTATGCATCGCATACTAGCTCATTATGAAATACTTACCTTAGAACGAGCCCCCGCCGTGCCGTCCGCTTACCTGTATGACGGACGACATGTCCAGTCGCCCGTCTTCCAGGATTGCGGCATCCGGCCATCTGATTGGCCGGAGCCACGGTGACGTCACTCCCGCGCGTGGGAGCCGACGGTCACGGCACGGAGCTCTGAAAGAACGGCACAAGCGGCCGTTCCTTCAGAGCGCATGCACCAGTGATGTCACTGGCTGCATGTAAGGTAAATATCTCCTAAACGGTACATGTTTAGGAGATATTTACAATACCTATAATTAAGCCTTATCATAGGCTTACCTATAGGTACAAGTTACAGAGGAGGGTTTACTTCCTCTTTAAGAAATTTTGAAGGAAATGCAATTTTTGCTTGATCTATTACCCTTTGCTATAAGAATTTTTCCAAAATATTTCCAAAATATTTTCAAGGAGGTTGGTTTTGTCAATGACAGACCTAAAATTCAACATTTCCCTTATTGGACTTGACAAGGATTTAAAATGAAGATTTTGTAATACGGCAAAAATAGAAAAAGAATGTCTTTGGGATAAGTATTTTTAACCTCTTTACAGATGCTGCTCATTTAGATGGTTTAACATTATAGTGGCAGAGTATCAGGGAAATGAGCGTAAGAGAACTGGCAATGTTGCCAGTAGTACAAATGGGCGCATCTGGCGCATCTCTATATGCACTGGCGCAAGAACGGCGAACAGGCGTACGCAACGGTGCAAAACAATGCGTGACAGATGCGGCCACCTGCTGGCCTATCAAAGACTGCTGTAGAATCTATTAGATTGCTGGACTGTTGTCAGCTTTCCCATGTTCCTGAGCTCCTGCATTCTTCCTTTGGATTTCCCTGTTGTGACCCGGCTTGCTCCTGACTTTGTTTGATCTCCTCCTCCTGGGGTTGACCCTCTGGCTTTCTTCACCAATCTTGCTCCTGTTGATCACCTGTTTATGACCCAGACTTGCCTCAAGGACTTCTCTTCACTACCTATCAGTCTTCCTGTGTATGACCCCGGCTCGCATTACGGACTTTGCTGGTCGATGGTACATCAGTTGGTAAGCAAATGGGAATAGGAAGAATATTGTTCCTTTGAATTTTATTTGCAATTCAAATTTAGAGAAATTCATTTAAAAATTGAAGATAATAAGGGTTTTATGAACATTAACCTTTTCGCTGCCAGGCCCTGCTCTCCACTTTTAAACTTAGCTGTCCAGGCTATTTTTGCTATTTTTCCATTGCTTTTTTATTTTTCCCTACAGCTTTCAGAGTTTGTTTAACCTCCCTGGCGGTCTGCTTATGTCAGTATTTCTGTGCTAAAAGCGGTACATTGTTTTGCGTGGAAATCTGTTGTTTTATATTTTAAAACTCACTTTCCCCTGCGATCCCCCACCGTCCTCCCCGCTGTCCTCCCGCTGTCCTCCCAGCCGATGCCGGCACCTGTCTTCCGGTTTCCTTCCCTGCAAGCATTGCGACGCAGAGGGGTGGAACCGGCGGCAATTTAACAAAAATGTAAATACACTAAATGACATGATACAAAGTTGTAATCCTAACAGATTACACTGTATCTTGCCATTTCACCACAGAATTGCACCTGGTGACTTTTCCAGTGCCCTCCCTGTGCTTCTCCAGTTCTTTGTGCCTGGAAAATAGAGAACGACCATGGTGGCCAAAAAGCTTTCTTTTTGCGCTAAAGCGCGTCTAGACGAGCTGGAAAACACCGGCAGCGAAACTGACTTACTTGAAGAACTGAGCGATATCGATTCCTGTCATTAGGTACGGAAAGTGATGACAGCAACGATTCTGTTGTCTCTTTCTGGCACATGGCTCCGTTGGAAATTCTGAAGAATCATTTGATATATTTCCCAAATTCCACAAGCTTTGTGCCAGAAAGATATCAGAATCACCGCTGTCATCACTTTCCGTACCTGATGATGAATTTTCCCACTTATCGCTATCGCTCAGTTCTTCAAGTAACTCTGTTTCGCTGTCGCTGTTTTACAGTTCGTCTAAAAGTGCTTTTGCGCAGCAAAAAAAGGCTCTTTGGACGCTATTGGTCGTTCTCTATTTTCCAGGCACAAAGCACTGGAAAAGCACAGGCAGGGCACTGTAAAAGTCACCAGATGCAATCCTGTGGTGAAATGGCATGATACACTGTAATCCGTTAGGATCACAGCTTTGTATCATGTCATTTAGTGTATTTACATTTTTGAATTTGCGGCGGATTCCACCCCCCTGCGTCGCAACGCTCGCAGGGAAGGGAATCGGAAGGGAAGTGCCGGCATCTGCCGAGCACAGAGCGGGAAGAGAGTGTGAGGACTGCGGGAGGATGGCGGGGGAGGACGGCGGGGGATCGCAGGGAAGGTGAGTGTGCTTCTGGGGTAATCCCAAGTGTGGCTCGGGGTTACCGCTTTTGGTACTGAAAGTTAACCCCAAGCCACACTCGGGAATACTGCCAGGGGGATTAAGACCCCCCAAACCATGTATTTTCCAAAAGCACATGACCAGTAGAATACAAATAGGGTGCTACTGATATTTAGGGCACAACAATATTTGCGTAAATGTTTATCAAATCTATATTTTCTCTAAAAATACACTAAAATCCTTATTAGCAGATAAAAACACAGCCCATTTTACACGATTCCTACTAAATATAAAAGCTAACTTGTATTGAGTTAATAAATAACCACTATTGGTAAATTTTTTATTGCACCTTTTTGCGCAATGGTGAACATCAAACATACGCAAAAATGGAAATATCCAAATTTCTCTAAAAATCTAGAGGTTTTCATTGTTCCCTTACAGCTTCTAGAGTTTGTTAAAGACCCCTCCAAACCATATATTTTGAAAAGCTTAGGACCAGTAGAATAAAAGGAAGGCACTACTGATTTTTAAGGCCCCATAATATTTGCAAAATTGTTTACCAAAGCAATATTTTCGCAAAAAATACACTAAAATCATTATTAGCAAATACAAACACAGCAAGTTTTCCAAAATTCCTGCTAAATTCCTACCAAATATAAAAACGTAACCTGTATTGAGTTTAAAAATAACAAATATTTGTAAATTTTTCTCAAAAAATCTGGGGGTTTCCATTTTTCACTTTCAGATTTCAGAGTTTTTAAAAGACCCCCCCCCCAACTATAAATTTTCTGAAAGAAAAGGGCCAGTAGAATAAATGAAAGGTGCTACTGATTTTTAAGGCCCCGCGATATTTGTGCAAATGTTTACCAAAACAATATTTTTGCTAAAAGTGCACTAAAATAATTATTAGCAGATACAAGCACAGCAAATTTTGCAAAATTCTTGCTAAGTTCCTTCTAAATATAAAAGCTAAACCTGTATTAAGTTAATAAATAACATATTTTTTTTTATTTAAATTGCGCCTTTTTTGAGAAATAGTGAAAATCGAACATACGCAAAAATGTTTATTTTATTTTATTTTTTCTCTTACAGCTTTCAGAGTCTGTAAAAGACCTCCAAAACCAGATATTTTCTGAAAGCACATGGCCAGTGGAAAAAAAAAAGGGGGCTACTGATTTTTAAGGCGCTGGGATATTTGCACAAATGTTTATCAAGCCAATATTTCGCTAAAAATACACTAAAGTCATTGATTGCATGGATTCATACATGGCAAAATGTACAAAATTCCTGCTAAATTCCTACTAAATATAAAAGTTAAACCTATATTGAGTTAATAAATAACAAATATTTGTACATTTTAAATTTAACCTTTTTGTGAAATGGTGAAAACTGAAGGTGGGCAAAACTGTAAATAAAAACTATTTACTCCGGAAGTTACTATTTTTCACTTACAGCTTTAAAAATTTGTAAAGACCCCTCAAACCATACATTTTCCAAAAGCACGTGACTGTAGGAAAAAAAAACATGCTACTGATTTTTAGGCCTCCCCAATATATGTGCAAATGTTCATCATATCGCTATTTTCACTAAAAATATACTAAAATCATTATTAGTGCACAGGTGTTCCGTGCATCCCCGTACAGGCAGTCCCATTTATGCCAATTGGTATGCAACGGCTGCTGTTCCCAATCTGAAATCTGTGTTGGTGTGGGTGCACGACCCTGAACGCAGACAATGTGAGCTCAGGGGCATGATATTGACCTACATGGATGTTAAATTGGGAGCAACGACTCTGTTTGTGCAGTTGTGCAGTTGCTACATCCCAAATAACATCAATGGGACTGCCTGCACAGAGATGCATGGAACACCTGTGCTTCCCTGTAAAGATTAGCTGTGTATGCCCTGTGTGAACTAGGCCTTAGGCCCCTTTTACACAATCAGACTGACAGGGTCTGCCAATCTGTTTTTCAGGCAGGCCCATCTATTGTTTTCTATGGAGAGGCTGATGTAAATGGACATGTGTCCATTTACACCCATCTGCATCCGATCCGATCCACTAAAAACAGATGGATGGGGATCCTTTTTCCTATCCATCTAGCAGATCGGATTGGATGGTATTGTATGGGAAATTGACAAGCGGTCAGTTTTCATCCTGACCGCCCCATAGAGAACAGCAGGCTGTGTCCATGTCCACTCTGCATCAGTGCAGCGGATGTGGACCTGTCATCCGCGTGCTCAGCGGGGATCAGCAAAAAGATCCCCGCTGGGCATGCGCATATGCATGACAGAATCCGCTCCATGTTTTTTTTTTTTTTACTTTTTACATTTTTCTTCAATTATATATTTTTTTGTATTTTTGTTTTTTGGGGGAGAGGTCTTTGGTGAGATATCAGAGGTCTAAACAGACCCCCATTGCTCTTTTTTGAGACCTATGCATCAGCGGAGCGGACACGGGCCTGTCATCTGCCTGCTCGGCGGGGATCAGCAGATAGACAGATAGATCTGCTTGACAGTGTCCGCTCCATGTTTTTTTTACAATTATATCTTTTTTTTGCATTTTTTTTTGGGGGGGGGGGGGGGCTTTGGTGAGATATCAGAGGTCTGAACAGACCCCCATATCTCTTTTTTTGAGACAGAGAAAGGTACGTGAGAAGTTCCCTTTCTCTAAACCCCTTTACATGAATAAAATAAGAAGTCTGAATATATCCTTATTCATTCATAAACTGCCAGTCTGACCAAGTAAACTCTCGGTTGATCAGCTGTCAGTGGACATAGGAGCCATCGCTAGCGAATGCTGCCTCGGTCCACTGTTCTACAGGGAGGGGGCTGGTAAACACATTTCTACCAAGCCCCCCCTAGCCCCAAGCCGACAGGAGCGGCAGAGGAGG